>NC_082392.1:11941389-12146212 GCF_031168955.1 Gadus macrocephalus
TCTAGTATGGTTGTTGACTGGTTGTAGTGTAGTATGGTTGTACACTGGTTGTAGTTTGCTTTTGAGACTAGTTGTAGTATGGGTGTAGACTGGTTGCATCATGGTTGTACACTGGTTGTAGTTTGCTTTTGAGACTAGTTGTAGTATGGGTGTAGACTGGTTGCATCATGGTTGTAGACTGGTTGTAGTACGGTTTTAGACTGGTTCTAGAATGGTTGTTGACTGGTTGTAGTGTTGTTGTAGACCGGTTTTAGTTTGGTTGTAGACTGGGTGCATCATGGTTGTAGACGGGTTGTAGTATGGTTGCTGACTGGTTGTGGTGTTGTTGTAGACTGGTTGTGGTATGGTTGTAGACTGGGTGCATCATGGTTGTAGACGGGTTGCAGTATGGTTGTTAACTGGTTTTGGTGTATGGTTATATCGCTGAAGGGAGGTTCCAGTATGGTTATATTGTTGTGGTATGCATGACATGTTCTGTGTGGTTTGTCTCATCCGCAGTGATGCCTCCGACCACAACAGCCCGCACCACAACCACCACCACTCCCACCCCCACCCCTGACAATGTAAGGCCAATAATGTGGATGGGTGTGTGTTTGTGTGTCTGTGTGTGTATGTGTGTGTGTGTGTGTGTGTGTGTGTGTGTGTGTGTGTGTGTGTGTGTGTGTGTGTGTGTGTGTGTGTGTGTGTGTGTGTGTGTGTGTGTGTGTGTGTGTGTGTGTGTGTGTGTGTGTGTTTTATTGTGCATGCATCTATAGTTGTCCTTCCATGTTCTGGGATAATAAGGATAATAATTATTTTGTGCTGGGTCTGAATATGCTAATACAATTGTTGTTTTATTATTTTATTTCAAGAGGAACCAGTGTCACACGGGTGGTTGCAGTGACAAGCCAGACTGCTACAAAAGCATTACTACAGCTGGAAAATGCACTTCTGACCAGAAATACTGCCAGGTATTACGAACTAGCAGCTATCTATTTGTTGTTTGTTGTGATGAATTTACTCTTGCAGCATATTATTGAAAAGAAAAATATTACATAAATACAATATTATATATATTTATTTGTGTATTGTTATTATATATATTATAATGTGTCTCTGTTACCATTGAAGCTAAAGAAGGAGATCGTCGCCTCCAAGGTGAAGTGGACGTTTGGATGCACCACGAACTGCTCCACTGAGACCTGGTGCACCCCCTCCACCACCAGCGCCTGTCTCCAGGAGTGCTGCCTCAGCGCCAAGACGTCGTGCTTGGCCATGAACGGCACGCTGAACGTTCCCTCTTCAGCCACCAGAGGTCCTCGTTTCTGCGTATATTTGATAGTGTTGATTTGCCTCCTGGTCGTCAGCGGTCTATATACTATTTAAACGGCAGGCGCCAGAGCAAACACGCTATGAGACCGGCAACCTTCGAGTAACTGCTATTAAACTCAGAAAATAATCCTAGCACAGTTTAGAATATTTCCGTTTGACCACTTTATATTCCCAGTAGAGGGAAGGCCCACTTGTTTCACGTAGGCAAACAAAAATATATCAAGGCAACTGATAATATATTTGAAAGAAAAAGAAAACTTTTGATTACTTTTTTTTCATAAGCTATTTTGTGCCTATTGCGTCTGAATGGTATTCATTTTGGGTACAATTACATTGCTTTGGTGTGTTTAAAGTGTCCTGTTCGAGAAAACCCTATATGTGTGCACGAATGAAGGTTATATCTGTGTGGGTCTGTCCATTTCAAAGGAACTGTGAATGTAGCCCACTTTTGATTGTTAACAGTGGTTGCAATGTTCAAATTCATGAGTCCAGATGTTGTCAATGAAGATCCATTGATGAATCTGAAGGCACTTTATTTAAAATGAGAGAAAGAAGACGAATGTAATCCTTTTAGTTTTACTGAGGTCTTTAAATAGTTTTGCTGAATCATACAGTATGACTTTATGGCACACAACTACCTTTGTCTACTTTGTAATCTTTTTTCAAGTGTATATGAGGAATCTGAATCTGTTTGATGAAGTCTATTTTTCAATATGATATATCTTAATGCTGCCTGCCATAAATACTAATTAAAATATGATAGATTTAGGCAATAAATGTATCATTTTCTTTTAATTGTATAATGAAAATCATATATATATATATATATATATATATAGGCCTATAGGAGACTGTGTGCTGAAACATTTTAAATAACACAATATTTCCCGAAATAGTTTTTTCCGACTTGAGACATTGAGACACGAGGCTATTATAGCCTACAATACAAACTGAGATTTGTATAGGCCTAAATCTATTATTGTATTGCCAGGGGATCGGTATCACATTTTAATCCAATTAAAATGCCTCTAATGACAGCCCAGCTCTGACGTCACTCGGGGGTCGGCGGAGTGAACTAATCACTGCGTGGCAGCCTTTCCCTGCCGTTTGTGTGGGGAATAAGATACGCAACATCTGTTCTGGACTAAAAGGGAATCACATCAGTTTGGTTTTGACGTGGCCTATTTAAAAGTTCGCGTTTAGACCGTTATTAAGCGTTATGTCTGCTACTTCGATTTCATTGGAGTGGCTTTCCTTTTGAAACGTTAAGCTTGTAGGCTACTGTGTGCAATGTGACATAAAGTGATTTGACACATTGCAACATTTCTTCAAATGGACCAATCCGTCGCAATTCAAGAGACCCTGGCGAAAGAAGAGAATTGCCTCATAGTATCCTTTACGATCTGCATTAGCTCGGTCTTGAAGCTTTCTTGTCTTACTAGAAGTTTTACTAGTGACGTAGGCGTTCCCCCAATCCGTTTGGTTTACGATCGCTGTATAATCAGGTCTCTAAATACATTTTGACCATGCTAAAGTTCAGTGTTGAAGTTAAATTATTATAGTAGCCTATTTACTTCAATATTTAATGGTAGCCCATTTGAACATTTGGTCTTTGGTCAAACCTGCACTAACGCCTTGACACCACATGATGGCAACATCGCTTCATTAACGCAAAGCCCCTGCACTGGCATTCTCTGTTTGGCTGACTGCAATGTAACATAGGCCTGCTGCCACAGTGCCTATTCGTTGGAAATAAGTCGTTGTGTACCCCGCCCTTTACTAAACATTTACTAAACTGCGTGAACATGCAGTGCAATGTATGGTCGATTTGGGAGAAGTCAGAGAGAGCCGCCTCCTTGGTTTGGTGGAGTGTGCCAAGGAACATGCGTAAGTAGCAAAGTACCACTGTCCAGCATTGGAAGTCCTGTTTCTCGTGAGACTCCAAGGTTGACACAAAAATCGGTCAGAAATCTGCCTGAAATCTGCTCTTCAATAGTTATTGCACCTATAGATTTGCACTAGTTATATAATAAACCTATATTCTTATTCAAAGACCAAAAAAACGCTTTCACCACTCAAAACCAACCACATTAGGCCTACATTAATTGCTCAATAGTAATAAAAAAATATGCTTTTAAATAGTTATCTTACCATCATTTACAAAGCATATTTTCAAATAGATAATAATTTTAAAGATATAGGAAATTTACATTAAATAACTGCAAAAACAGTGCCACTGTAGAAAACATTTAAAGGTCAAGAGGATAAAACATACACACACAGACACACACAGACACACACACACACACACACACACACACACACACACACACACACACACACACACACTGGAATCCCACATTTGTACCGGTGCAAAATTTATTAACGGCTGAATTGTTTTGTTTGCAGGCTGTTTATTTACACTCACAGACGGATGGCCATCACCGCCGATGATGTCTCCTTGGAAGACATTTTCCCCGTCTCCTGCCACTTTGAAGTGGTAGAAGGTGAGAGTTGAGCACTGTTAGCCTAGCCACATTAGATGGATTATGTGACTGCTAGATATCTTAATCTTTATTGTTGTGTTGTTTATTCTGTTTTTATTTAATGCTTTCTATCTTCTCCTCAGTATCTTCACCCGATGAGCTGGCTATTGTGGGTGAGTATTTCTTAATTCTAACGGTTTCCTTCATAATATTTAAGGTCTAAATGCACTTCTGTTGCTCATGTTAAATGTCTCTTTATTAATGATTTGGGTCATCTTATTTTGGGGAAATTTCTAATTTGTCGATTGTTAAATCCCTAATTAAAATGACCTTTGAAGCTGATCAGTATTCATATACTATCCAAATTCCCCCTAACTACCATGAAGCCTTGTCCACACTACAACAGATGAATGTGTCAACTCAGATTTTTTCTCTTCTTTCCAACCCCAGGTGCAGACATCAGGATAAGGGTGAGCTTCCAGCAGGAAGTGCTGGCACTCTCCCTTCCTTTTGGCTCCCATTCCCGCTTCTTCCTCAGGGAACTGAACAAGGCCTGGAGTGGTAAGGAGGGACCCTCTCTTTATTGGTTTTTACCCTACTTCCAGGGTTAACTGAACACATTTTTAAGAAGACTGTATTCTGAAAGTCTGTCTAGTGTTGAACTTACTGGGCAACAAAGTCGCTGGGCAACAAATTTTTATTCGGATTCGAATTTGGAAGGACATTTGTTGGGAGTACAGCTTTTGTGGTAAAACAGCAAGTGGATACCCCTCACTTGTTTTTTATACCCCTTTTCCTTGATTAATTTATTGAGGCATTTAAGTGTCCCTCTATTATTTTTATCTTGTCTTCCTGGCTTAACTGAAAAAGGCATGGAGCATTACTCAATGCCTTTCATAAAATCCATGAAATGTCTCTTTCTTAAAATTCAGCACATTGAATCTTTCATGTTCATAGTCACAGGGAGGGTTAGAAAGGTTTTTCACTTATTATTATTCCTTCTGCATTATTCATTATTCCTTCATAATGTTCTCTCTGAAACCACATCAGGACAACATCTATTTTAAACTGTTCTGAGGGGAAAAGTGTGGGTTAGCAGCTGAGGGCATGTCAATAGCCACATGCTAATGCTCCCCACAAACCTGCCTGACAAGGTGTGGTGCCGTTGTCTGGTTCACGTGACCATGCCGCAGCATGTCAACGTATAAACTGTATTTACTATGATAAAACCGCTGCCTGTTGCACTATTATTAGCTTTTGAAGTTATAGCGACCCAGGCAGAGGAGACCTTTGTTGTTAAAAAAAGATTTTACTTGTCATTGAGCATGGGATGTGACGAGGCATTGTCAAACACATCAGCAGAGAGACAGTGAGTGAGAGACGGAGGGAGAGAGAAAGAGGAGGAGTTTTTAACCACACACTCATACGAGACTGCTTTCTTTTCTACCCTTCGAAGAATTCAGGTTACATTTTTCGAAGGCATTTGTTCAAACTCGAACCTCTCCTGCAGAAGTGAGTGTGCACCTTCTACTTTCTTCTACTCCCACACTCTTCTCCTCCAACCGCTCAGTGAGGTGGCCTGGGATGAGCCCAGGCCCTTGCATCTTGTCAGGACTGTGTCAGATCTGTCACTGACCTACGGTTCTTCACAAACCCTGGGATCTTTCTTCTTACACCATGATGGAGGTTGGATGATGGTCGTTTTGGATGGTCGATGTTTACTACGTCACAAAGGCACAACAGTGGCCACTGTTTAATTATTTGGCAAAGGGTGGCCATTTAAAAAGATGGAAAAAAAACATGCGCCAGTTCTTAGCAGTCAGAATGAGAGGAACCACCAAGGTAAGCATAGAAAACAAGAAAAAACAGGAGCATTAGAGATGATAATACAGGACTTGATATTCACTGTGTGATGTTTAAGCAGAATGTTTCTCTCACTTTTTTTGTATGTGTGCTAACTTGTGAACATGTAAAGTCCATGGGCCTGAAGGGCTTGTCCTATGGTGTTTAACTTGTATGTGCCATCTTTAGATGGCACATACAAGTTTAAGATTATACTTTTTTGCATAAAGGTGAATAGATGAAGATCAACATTTACTCTAACATTTGAAATTCTCACACTTAGGTTTTGATTACTCCACATGTTTTGATTGGGTTTAATTTAAACATCATTGTTTTACTTTTTTCTCTGTATTTTTGGGAAGATGTTTGCAAGTCCTCATCACATGTCCCAAAGTTTGAATGGCTCCACAAGCACAGCAAAACCACTGGAGGACAGGCAGTCATCAAAAAGTCCCATGTCCCCCTCGGAGTTAGGATGTCTCTACTCCAACAGAAAACAGGTTAGTCACGTACATTTATCCAACTAATTAGCCAACAAAGAGCTGTTGCATATTCATTCAGACTATTGGCTTGTCTAACTGTTAACAACATTAAAATATTTGTTTTCAATGTTCTTAAGCAATTATGTCTTGATTATATTTCAATACATTTGAGTTTAATATTAAAAATATCCCTTCCTCTCCGAAAATGTTTAACCAACAAATAAATTGTAAACTCTGTAGGCCTAGTTGACTGTTGGAGTGAACAGAAAAACGATTCATAAAAATAGCAGTTTCATTTTTTCATGAGCTATCATTAGTTATAAAACGGACTATGAGAGATATTATTCCTTTCCCCCTTGGCCTTTATCCTTAATGTCCTTTACTCCCATTGCTAGAAAGAGTTTATGTGCGAAAGAAACCGTTACATTCTTGGATTTGCCAGACTCGATCAATAACTAGAAAATGCATTTCCTGCAGAAAATGCAGTTAGTGCTGTAGTACAAAGTGAGGTTGCATTTATTTTTTTAATAAAGTCACATAGATTAAGTCATAAAGAAACGGTAAATGGCTTAAATCAAGTGAAGGGATTTGACCAAAAGTCTAAATGGAGTAAAAAATGTAAACATGCACACCATTTAAGAAAAAGTAAATGATTGGAAACAAATAAAGTTACTGCTGAATGAAAAGCGCAAAGCCTTGCTAAAAATGCAGAAATGTAAAATTAATTGAACTGAAGAATTGTAATCGTCGTGTGTGTGTGTGTGTGTGTGTGTGTGTGTGTGTGTGTGTGTGTGTGTGTGTGTGTGTGTGTGTGTGTGTGTGTGTGTGTGTGTGTGTGTGTGTGTGTGTGTGTGTGTGTGTGTGTGTGTGTGTGTGTGTGTGTGTGTGTGAGAGAATAGCGAGCCGGTGCGTGATTAAAAGTAGCTCAAAAGAGTGGGAAAAACCGCCCAATCTGACAACACTGCCTGAACGTCCTCCAAAAGTAGCCCAAACTGGCGGGAAAAAACGCACAACCTGGCAACACTTCTGAACGTCATCACGCTGCAACGTAAATCAATCGACCAACTGAAAACGAAGCCGGTATGAAACTAAAACCGTTTGGTTATTATTGAAGATACAAATGTGTAGATTTGTTAAATGGTTTGAACGAAGGTAAACAGTTGAAATTTGACCGAGTTACAATGTCTAAAGTAATTTAAGTGTCAGAACTGTAGAATATGAAGGTTTGAAACTAAAACTGTGATTCTGAAGAAAGTTTAAATGTTAACGAAATTCCGTTTACATATTATTGAAGATACAAGTGTGTAGATTTGTTGAATGGTTTGAACGAAGATAAACGGTTGAATTAGTTACGTCTTAAAATATCTTAAAAAGTTTAAAATATTTTAAAATTTTGAAAATAAGTTCGATTCCAAGCTATTCTTCATTTTTTTACAATTTTAATGGAGTCTCTAGGTGAGAAATTTAGGAAGGAGATAGGTCCGAAAGTTTGTAGAGAATAAGAAAGAAAGAAAGAAAGAAAGAAAGAAAGAAAGAAAGAAAGAAAGAAAGAAAGAAAGAAAGAAAGAAAGAAAGAAAGAAAGAAAGAAAGAAAGAAAGAAAGAAAGAAAGAAAGAAAGAATAAAATTTATGAAGAACAATAGTCAACTGATAAATTATAAATCTGAATCTGTAGTAATCTGAAGTTTCCAGTTGATTGCTTCGGTCTGTCGAGCGTTTCGAATACAACCCCGCCCACTGGTGCTGACGTCACTCGGTCCACCAGTGATCGCTCGCAGCTCTTTGGACTGGAAGATTAGCTCCGCCCAGAGTCATAGATATAATTTCTCTCTCTATGGCACTGGCTCCGCCTCCCCGGGACGCGAACAGGTCCTGAGATTGAATCCAGTTTTCTGCAGAATGTGTGCGAGCGGTACGGGGAGATGTCTAATGTGATCAAAGAATCTGGTATGAAAAACATACATATATTATATACACATATCTTAATACCTGACAGAGACTTAAGCATAGATGACCAGTATTTTGTCAAATCTCTATTGCTAATAATCTTAGCTCGTCAGATTGCCAAAGGAAAGCTAACTTTAGCCTGTTTGCTAGAAAGAAATGTTTCACTAAACATCATCGCTAGCACTCTGTGTATACTATAATTATCGTCGCATTTTTATATTAGCAGTCTTGCCGTTCTCTCCTCTATAGGCAGCTAATGAGATATGTATCCTCAACTCGGATATGTAGTCTGAAGGGATGTGGTTATTAGACATTGTACATGTCTTTCCTGTACGCTGCGTTTCCTATTCCGACACCTAGTTATTCATTATTACAGATTGTCATTAGGGAAATGGATAACTTAAATTAGTATTCCGAATGTTTATTGACAGCCTATAGAACGAAGTTATGCAATGAGGAACCTGGAACCGAGGGAGTGTAAAAGTTATGAACAACTTTACAATGGTATCGGTATCGCAGAAAGGTTGGCACAAATCTACTTGTTATTTGTTTACCTCATAATGATCATGTACTTTCAAATCTATTCTATAGATATTTCGAATGAGAATATATTCAATATATTTCCATGTATTTGAAATGTAACTATTATTGGTCATACATGAGTCACTATGTTGGCATTCCAGTTGTTTTGACTTGCAAATGTTGCTCTTCCGCACATGAGTCTACCATCAATTGCAATTCAAACTATGTTGTACTATATGCTGCATTGAACGAATGTTTATTTCGATATGTATTATTTCCTTAACTTAGATTCGAAAGTCCGACATTAAGTAGGTTACTATTGAAGTTGCTGAGGCCCCTAACCTCTCCTGATTTCGCCTTTACAACGTCAATCGCTCGTGTAGCAATGCAAGTAGACTTGGCTGTGTGACTATTTATTACCTCTGTGATAAGGAACCGAATTATAGTGATGTCTACATAGTGCAGGTATAGATAATGGATTGTGTCCATTATTTAAATCGCACTGTGTGGCTTACGTTTTGTAATTGTAATAATGATTGCCTTTTTTAGAAGAATTCCACCATATACAACTTGTTGTGCAGGTTGAAGGACTGTTGGAAGCTTTGACAACGAGGTCCTTTGAATTCAAAGTCCAATAGCATTAAGATAATACGGTTCTGTTTTGCATTTACAAATAAAAGCTGCATAAAAGTATAGGTACAGGACCTGCAGATGAACCCTATGTGGTAAAATCATGTGGCAGCATCAGGCAGCTCCAACTGGCATGATAAGCTGCTCTCCTCCCAACTGCTGGAGTGGACATGCTGATTAAACATCCCTTCCTACATGTGCTTGTGAAACATAACAGTTTGCTGTTTAAACGGTGGAATGTTACACCGCTCCACCCTCTCTTGAATAATTGGACTGCTGTCTATTATTCTCTATATGTTTACTGGCAGGTCGATTTATTTGACTTTTTCCGCTGGTAAACAAATGTAGTATTACATATTAAAGACATTTTTTAGCAGGTAGATTAAACTAGATTACAAAAAAAAATGGGGGACCAACCATGGGGAACAGTAGAGACCAACCAGGGGAGAGCAGTAGAGAGCAACCAGGGGAGAGACCAGTAGAGAGCAACCAGGGGAGAGCAGTAGAGAGCAACCAGGGGAGAGCAGTAGAGACCAACCAGGGGAGAGCAGTAGAGACCTACCAGGGGATAGCTAATCTATGATCTAGTAGTCCTGATGAATTACAGCAGCACAGAGCACTGGCCGGAAACCAACAACTGCAAGGGGTCGAGTTACGTGTTGTTTCGGTATGGAGATATGCTACAGAAGAAAACTCATTAATGTCGGTGAATGAAGTCTTCAGAAGGGGATTTTTTCAAGAGTCTAAATCTGCACAGGCAATGGTCGTGCTCAAGACCTGAGCACGACCACCACCTGAACATTATCGGATCACTGCCCGTATGGCTGTGTTGTGAATTTCACTCGGAGCGAGCGAACCAATCACAAAAATTTGACCCTGTGTGTGGGTTTACTTTGGTTTGTCTGGCTAGTCTGGTGTTTAGGGTAACCCCAACGTCAAGTTCAGCTGTAGGTCTTTTCTAACCCTAACGTAACCCTTAATGAAAATATATGCCTCACTTGAAAGTGGCATTAGAAATGAACAACATCTGCTAGCCTAATTGACAACATGTGAAGCTACTACCAGTGACAGGTTATTGTGGGTTACTAGTGGCAGATGTTGATAAAGGCAGCAGGGTGATGATGTTCACCGGCCTGGTTATCCATAGTGACTTTGGTTTACAGGGATTCAGAGGATGGTGGCTTGAGGGAGGGGTGACACCTACGCCGTTTTGACTAAATGAAGGATGAGGCTGTCATCACAGACCAAGTAATACTTGTGTTTTTCGTTTAAGTATTTTGCTATTTTCCTTTGACTTGTCTGTTAAGTAGAATAGGGATGTTCTTTTTTGGATGTTTGGTATTGGCATTAATTCAGTTGACATTTTGAAACTGTAATTGGGTCATTGGCGGTTGGTGTCGTGACAGTGTGAGGAAACACCTTGGTTTGGGCAAAACAAAGATAAAACATGGGTTCCCTTTTTCTTTTTCTTTTTTTAAACGAGCCAACCATTCACGCGAGGGAGAACTAAACAGAGCGGCAGAGAGCAGAAGCGATGTTGTCATGACGACACAGGTCCTGCCTTGCTCATTAGAATGCAGCAACGCATCAGGGAGACCGCCACTACCCCACGCCAGCTGTATGGTGCACCGGCTACGGTCGGTGTCTGTGTATGTCTGCCCTCGGTCAAAGACTAGCTAAGTCAATTGTATCAGTTTGATAAACAATGTTATGCAATATTGTTGCTTTGTAGAACTGCTAATCTCATTATGATGAGCCCTTGCAGGCATAGGATTTCATTACAGCGTGTGTAAATGGGATGGGCCCCTATTAGTTAAGCAAAACAACTGTACACGGAACCGAATCTTACTTTTCCCGATAGTTTTTGTCCAGAAAGGTTTCCCTGTTTTTTACCTAGAAATGTGTAAGTGTTGGGTTTTTGTGCTCAGACGGTAGAAGTGCATTTGAATTGACATTAACATGAGAATGTCTTTCAATGCCACTCTTGGGTGGGGTAGTCCTTTCAGACTTTATGACTCCCACCCTTCCTGTTATTTCTTTGCCATTATTTTGTATGTTGTATAACTTTGTTTTAATTACAATTTTTGCCGTCACCTTTCAAAACCAACTCTCCCTTCCTGTTCCCCCTCCCGGTTCCATCCAATCAGGAAAAGCGTTGAGGCCAGAGAAGAAAGGATCGGCGGAGGAGGGGCTGCGGTCACCGGTGGAACTAGAGAGGTCCAGAGGCCCGCCCATCCCCGAGAGGTAGAGCCCTGGGGGGGCTGGAGGGGGGAGACCAGTGGAGACCAACCAGGGGGGAGACCAGTAGAGACCAACCAGGGGGGAGAGCAGTAGAGACCAACCAGGGGGGAGAGCAGTAGAGACCAACCAGGGGGGAGACCAGTAGAGACCAACCAGGGGGGAGACCAGTAGAGACCAACCAGGGGGGAGACCAGTGGAGACCAACCAGGGGGGAGACCAGTGGAGACCAACCAGGTTGAACAGTAGAGACCAACCAGGGGGGAGACCAGTGGAGACCAACCAGGGGGGAGACCAGTAGAGACCAACCAGGGGGGAGACCAGTAGAGACCAACCAGGGGGGAGAGCAGTAGAGACCAACCAGGGGGGAGAGCAGTAGAGACCAACCAGGGGGGAGACCAGTGGAGACCAACCAGGGGGGAGACCAGTGGAGACCAACCAGGGGGGAGACCAGTAGAGACCAACCAGGGGGGAGAGCAGTAGAGACCAACCAGGGGAGACCAGTAGAGAACAACCAGGGAGGAGCAGTAGAGACCAACCAGGGGAGAGCAGTAGAGACCAACCAGGGAGGAGACCAGTAGAGACCAACCAGGGGGGAGACCAGTAGAGACCAACCAGGGAGGAGCAGTAGAGACCAACCAGGGGAGAGCAGTAGAGACCAACCAGGGAGGAGACCAGTAGAGACCAACCAGGGGGGAGACCAGTAGAGACCAACCAGGTTGAACAGTAGAGACCAACCAGGGGAGAGCAGTAGAGACCAACCAGGGGAGACCAGTAGAGACCAACCAGGGGAGAGCAGTAGAGACCAACCAGGGGGGAGACCAGTAGAGACCAACCAGGGGAGAGCAGTAGAGACCAACCAGGGGAGAGCAGTAGAGACCAACCAGGGGGGAGCAGTAGAGACCAACCAGGGAGGAGCAGTAGAGACCAACCAGGGGAGAGCAGTAGAGACCAACCAGGGGAGAGCAGTAGAGACCAACCAGGGGGGAGACCAGTAGAGACCAACCAGGTTGAACAGTAGAGACCAACCAGGGGAGAGCAGTAGAGACCAACCAGGGGAGACCAGTAGAGACCAACCAGGGGAGAGCAGTAGAGACCAACCAGGGGAGAGCAGTAGAGACCAACCAGGGGAGAGCAGTAGAGACCAACCAGGGGGAACAGTAGAGACCAACCAGGGGAGAGCAGTAGAGACCAACCAGGGGAGAGCAGTAGAGACCTACCAGGGGATACCTAATCTATGATCTAGTAGTCCTGATGAATTATAGCAGCACAGAGCACTGGCCGGAAACCAACAACTGCAGAGGGTCGAGTTACGTGTTGTTTCGGTATGGAGATATGCTACAGAAGAAAACTCATTAGCGTCGGTGAAGGAAGTCTTCAGAAGGGGATTTTCAAGAGTCTAAATCTGCACAGGCAATGGTCGTGCTCACCACCTGAACATTACCGGATCACTGCCCGTATGGCTAGGTTGTGAATTTCTCAAACCAATTACAAGCCTCCGCTGAGGAGGTATTTTAATCTGAGACTGGTGACTTCTTCAGTTTCTTTTGTTTGCAAACAAGCTCCTTTTTGGCTGGAAACTACACCGGTTCCATAGTAAGGGAGCCACTGTTATTCCGAGTTTTATGGCGGCAAAGGTATCCCTGACAAATCAGACTTACGTTTTATGACTTTAGCAATGAAAAGTACCAGACCATAACCATTAGTTCACCAGTTTGACCCCTGTCATAGGAATGCCAGTGATAACAGGAAATGCTCTCTGTGCAGTGCTCCTATATGGATACCTTAAGATAATTCTGACAGTCAAACTAGAAGTATACATTTTTTTTTAGGGGGGGGGCTGTTTTTTTCCCAAACCTTCCTCTCTTCTACTCTTTTGTGCCCTCATCCAATCCACAATTGTTGATCCAACATTTAATCAGCAAAAAAAAGCCACCGTGGCACTTTGTACTTGGAACCCATCTGCTCCTTGGCAGATTATACAGATATGTTAACCTGGAAGGGGAAGCCTGTCCTACCCTCCCTCTCTCCCTCTCTCTGCCCATCTCTTTTCTCCTATCAGTCACTCACTCCTGTGTATTTCTCTCTCTCCCCATCCTCTTCCTCCCCTCCCCCCGGAGCTCTTATGTACTGACAACACATAAATACACGTAGGCTGGAGTATCCTGGGAGGGTGTTGCTATTGCTACGGTCTCCCGGTGGACCGGGGTGGCTGCAGTCTCCGGTCAGAACCAAACAGCCGGAGAGGCGGAGGATCGATGGCGCTGGGCGCACTGGGTTTTAATGGAGCTCTGTACGTGGAGAAACCGACAGGAACTGGACCTGAGTGGTCGAATAGGAAAAGCCAAACACGCACGCGCATGCTGTGTCTGCAGCACTGACGGTGTGCCACGGCGGTGTTTACTGAGCCCTAAGAGAGATGTTTTCATCCCATGTTGCATCTAGGTGTTTGGAAGAGAGCAGGATGCATCACTCTACTGGATCCCCAGAGTGACGTTTCACTATTTTTAATTTACTGTTATTAAGCGTTTGTATTTTAGTCGTGCAACTGCAGGCATGCACACAGCGTTTTGCAGACAATGGAGATGTGCACAGTGCAGGTGACCCCGTGTTCTTCTGCACGTCTGTGGTAAACCATGTGCATGTGAGCGTTCACTGAGCTGATTGTCTGCCTGGTTCTCCTCCAACACCTGGTTTGTTCTTCTTCTGTTGTTTCTCAGCGAGGGTGGTGCGGGCCGGGAGGGTCGGGATGACATGGTGCGCTCTTCCTCCCACACCCCGGCCAATAAGGCCCAAATGCTGGCCATGCCCAAGTTCGGCCTGCGGGACAACCTCATCCGCTGTGAGCTGCTGAAGAGCGAGGACCAGTACACGCACCTCCAGAACTTCAGGTCAGTCCCGCTGTCTCTCGCTCTTCCTCTCGCTTTCTGGCGAACAGAGTAGCGGTGGACTCCAGAGTTACCTCTTCTTTTAATTTCTGATCCAACACCAGTCAGCAGTACTGTGACTTTAAGTGCACCTATTTTAACAGCAGGTGTGGTTAGCCATTTACAAGCAGTTTCATTAGATCAATCTTCCAGCATACCAAGTGGACCCTAACCCTAAGTACCAACTGGTTGGCTGGCAGATTGATCAATCATCATACATTCGGGAGGACACTCCCACTTCTGATCATATAGCTAACGACATCATCATCACACAGCTGGTGAAGCAATAGGGTCTCTTTAAGTAGCTTCTGAAAACCTGTCAAATATTTCTGTCTCAACACGATTCTAAAGCTGCTGAGCTAATAGTTGCATGCGCCATAAGTGTGGCAATCAATTCTTCACAAAGTGTTTCCCAGAGAGACCTGACAGTGGATCGAATCGAGTTACAATGCCTGTTTTGTTTTCAGGCACTTTTTATGTTATATTCAAAACACAACAAAATTAGAAGTCATTTGGCCATATCTCAAAGTTAACATATATCTATTAGGGCTGTCAATCGATTCAAATATTTTATCGAATGATGGTATTTAAGAATAACTTATTGTAGGACCCTTGATTTAATTAAATAATTAAATCTTTAATGAGACAATTGGTTTACATTATTCTTATAGAGATACATTCACATCTTGGACAGTAGCAACAAAGGAAACAAATGAGTGACCATCTCCCTCTCGAGTATTTCAAATTAATTTGAAATACTTAATATTTCCATAAAGTCCATAGTTAATCGTGATAATCGCAAATCCGTTCAAAATGTAATCTACAGAGAGATGCAGGCTGGTTATTCCTTTAGCTGAGATCGATGATACGTTCATATGTTTATGGTTAGGTGGATCCTACCTTTATTGAAAGTCGGGCTGATCTGAAGTGTGATAACATTAAAGGCAGGACGGGCATTAATCGCCTCAGTGACTGAACATAATGACGGCGCGTCTCGTCCACACGTCGTCGGCGTGATCGCCCCCTGTAGTTTCTAGCTGCCGTCCGACAACAAGGTACTGGTGCTCCGCAGCACGCCCCAGATCTCATCAGAAATGAACGTCTAGCGGCCGCAGAAAGATTGTACCGTTAAGACAAAATTGTGGTTACGCTGTTAACATAGGGTTAATCTCCCACCCCTTTATTTAAATATGAACTGTTAAACAGCCATCTCGAGAAAAGTGCATCCATGGCAACCCTGCATTTTTCAACTGCGAAGAAGCTCATGAAAGCTTTCCTTGTGACTTGGTCCTTCTACGTGCATCAAGGTATCGGGCTGTGATTGGTTGCTCCCCATTCTTGCATGGCACTGCTCAGTATTAAAGGCTTCTATAAAAAGGCAGAATCGATTGTTTGAATTTCTGCACACTCAGGGCTGCCCTGAAGCTCTTTCAGATGTTTTGCGTGTAAAGAGTTAAGATGTTGTTGCAACTGTTTTCATCGTCTGCTTTTGGTGGTTTATGGCACAAACGTTTGACCTCAATTGCTTGCCTTTATCAGAAGAACCTTTGAACCTTTTATATTGGACAGTAGCGACGTCATTTGCAGTGACGATTGGAGTCGAGATATTAATGATCCAACCCACAACATTTCAGTAAGGAGTGAAACTTCCTAGTAACCAGGGTGCCTACCCCTCTATGTCTTCAAGTTATAATGGTGTGGAGTGGGATGTAATTGAAAACCGATAATGAAGTAACGGGTTTATCTGAACCACGCTGACCCCTACTGGCCTCTATATTGTTTCTGAAAAGATGTTCTCTTTCCTTCCATTCCATCAACTTTTGGTTTTTCCTGGTTCACTTTGTCAGAACGCTCTCCGTCTTGCCCTGATTTCTCCTCTCTTTCCCTGTTCTCCGGCAGTTTCTTCCTGGCCACCTACAATGTGAACGGCCAGCCCCCAAAGGAGAGCCTGGCTCCCTGGCTGAGCTGTTCCCCCAGCCCCCCGGATGTGTACTGCGTGGGGTGAGTCTCTCTCCCATGCACCCATAACCATATTGAGTGGATATACTCAATACCTTTTTTCGTAGACGAGCTCCAACTGCCCAACACGACACATTTCCATCCTGGTTATTATGGTAGGAAATGGGGCGATGGCTGTTCACTGAAACTTCAAGACGTGACCTGAAATAATCCTTATTTTCAATATGTTTTTAGCAACTTATTGAAAGTCAAGATTCAAATATGAAGTTGGAAAATGTATATGTTTAATAAACACCACTTAGAGATAGATTTGTTGTCCTCAAAAGAGGAAAGTAATTTCCCAAGACTATGGGGCATAATCTTCTTGCAACATATGCACTTGGATAGCCATTGAAATACAATGTACAGGAATCCATGTGTCAAAATCCATAAGCCGTGCCTAGTCGACCTAGATGATTGACGGTGTGTTCCTGCTGCTAGGTTCCAGGAGCTGGACCTGAGCAAGGAGGCGTTCTTCTTCAACGACACTCCCCGGGAGCCAGAGTGGACGCGGGCCGTGTCCGAGGCACTGCACCCCGACGCCAAGTATGCTTTAGTAAGCAAACGCCCTCCACTCTCCCTGCCCCCTTTGCACCTAAGACATGCATCTCCCGTCTCGGCCTCTGCCTCTCTGTCTGGATTCATTGAGTTTGTGTCATATCAGTAACAGTAGCCATTTCTTCACATTTGATTCTTCACATCCTCCAAAAGCAGAATAAAGCATGTTCATGCTAGTTGTATTTCAGTTTGAATAGGTCTGTAGTCTGGCTACAAACGCTTCACATTCTGGAGGACTTGGCAGAAGTTGATGACTCTGCAAACTGGAATGGAGCGTTTGTGTTTTTTGTGATTGTTTTTCTTCCTCTTTTGTGCTGATCTCAGCTGACTGGCTTCCTTTTCACTTGGTGCCTTTTATTTCAGCTTTTTAAGCACAACTTTAGTTTATTTGATCTTGTTTCTTCTGCATGAGCCATCGGAGTAGGGCCCGACCGATATTGATTTTTGAGTGCCGATGCCAATTATTTTCAGAGAAAAATTACGATTATAATTTAATCGGCTGATTAAAAACAAAACAAAAAAAAGCCTATAAAACGTAGTTTTTGATACCTTAAATATACTTTAAACACTTTTGACGAATATGTGAATTGAATGCAGAACCTTTGAGTGTTTTAGAATACATTTACAGTCAAAAATTAGTGTAATGTAAAATGTAAAATAAATAACTAACTCCCAATGTGCTGCGCTCGTGAGCAGTGACTAACACGTGCGTGCTGAGCAGTATGGTCTCACCGTTAGAGTCTACAGTACAACAAATTAACATGGCCTGGGACCTAAAGAAAAACAGGCACAACATGCTCAAACAACGCGTCTTGTGTACATTGGTGAGGTGAGCGCGCAGCTGCCTGAGCGAGCGTGCTTTCATGTTGTACGGTAAAATTCAATCTCCTCTTTTTTACTCCAGCTAAAGTTGTTAGTTAGCAAGGCGAGTAGGAGTGCAATCTGCAGGATACTAGGCGCAATAACATTTCTAAAAAAAAAAATAATAATCTTGATGATTTTCAAAAAGGCTATTATCGGCCGATTAAATCGGCAGGCCGATGAATAGGTCGGGCCCTACATCGGAGAATTAAATAATTGTTTATCAACGATCAATTTCTTTTTCGTAATTGCAACATTTTTCGTAATTGCACACATTCTGAGTGTTTTTTAGTCAGAATTCTTAGTGTCAAATAAACAAAGGTTGTTTTTATGTATGTGGATGACCCTGAGAAGCAGGCGTGCCAGGAGATGGTTGAGGCGGTTTTGTAGATGAGCAGGCTGTCATGTCATGCAGGAAGAAAGACCTCAAGTTTAGTTGAGCGCTATTTGCGTTCTAGTCTTTTGCAGCTTGGCTTCAGGGTGTGAGTGTCTTCAGTGAACCAGGGTGCTGGTATTTTCATTGATCGCTTTTTAGTTACAAGCGGAGCAACAGAGTCTGTCTGTTAACATCTTCAGTGGACTATACACAGAGCCTCTATCGTGAATGGGGTAACCTATTTGCCATAGCTTTACTGGATGCAGGGGTATGATGATATGATGACCGCAACTGTTATTATGGATACCCCCACCAAGTGAGCAGAAAGTGTTCTGATAAAGCTGAGGTGTAGGGTGAGACAACCAGGGATCAAGGCAAGGTCCAGCGTGTTTCCGACGATGTGGGTTAGAGAATCGGATGGGTTAATCACATGAATGAATGAGAAATTCCAAATAAGCAACTATTTATGACTATGTAACAAGATCAGGTGCAAATTCAGAGAACTCATCTACAAAAAAGTGAGTTTGGGCCAGGTGGGCACTGGGCAGTACACTACTAAAACAAAGTCTGAAATGTGTTTGGTTTGTTAACGAGTAATAGAGGAGCAGACGGCAAGGACCTTATACGATGTGAACTAATGTATGTGTGTAATGTATGTATTTTATTTCATTCGCTTAAGTTTTAGCCTCGAGCTAGATATTGGGGCCACTCCACCACCTTTCTTTGATTCTTGAGATAATTGTGAGCTAACGTAGTTAGTCTGATTCCATTTGTTTAACGCTAGAAAAATGCATCTGGTTTTAACCAGGTTTCACGTAGTCCCAGGATATCCATCTTATTATCCATAATTAAATCCTGGACCAAAAGCGCTTTAGATGAAAAGCAATCTTCATGATTCCTATTTTGAGCTCTTCCAGTCTATTAATGTCAGAGTGATTTCGGATAAAGCTCAGCTCTTAGGAGGTTAGGGAACTAGTGAGGTTTTTACATTGGGCCTCCAGCTGCGTGTCTTACACCTCGAGACACTGAGGGGCTGCACCACAGTACTTATAGGTGGAGTGTAAAGCCAGTTCTGATTCCGTGTGTGTGTGTGTGTGTGTTAGGGATGTTAACCGATGACCGTTTGACCGATGGTTGACCGTATCGACGTTAACCGATCAAAATTGTCGCTTGTTGGTAAAAAAAATAAAGATGATCAGATGAGGTGACTTATTGGAAGTTGGACGGTCAACGAGTCTCTAGCCCACTGTTTAATTTCTCCTCAAGTCTCAATTATTCCTGCATGCGAGCGGTGGAGAATATGATCTCTGAATTATTATGGACAGTAGACTAAACGCTATAAGACTACAGTTAACCATCTCATTCCAAGATCTTTTTGTGTGAAGTGAAAACAATTATCCATCAACCTAAATTTTTCCGTCTCCTCCAAACTAAACCAGCGGCGTCTCTTCGGAGCTGTCATTTTCTAAAATGAGCAGCGGCATTGTTGCAAATGAGCTAACGCTGCCCGCTTCCGGCCCCTAGTGAATCCCGCGCAGGGTCTCAACCAGGTCCGTGCCTTCTCAGACCATTGTGGGCGTTCGAGCCCGCTCTCTACAGTACACACGGTCAACTTGCAGTAAGCATCCCTCGTGTTTCAATTCAAACACAGATCGTGCCACGGTTAGAGCCACTGCCTCTCACTCTGAGAGTGTGTGTGTGTGAGTCGGAGGCCAAACGGGAGAGAGATAAGCAGAGTCACGAAACAGCAGGAGGCTGGCGCGGCTCGAAATGGCAGTTATTTCAAATAGCACATTTTAATCTGATCGGTTAACCAGTTAATGAGGCTCGTCGGCCGGTCGAGAATATTTTACATTTTCGCCATCGTGTGTGTGTGTGTGTGTGTGTGTGTGTGTGTGTGTGTGTGTGTGTGTGTGTGTGTGTGTGTGTGTGTGTGTGTGTGTGTGTGTGTGTGTGTGTGTGTGTGTGTGTGTGTGTGTGTGTGTGTGTGTGTGTGTGTGGTTTGGAGGAGGTCTGATCCAGATGTTGTATATGTGTGCAGGTGGGCGGGGTTACGAGGTGGTCTGACCCAGATGTGGTGTGTGTGTGCAGGTGAAGCTGGTGCGGCTGGTGGGCATCATGCTCCTGGTCTACGTGAAGCGGGAACACGCTGAATTCCTCTCCGAGGTTGAGGCCGAGACGGTGGGCACCGGCATCATGGGCCGCATGGTGAGGGCCGTCGTCACGCCACCGCCGCCACAACACCTGTTCGACGGATACCGAACACTTTGACCTGTTGTCTACCTTGTGGAGGAAACTCCTCATTGATGATTGACTCTCTCTCCATCTGTTGATTTTCCCTCTCGCTTTCCCTTCTCCATTTCCATCTTATTCCCCCGCCCCTCTCTCTCCCTTTCCCTGTCTCTTCTACTCTTACGGCATCGCTAATTCTGCCCCCATTATCTCTCTCCTTCTCTCGATCCATCTCTCATTCTCTCTCTCACTCTCACCATGTCTGTCTCCTATCCCCTCTCTCTATTTCTCTCTCCGTCTCTGTCTCTCTCCCCTTCTCTCTCCAGGGAAACAAAGGTGCCGTGGCTATCCGTTTCCACTTCCACAACTCTGATGTGTGTGTGGTGAACTCTCACCTGGCCGCTCATATTGAGGAGTATGAGAGGCGTAACCAGGACTACCGGGACATCTGCAGCCGCCTGCAGTTCAGACTGCTAGACCTCAGCCGCCCTCCACTCAACATCATGAAGCACAAGTAAACCCTCGTACTGTGAACATTGTTCAAGTAACTGTGCTCTTATTGTGAAGAGAGTGTATTTACCATGCCCTTACTGTCACATTTAATACAATTAATCCATTGTAGGCAATCGCAGGCACTTAGGCAGGCAGGTAGAATTGAATGATCTGACTAGCAGACCTGCGACAGCCACAGGTACTGTTTTGTTTTTTTATAACAGCACATCTGTTTGAGTGATTGCTGTTCGGCTGTTCGGCTGTATTGACAACCCTAGCTTTAAATGTGATCGAATGTAAAATGATCGAAGAAACATGCTCTTATTGTTGCAAACATTTTATGGGAGATAATGTCTCAAATAGCTAAACCATAGCCAAGCTTTTGTATCAGAAATTTCTGAAAACTGCATTTCTGTTAACTCAACTATTTAATACAAACACTATACACGTTTCAGCTCTGCCTTTTACTCTCCAGCGAGTTATACACACTATGACTCTACTATACACTCGATGACTGAGTCTGCTATACACTCTCCAGCTAGCTATACGCTCTATGACTCTGCTATACACTCTATCTCTTCCCTGACCATCTGTAGGTGATGATCTGTAAGTGTGCGTCTCTCTCTGCCTGTCCTCAGTGTGGTGCTGTGGGTGGGAGACCTCAACTACAGGATCAGTGATCTGGACGTGGACCAGGTCAAGGAGCTGATCACCAAGAACGACTATGAAACCCTCCACAACTATGACCAGGTACTGCCCCCCCTGCTGGAGGGCTATATGAGCTGCACTGCAGACCACAGGGGCACCCCATGTTGATGAACGATTCATCACATTCAAACAGACATCGCAATGTAATGGAACGCGATTTACATATCGCAAAGGGTGCGAACTATTTTTTGGGGGGATAATAACTAAACAACGAAAAAAATAATTTGTTATTGACTGGAGATCAGTAAGATTCACATTTTTTACAGTCGAGTCAATTCTTAAATAAAGATGTTGGAATATAAATTCATGCATCAATTCATCTCGTCACATAGGCCTGGCCTAAAGGAAAGAGCAGTTGATATGTTGACTGTTGATATGTTGATTTCTTTGAGATATTGCGTCTAGGAAATATGAGACTAAATGCAAAAAAGCACGCAATAGGTGTAGAAAATTAACTTATTTAATGTATGCATACACCAGTCTCCTCTCTAGCAGAGTGAGCCCAGAATATAGTTTGTCTGAGCTATTTAAACAGTTTGCCTGTGAGTTGCCTGTGTTCTCATCAAGCAGAGGAATGCATGAGGGGATCACTGATTCCTTGTGACCGGTTTACCCCAGGCACAATGGCCAACGCTAGATGACACTAGGAACCGATAGGGTGGCTAGATAATACTAGGAATAGAAAACAAAACTTAATTGTTTAATAATTCTAGTTCTGTTTTAACACAATAATTCTGACTTTAACAACATATGGATGTTTCCGTCCCACTCCTCAGCTGAAGCGACAGCTGGATGAGGAGGCGGTGTTTGAGGGCTTTATCGAGGGAGAGATCCAGTTCCAGCCCACCTACAAGTACGACACAGGCTCCAACGACTGGGACACCAGGTAACCACTCCACTTTCTTTCATATTCTATTTGTTTGAACATATATTTTCCGTAGTGTGTGTGTGTGGGTGATGGCTGGTTTAACCTGTGCACATTGATTTCACACACATCTGTATGCAGATGCACAGCATCTGTATGCAGATGCACAGCATCTGCATACCTCCCCCAGGCCCAGAGTCCAATCAGTCTGACTCGGGCCAGGTTGAGGCTCCCTAGACCAGCCTTCATCCACTCACACTCCCTCATTCCTGTAGTGAGAAATGTCGGGCCCCTGCATGGTGTGACCGGATCCTGTGGCGAGGGAAGAACATCACGCAGTCCAGTTACCAGAGTCACATGACCCTGAAGACCAGCGACCACAAACCAGTCAGCTCACTGCTTCAGATTGGGGTGAGAAACGGATCCACCTCAAACACATCTGGCCCTTTCCGTGGCTCCTTGCATGCTTATGTTTTGAAAACACAATTTAGTTTGCTTTTACTCTCCTGAAAGTGTCTATTCTTTCTAAAACGAATACCATTTTTCAGTTCAGTGTGTTGGAGTTTTGTTTTGAATTTTAACCAGATTACTTGCTCACTTAAAAAGTGTAAATCAATCAATGTGGGGGGCTTTTATTCAGCAGTTATTTTCATCTCTGTGTGGTTCGTCTGTCTTTATCTCCAGATCAAGGTAGTGAACGAAGAGGCCTACAAGAAGAAGTTTGAAGAAATCGTGCGTACGATAGACAAGATGGAGAACGAGTGTATTCCATCTGTGACGCTGTCTAGGAGAGAGGTAACATCCTTATAACATCATATTCCCTTCTAGGGGTTTGGTGGGAGGCCCTTTTTTTTGGGGATTATTTTTTTTATTATTTTCAAAACCTTGCTCACTTCTGCTCTTTCCAACTCTCAAATGCTGCCTACAGTAGCCTCTATAACCTTTTGGAATCGGGTAATATATTGCACCTGATTTCAACCCATGATATCTTGTTACTAGTTTTGGGTGACTGAGATTGATGATTGGACTATTAAAAATCCTTGGAAATATTTTTTTATTGAATATCGTCAACCCCAATCGTCGACCAAATATAGTGTATTTTATCGGATTAGGAACTGATTGATCCCCTATTCCTTTCAGAACATTTTGATATCAATACTTAGATATCGTATATTATTAATAAACTTTTACCAGAATTTAATATACAATACAGATTAAACAGATACAGCAATCAATCCAATATTACGAAAAATACTACAGTATTTGTATTCACCTTACATGTTCATTACAAATATTTACTAGTGGACATCTGACCACTATTATTCACTGCACTATGTACATATATATGATGCACCAACCATGCGCTCACTGCAATTCATTGTCCTGCCTGTGTGTCCTGCCAGCTCCACTTCCAGGACGTGAAGTACATGGAGCACCACACGGAGAGCCTGACGCTGTACAACGACGGCCAGGTGCCCTGCCAGTTTGAGTTCATCAAGAAGCTGGACGAGCCCACCTACAGCAAGCCCTGGCTCACCGCCAACCCCCCCAAGGGTTTCCTGGCACAGGGTAGGTACCACGGCGCCGTGGTACACCTCTGCTCTTCTCTGTCTGTACATGAAGTCATTGAGCAGACGGCTTAAATCCAACCCGGCTCTCAAGTGAGGCTGAGAGCCATCCAAGCACTCAAAGCTAAATTGTAGTTGCTACAAAGCAATAGTATCGTGCTGCACCGCCTCATTAGGAAAAAAAACAAACAGGTGGAGCTAGGGGAGTCCTTGACTAAGGTTTTGCATCGTCAAATCTGATTGGTCAGGCCAGACCCATCAACTGATCTTCGGCCCCTGTGTAATATATATTTTAATATAAATCAGACAATACCTTCGTTCAACTCGCCTGCTCTCTCAGTGTAGGCGTGTATTGAAATTGGGCGGATGACGATGTATTGAAATCCATTATAGTCCAAAGATTGTTAAGCTGCTCCCATAGCTACACCTCTGTTTGATGCAACCCAGGTAAGCGCATCTTTATATGTATCTCAAATAGTGCCCAAAAACGAACAAATCCACAAGTTTAGATTGTGTGGACACACCACTGCCCATACTCACGGGCTTGGAGATTGAGGCACGCAGTTAGGATTATGTGCAAAGATACTGGATTCGTTATAGCCGATAATATATAATGATAATATTATATAATAACAAGCAATATCAAATTATTATTATTACAACTAAATTTCCCACTTTGGCAGTGTCATTACAATTACGATTAGGGCATTTAGCAGACGCTTTTATCCAAAGCGACTTACATCGGTTAATACACACACTGACGGAAGAGTCAACCATGCAAGGCGACGGCCAGCTCGTCAGGAGCAGTTAGGGTTGTCTTGCTCAGGGACGCATCAACACTCTAGCTAGGAGGAGCTGGGGATCGAACTAGCAACCATTCAGTTAAGACAACTGCTCTACCTCCTGAGCTGAACGCCCCCCCCATTACGTTCAGAATTATATGTAATCCATCCCGACATCAGCCCCCGGCATCCATCCCCCCGCTGCTCTGCTCTCCCCCCCCCCCACAGGGGCGGAGGTGGACATCGACCTGGAGGTGTTTGTGAACCGCACCACGGCCCCGGACCTCAACCTGGGCCTCCAGCAGATCGAGGACATCCTGGTGCTGCACCTGGAGCGCGGCAAGGACTACTTCCTCTCCGTGTCAGGGAACTACCTGTCCAGCTGCTACGGGACCCCCATCACCACGCTGTGCCAGCTGAGGGAACCCATCCGAGACATGCCGCTGCCCACGGTCCGAGCTCTGGTGGGAGGCCGTCTCGTATCCCACTGTGACCAAACGATAGCTTCTATCCAGGAAGACGATCGATTGTCACTTAATTATTTTTTTTTAGTGTTGAGTTATAGTCGAGTAATCAATTGATCCCATAATGCTATGGTACATTATTCTGGGTATTATATTGATGTTCTGAAAATATACATAGTATATTAGTATTCAATTGTACAGTCGAGTCAATTATCTCTTTAGCACATATGCTCTGGTACTTCATTTCGGTTATTAATATCATTGATATGATGATAGGAAATGTAATGAGTCCTTATTGAGCACTTTGTTGTCACCTGTTCTCCAGTCAAAGGGTGGGGAGAATCCCGAGGTGGGGGAAAAGCCGCTGGGCATCCCTAAAGAGATTTGGATGATGGTGGACCACTTATTTCGCAACGCAATCAAACAGGTAGGTCGCACCGATACACTTCTTGGTTTTGCTGCTTAAAAACCAAGATATGAAACCAAGTTCAGGAATTCCTGGCATTTCCTCACGTGTCTATGTGCTTCAATGTGTACACTTTTCCTTGTGTTTGAAGTACCTGACATAGGAAATATATATCATAAATTCAGTTGACATATCTCTATTTCAAGCTCTTGTGCCCAGCAGACGCATTTATCCAATGTAACTTGCAGTGATAATCAATGAGCAGGAGTTGGCTTCTTTGGGACTTCAACAAAGATGGTGATGGGGTTAAAATGATCACCATTGCTCTCTCCTCTCTCTCTTTCTCTTTCTCTCTCTCTCTCTTTCTCTTTCTCTCTCTCTCTCTCTCTCTCTGCAGGAGGATCTGTTCCAACAACCCGGCCTCCGCAGTGAGTTCCAGGAGATCAGGGATTACTTGGACACAGGTGTACCAGACTCACTCCGTATCCTTTGACAGTATTTATATCACCGCAAAGTGAGTCAGCGTTACGGAGGTGGAATCCTTACCTGCCACCCTCGCTGTGTTGTAAACAAAACCATGAGACCACCGCTGCCTACCTTTTGCGTCACCTCCTGCCTCCTACACGCTCTCCCCAGGTGCAACCTCTGGCATCATCTCCAATACGTGTGACCATGTCTGATTTATGCAATGGGGCAATCCTGATCATCCCCAGACCTGATTCTCTAGAGTTAATGTGTGAATGGCCTATTTGAGGAGGTAATCGAGAGTAGTAGATGTAGAAATAAAATGTCTGTTTAATTTCTATCCTGAAAAGATACATAAGCCTCTAAATTCAATTTTTACCTTGAATGACGAAATAGGACAACGCCTTCTTTTCTTTCTATCTTTCTTTCTTTTTTTTCTTTTTTTACCTTGGAGCATGTCATGTGCAAAGTTGCCCTCCTTGACCTTATGACCCCCAGCTGGCAGTAACCACTCTGTGGCTGAGGCCCTGCTCCTCTTCCTGGAGTCCCTCCCAGAACCTGTGGTGTCCTACTCCTTATACCAGCAGTGTCTGGACTGCTGCTCCAGCCCCATGCTCTGCAAGAAGGTCAGCCCAGGGATGCCAACAATGAAGGGATTGTACTCTTAGTGTGTGTGTGTGTGTGTGTGTGTGTGTTCAATCACATTCCATTTGGATGGAGGCTTTTAGCCGAAACGTCCAAGTGTGTGTGTGTGTGTGTGTGTGTGTGTGCGCGCTTTGTTTTGAATAATGAATTTGTTTCCTTCCAGGTAATTTCCAAACTACCTCAGTGCCATAAAAACGTGTTTGACTATCTTGCTGCCTTTCTCCGCGAGCTGTTGAAGAACTCCGAACACAACCATCTGGACGTCAATATATTAGGTGAGAACGGGAGGAACAGCACAGCAGCTGGCCAGAATCTGTACTCTCTGTACCGGTTTTTTTGCGAACGTCTGCAGTTTCGCACAGCCAAGAGAAGCTATTTAAGTTAGACCTGGTGTTTCACCATCTGATTGCAAATATTAGTTGAGTAGAGGGGGAAACTATAGTGTTATGAATAAGATCTTCAACTCCCAGCCTTTGATCCTCGATGTCCGAAGCCTATTAAAATAACATTATAATCTTAAAGGTTGGGTATGGGATTTGCGAAAAGCCAGCAGATTTTGAAAATACACAACTCAAATGGTCCTACCCCCTCTCCTTCAATGCTGACTCTGGCTCCACCCATTCCAAGTACCTGGACACGCAATCATGCACGAGCGCAAACACAGAGGCGCGAGGGCGAGCCATTAGCTAGTTAGCTAGCTCCAGTAGCTACCGCAGGATAACAACAAACAGGAGCTTGCTCTGGGTCACGAGCTCTGGGTCACGAGTACTGCACGAAGGGGTCGCGCGCGGGGGGAGGGGGAGTGCAGTACGACCGTTTGATTGACGTACTTACTGTCCAATGCAACTCGGTGGCTCTGGAAATCATTGGCTGGAGTTTTTCGAGCCCTGCCCGTTCCACAGATGATGGACTTGTTTAATTTTCATGTCAGTACTTCTAACTCAGTGGCTGTAAGTGGGTTATGATAAGGATTTCAAGTAATTTTGCAAAAATGGCCAAAAAAGCGAATTCCATACCCAACCTTTAATAAAGGAGAAAAGACTGTATTGAACAAATTTTAACTCATAGTTTATAAGTAAGGTGGCTATTATGAATATGCTATACCCATTTCAAATTGATTCAAACGTGTAAGGTGAATACAAGTATCGTCTCACAACATGAATGTTATGAATATCCTAGCTCTTCAGTTCCCAGTCACTTTGGATGTTGTGGTTGGGTTTTTGGAAGTATGTGTTTGACATGGCTCCTCTCTCGCTCCCTCTCTCTCTCTCATAGCCACTATATTTGCCTCCTTGCTTCTGAGATCCCCGATCACGCAGGACCTTGCAGAGAAGAGGAAAGCTCAGGAGTTCTTTCAGCACTTTCTGGTCCAAGAAACGGTTCAAGACTGAACATCTCTGCCAATCATTCCCTATCGCATTACTAATACTTACAAAATATCTATGTACAGCCCAGTATTTCTAATGAAGTATGACATTCCCTATATTAGTTGTTGACTCATTGTATAGACAGTACACATAATAAGTTTCAGTTGATTTCAGTATATTTTATGTTTTTTAATTATAAATTGACCGATTTTCTTTTTGAAGATCAACAGCAGCTGTTGGGAATCCTACGTTTTTTCTAAATGTATATTATCATTTATTTAAACAAAAATAAAAGTAAAATTATTTGTATTTGGATGTCCCTGTTGAAATTGTTCAGATTGTTATTTTATATAAATATATATAAAATCATTAAACAAAACAAAATGGTGCCAATAGCTTTTTGTATGCATGACATTAATATACACCCTCTCATTTAGAATACAAGTAGATTTTGCCATAACAAGACACAATACGCACTCCGATGTTGATTAGTTTGTGTGCAGCATTGATTCATGCCATAAACTGGCTAGAAATTTCTTTCCCACAATTCACCACGAGGGGATGTGAGGCCGTCGTGACGTATAATGGCATCCTAGGGAGGGGATGGGAAGAAACTAATGAGCATCCAACGGCATTAAAGATATAAACCATCACATTCTCAACCCAGGTAAATATCATTTAGACATTTCCTTCTGGATTCAGTCGGTCTACTATATAGCATATCCAACGCGGGATCGTGAAATTAATGCGAAATCAAATTCCGGCTAAAAAAAGGCGGAGGTATCCCATCGTCGACAGTGAAGGAGCAAGCTAGTGGTGGCTAACAGGCTAGCATGTTGGCTAGTTAGCACACTGGCTAGCAGCTCCCAGTCGGGGGTGGTGAATATCGCTTGTTTGATCATTTTAGGGAGGAGAAAGGACGTTTAATGTGAGAAATGGGTGTGCATCAGGCCGTTTCTCCTTCCGGTATGACAGACCGAGAGGCTCGTTCCCCAGGCACGCCAGAGCACTGTCTGAAGATGGGCGTCACGTTAGCTTTAGTTTACTACTATGATTGAAGACACATTGGAAGATGCTTCAAGAGAGACATACATGACACAATGGTTCTGCTCGTGAATATTGGGTTAGACCTTTCTTTTTAGAGGGCTAACGTTACCGAGGGTGAAACCGTAGCAATCTGTACCCTGCGTGCTTCAGATACTACAAGGTTGTAAACAACATAGTCTTGAATGCACACAGTCCTTGAATGTGGCTGTGGCTCGGTGACAGGCATGTATATTCTCTTCTGTGCTGACTGGTGACTTGAGAAGAGAGCCTGACCTTTTCACCTTCTTATAAGTTGAGGCTACTGTGGCCTGACTTGCCGCTGGTGTCCCGTGACTTCATCTGAGGCTCTATCATTGCAATTAGAAACCTCCAGAAGGTAGGGGATCACACCACTGAGTGATGCGATTTCGTTGTTATAACGTTTTCAAATGTTTGCTTCTTGCATTGTTATTGAATCGGTTCAATTTTATGCTCATTGCATGTTTTTTGACCTGAAATTTAAATTGCAAAACGTAATTAGTCCGTTCATCGAGCTGAATTATAATGTATTTGAATTTGACTGTTCTGCAAAGTCATATTTTTTCCTGCACCTGGAGTGCTGCCAATGTGATCAGCGAAATTCCCCAATATGCTGAATCTCTGTAACAATTTAATTGGTATATTCTTCCAGACACGTACTTCATGAGCGAGCCCTCTTTGCCGCGGCAAGAGTGGCACCTGGTACCATGAGTGAGAATGGCCCTCATATCAAGCCCTCGATGTACTTCGAGGTGAAGGTCGGCCCTCTGGACAGGGACGAGGAGGAGGAAGAAGACGAGGACAAGATCCCCTTCGACAAGGATGAAGATGACGACGACAACCTGATGGCGGAACCCTCATCGTCGTCGGGGCGCATATACGACCGCACCACGGTGCTCATAGAGCAGGACCCCATCCGCCTGGACGAGGAGGGCGAGGAGGACCACCACCACCACCACCACCACCACTGCGGCGGCGACGAAGATGGGGTGACCTTCCTCACAGAGGGGGAGGGCGACGATGATGATGAGGAGCAGGAGGAGCAGCGGTCGCTGGCCTTCATGACCGACGCGGACGGCATGTCCCAGGGCTACGTGCACCACACCATCTCCCCCGACCAGATCCAGTTCATCATCAACCCGGGCAACACGCCCATGCCGCGGAACATCGAGGGCGCCACCCTGACGCTCCACTCAGAATGTCCCGAGACCAAGCAAAGAGAGGTAGGCTCCATCTCCAGTAAAGCTGGGAGTGCCCTGAAGCACTGAGACCTGTATTGGTTTTTAACGGGGTGATTCAATAGTTTAACACTTGATATTTTCTCATTGTTGATAGGCTACAAAGAAAGTTTGTCATTCTTTCTGTTAAGCTTGTTGAGCAACATATTTTGATAAGCACCCTTCATCAGCTGCGTTGGTTTCTTTTATATCTGTCAAACACAAGGGTGAGAAGTAAGCTTTTGCATCTATAGTGTGGGGTTCTTTACCTGTTCTCCATGACAGCTTGCTCATCACCTCAGTATAGGGGTTATAATGTCCTGGATCTACAGACAGTCCATTATGTTGCCAGGTGCCCTAAGAGCTCCAGTGAAAGCTGATGAATAGATGAAACACTCTGATTTGCATATAGTTGCTGGGCTGTCTGCCTGCATGTGGTTCTGTGGGCTCGCACCAGCTAATGTTAAACTCTCTCTTCTGTTATTCAGCACACATTGAGTGGGTTTGGCTCTGCAGTCGAACCAATAAATGGTCCAGATCCCTACTAACTAGTCAGGTTTTGTTTGGTGTTATTGGCTGTTTTGGTCAGATCGGCTGCCATTGAAGTTGAACTTGTCAAGCTTTATGTAGGGTTGGGCGATTAATCGAATTTTGATCGCGATTTCGATTTTAGCGTCCAACAATCACAAAATTAACATAATTTTTCTTTTTCTATTTATCAATTGTCTTTTTTTATATGTTTTATAGAAAGGGCAGAACAGCTGGATACATGTCTGTGTATCATTTTAGATTGGAACATTTTCTTTTCGACCTTTTTGTGTATTTTTTGAAGGCGAAATTAAAAAGAAAAAGTCTGAGACATGCTGAATAAATACATGTTTTCAAACTTAAAAATAATCGTTTGAATATTCGTGATTTCAATATTGTGATTTTAATACATCACGATATTCAATATTGAATATCGTGATTATGATTTTTCCCATAATCGAGCAGTCCTAGCTGAATGCCAACCATCCTATCAGCAAACTGAATGCCCCATCAGGAACAGAGCCCCCCTGTAACTCTTTAGCTTCTAGACCTTCACTGAAGAAATGAGAGTTGTTGTTGTTGTTTTTTTCCTCGTTGTCATGGTGCTGCCATATTCAGATCTGACTATGGTACATTTCTTTGTGCACTGTGTGCTGTTCTGTGGTACGACAAAATGCTGTCAGCCCAAGGACATCACAAAGTTGATAGTTCATAGGGTAAATCAACCTATCCACATTGCATTGCATTTTGCACACATTTTGTAGTTTTTAGTTTTTTTTATGTGATTAGGGGCTGTGTATTGTTTTTTAACACCAGTTCCTTGGTTCCAATACCGAATGAATATACTTTCAGTTCTTAATTTTCAGTTTTAACACCTTACCCTGTAATACACTGTAGAAGGAAAAACAACCATGGTGAAATCTCTGCTTCAATCTATTCAGCGTTCAGTTTAATTTTCTCTTTTTGTTTGTTCTTCGGATTGAGAGCTGCAAGGAATGTTTGAATCAACAAACTGTAATAAAAGCGTTGGTGGTTGTTCTGCTCTGGAATACCCCATTTAAAGCCTCCATTCCAACCCACACGCATATCAAAGTGAAACTATTTCACCCTCTCACCCATAATCAGGGCCTGGGAGTTCTTCCCGCAGTGACCGTAATGGCCGTTGAAATCAAGATCTCAAAAAATCTCTTCTGTTCATTTCTGAGAATATTTTAAAAAGGGATCGATGTTTTCAAGTTCAAGTTGCTTTCAAGCTTCTGCTTGGAGGTATGATGCCAGTTGAATCTTGGCTTTGCTCAGAAACGTATCGGTACTCCTTCCTCACAGTTTCTCCCACATGGTAAGCAAAGTCAAGGTCACAATTTCATGTTGAGTCACTGAAATTAATTAAATGGCACTAAGGCTAAGCTATGCTTTTTCCAACCGAAAACAAACTCGCCGGCACTCACGGCAACTCTCTCATCTTTCCAAAGCTGTTAACTTTCTCATTAACCAAAATGATGGGAAAATAGGGTCAAGCCAATCCCTAAAGTTATCCTTTAATGTTTAATGGGAAAAATAATTATGCATACATTATGGTGTCAGTGGGTCTGTTGAGCGGGTCTAAATAATAAGTCATGGCAATTCAGTCATTTAGCAGACTCTTTTTCAAGCACTTTAACCACTACACTAACCCGCCCTCCCTCCATTTAAATATGCATAGTTCGACACATTTGTTTCTGGTTTTAGTGGTTTCAGTTGCCTCACAGATAGTGCTTGGATTGAGTGTACGGCCCAGTCTGTAATGTATTAAACATGATTATATTGCTTTCCCTTTCCCTGCTTAGTTAGTGGGCGGCAGAAGCACGACCTGTCCTGTTTAAAACAAGAGAGGGATGGGAGGACAGTCACGACGTTGTGGGATACTAGGGCTGTACTGAGCTAATGATCGGTAGCGCTGTAGCTACCAAACTGTCTCCACATGCGACCTAGCATAACTAGGAGACTGCAAGACTGTGCATGCAACCCATAGATTCAAAGTCTTGGTTTAAATCCAGGCTGTTACTGACGGTGTGACTGCTTCTTGTGTGAACGCATCCCTGAAAGCAGAGGACGGTAATGCAACAGCTAAGAACATCTAGAGCGTGTTTGTGTAAAGGACATCAGCGTCCATGTCTCCCCTTCGGTGTGGTTCTTGCATAACGTCTGGTGCTTTGTCCTCCTAAGAGGAGAGGGGACTGCCTGTGTCTGCCGTGGCCTAGGGGCCTTTAGTACTAAGCCAGGGTAGAGTGCTGCCCTGCAACAGGCCGCAGGACGAGGGAAAGGTCGTAGTAGGGCACTGGAGCCTGGCACTGGGGCTGTCATCTGTACTCGCTGGTCTGGCTGCTCCAGACAGATTACCTTCCGGAGGTTTGCTAGGCAGGTCACTGATGCTCAAAGGGTGTCTGATGTTTTGACCAAAACCAGACAGAAGGAGGACTGGGCTTTTTAAATGCAGGGCAAGAGCAGGTGGGTAGAGATGGCCCGAGATGGCTTGAGAACTACAGACTATTAAAACGTTTATTCATGAGACTTAAAGTGAATTAGTTCTATATGCATGTATTTTAATCATTGTCGGAAGGGGTTGGACATTACAAGAAGGTAGACGGCCAGTGGTCTGACACCCTCACCACCACACTATTCTGCCCATTATCATTTTTTTTTTACTAATATTAACCTTACAACATGGAAGTACCCCCGAGCCCTACCGTCTGTCTCTCTGTGTGTTCCACCCCCAGGTGAAGCGCTATCAGTGCATGTTTGAGGGCTGCACACGGACCTACAGCACGGCGGGGAACCTGCGCACACACCAGAAGACCCACCGGGGGGAGTACACGTTTGTTTGCAACCAGCAGGGCTGTGGCAAGGCCTTCCTCACCTCCTACAGCCTCAAGATCCACGTGCGTGTCCACACCAAGGAGAAGCCCTTCGAGTGCAACGTGCAGGGCTGTGAAAAGGCCTTCAACACGCTTTACAGGTAAAGCCTGTGCACTAACAATGTACCACCAGGTCCGTTTGCGATTCTCTTTTCTTGAATTGCTCACATCAGGCTTAGGTGGGGTGTTGATGTTCTACACAAAGACAATAGACCACTAACTGGTCAAACTACCAAATTGTACCAATTAAAATGCACAGCTTTCCATATGAGTTTTATGTTTTGTGGTTCATGCTACTTGGTGGGTTGATAAAACTATTCTTCGAGGGGCCCCCAAAATACCTTTTCAATGAAGGCACAACCCCTAATAGCTTAAATATTTTATTTACAAAGAAATGCACTTAAAAGTTGATGTGCATATTTTAGTTCCAACACTTTTGCCTTTGTGACATGAACTGGTTTTTAAAAGAGTTAGTGGTAAGTGTAATTCTTGTACAGAAGGAAGAGCATGTCCCCCTGCTCATAGGTAGAGTGACGAAACACTTTGTATTGCTCATGTCCTTACTCGCACAAGCTACTATTAGCTTTGGCTGGTTCTCAACAGAAATGGTGGTGCTATCTGAAAGTGAGCCAATTCTGACAACTGAAAACATGAGATGTACTTTATCTTGGCAAGTGGCACTTCCACTGGCAAGGGTTTTGGTTTACAAAAGTTTTCTTTTATGCAGGGCTTAAGAATGGAGGGCTGTATGATGATGAGAGGATGGATCCCTGGATCCATCCCATATGTTCATTCAAAAGCCTTCCCTCTCATCAGGGACCTAGCACCAAATTCTGGGCCCTATATACAAGAATTCCTGATGCCCTGATGAGTTATACTAGCAGGCAGCTACGATGATATAGCCATTTTTTAATGTCATGACGGCTGGGGCTAGCTAGCCATTGGTTATTATTTATCATGTAGCCTAATAACGGATTAGTATTAATTTAATATTAGCTTGCTTCAAATCAGTAGCCTGCTGTTGCGATATTAGCCTACCATACACTGTATTTATCCTTTACCTTAATAACAGAAGCCTTATCATTTGAAAGTGTAGCCTAATGTTTGCTCTTGCTTTGGGTTGTCTGTTTTAGCAGCAATAACGGAGGTAGTTAAGAATGGGGTTTCATCTTGTGTGTTTAAATGTTTGCCCTCACCTTTATTAGAAAATAAGTTAATCAGAATCTGACTTCATTCATTTTGTCTTCTCTCCCTCTCTTTCTTCACCTTTTTCTTCTGAGAGCCGGACTTCAATTTATTTAACTGTGGCTTTGACTTATTGCCGCATCTCAATCCAGATAAAAAATGTCTGAAAGCAGCTGTGTGGACTGAACCATTTTTCACTTTTTGAAAGGGGTGTTCAGAGTAGTCACACCAGTCTTTAATTTAAAGGTCCCTTGGCATGAAAATCTCACTTTATGAGGTTTTCTAACATTGATATGAGTTCCCCTAGCCTGCCTATCATCCCCAAGTGGTTAAAACTTGCGTTCGGTGTAAAACAAGCACTAGTTATCCTGCTCGCCTTTGAAAAAATGGAAGCTCAGGCGAGCTGATTTGGAATGATCTGGCCCGATGTGTCCTCGTAAGATAAGGGGCCAATTTACTTCCCCTTTCTCTGCCTTGCCCGTCCAGAATCCACACGTGTGTGTGATTACCACACTGTAACGCAAGTGTTGTACACTTCTTTGTTATTTGGATAACCGTTCTGCTGTTGGTGTTATAGCGCATAACGAGTCGGACTCTCGTCTCTGGTATTTCCACAACGAGACTCGTAGTGGGGGTTATCTCAGCCAAGGTTGAGAATGAATTGGTGAAAGCAACTTTGGCTTTGACTCCCTGAAGTAAATGAACCACGGCATGGAGGAGAAAGGGATTGTTGCCCGCAATGTCTCCCACTTGAGCCCCGCTTCCCGCTGCCGAGGGACCACCGCCTCGGCACTGCCCGCTGCCGAGGCGGTGGTCCCTCAGCAGCGAGGCTCCGGTGGGAGACAAATATGGTCAACAATCGCGGGAAACAATCCCTTTCTCCTCCATGTCGTGGTTCAGTCTACTTCAGAGTCAGAGAACCTGATGCAGTCGTTTGAGATTCATAATATCGTCTGGAGGCGCACAAAGTTTTTGGCCGTGATGATATAGATATCTATGTATAATATGATATCATTGGGATATAGAGCTCCAGGACTCCCGCCGGAGCACCCGGAGTGTTCTAGAATATTTACAGAACACGGCCAAAGGCTGTGTGCGCCTCGCCATTGCGATCCATCCACTTTAAACAGAGTGCATGGTACCGTGGCCGCAAGCTGCTCAAGGCCACACCCCCACCCTCCTCCTTGACCCGCCTCTCCTATCCGTTTGCATTATAGCTACAGACACCGAAACGTCCCGTTTGGGGAAAGCTCAATGCGACTGGCTCGTAGTGGCTGTAATTCTGCACTGCGGCTGAATTTCGGGAAGATCTTCAAATGCTGTGTTAGGGGCCCACTAATATCTACATTAAAGTATCCATAAAGTTGCATGCCATGGGACCTTTAACAATAATATACCAATTTATTAAACTAATACGCTAAGCTTGCATTTAGATCTATCTTCATCATGACATATATTTATGTAATTAAACAATTTGAACAACAATCAAAAAATACTTAAAATTAAAATCGAAACTTCCCATGGCCCCCCCTCTGCCTTGGGCCCCCCCAAGCCTATCCCCCTTACACCCCCAGTCCGTTGGCCCTGCCTCTCATAATGGAATCAGGGAGTTGTTTGATGGCCCTCTTAGGGGTTTGGGTGAGGGGGTAATTGCCAGAGTGGACCTACAAAGCAATCTTTGGTGATAGTAATTAGGGTCTATATGCAAATAAGCAGTCTGGTCTTTGGACCTGAAGGTAAAACAAATGGTAAATATTTGTTTGTGTTTCAGAGCTAACATGGCCTGTCTGAGTCAAGATTATCCATTATGATCATTCTCACATTTATTTTATTCATTACGCCCCTGATGTAAAAGGTCGCTAATTTGCCTTACTTACGCGGGTCTTTAGACATGCAAGTACAAGTATAAACATTTGGTAAAAAAAGTTTTTCCGTTCATTTTGAAACTATGGCAGGCCGCGATAGTCTAGGTAATTAATGGGAAACACTGTCTAATCATACCAGGGTTGAGTCTTCTGGTCTTTTTCATAGCTTTGAAGTTCAGAGCTTTGAGTTCAGACTAGCAGGTCAATAACGGCAATGTTAAAAGTATTTGACATTTTTGTTTATTGCCATTTATGACCACATGATTATTCTCCTTACAACTTTACTTTATCAAATATTGTTTAAAATTACAAAATAATTTTGTCTTCAAAATAAAATATCTTTATATATCGAGTCATGAAACCAATATTGTGTATGGTATAGAATCGTGAGCTGAGTGAGTGCACACCCCAAATAATCAAAGGGCACGGTCCAAAAGGACTTAACTAACCTAGTTCAGCTTTTCCCCTTACCACTATGGCTGCCTGAAGGGCAAGGTTGCTGGTTTGATTATCAGTCTCCATGGGAAAGGCCTGGGCCCAACGCAAAGTAGCCTGATTCTGAACATTGGACAAACCTGTCCACTAGGCCTGGGTGATATATTTTTCATACTTTCATATCTTCCTGACTTTTCTCAGGGGTATAAGCTATACATGTAAAATATTATATATAAAATGTAGCTGAGCTGTTGTCATTGGAGCATATATGACATTGTCTAGCTGTACTGCGTGTCTAATATGCAGTTTGCCAACTTAGAGTCTTGCTCGGTATATTATTGTGGCCCACAGAATAATGAATAGATAGAGCATAAGCGCCCTTCTCCCAGCAATTCAGTCCAAATCTCAACGAGTACTCTCACTCGTTTTATTTTAAGTCTGCAATAGATTACACCAATGTACAAATATGGAATGTGAGTTGAACCTGTATTATATAAAGTCTATATGCGTTACGCCCCCACCGGCTAGCTCCACTGGCCACACAGTGTTTCAACTGCTTTTTAGTGTTGTAGAGCAAGCGGGATACACTTCTAAACAGCGATTGTAATCCATTGTGGACATTTGTGAAACGTGAGACTCATCCTGGTTGAAAGCGTTTTAGCAAGGCTATTGTTGTTTAGGGCAGGGTACTTTGTGATTCACCTCTTGTGTTGAACTATTGATCAAACAAAGGCTCTATAGAGAGTAGTTCTGCTGCCTGACTCGTCTCCTGCGATGATGGATCTCTAGAAACACGGGACTCCTACCAGTGTTTAGTCCCCCCATCAGATCACTGTATTTCAGAGCATGAATTTCTGTTGAATATCCAATATCTCGCTAACTTTAAATTATATATATACTTTCAAACTATATAACCTGCTATAGAGATGTGTGATTGTTTTAAAACACCACCACAGCAGCAGAATGCTGCTCTACATGTCACCTTCAGTTTTTGTTTTGATTAAGATTGCATTTAACGCTTTATTATAGAGTGAGACAGACAGATTGCTGCGATTAGGACTGAGCCTTAACGGCACGCACTCTTCCTGTTGAGCCACCAGGGCACCCAGTCCCTATCAGTTTTGATGGTGGCACGTTCCAGGTGGGCGATCTGTCACACGGGATACTCCGCCTACCCGGGCCCTATATACCATACCGATATATTACAAAACTCAAAATTGAATCACTAGTCTGCAATGAGATTTTTTTATCGTAAACTGAAAAGCAAATGAGCAGGTCTTCTGTGCTCCCTCCAAACTGCAGCACTGTCTGGGCCTGTTTGTCTGTCGGTTATTAGACTTCCACCGTAGTTAAGCCAGTGTTAAGGAATCCTTCCTCCAAGCCCAGCATTTAGCGAGTTGGTCCTCCATATGTGTTGTTAATGAAAGTGTCTGGACTCCGCAGGCTCAAAGCCCACCAGAGACTCCACACGGGAAAGACGTTCAACTGTGAATCAGAGGGCTGCACCAAGTACTTCACCACACTCAGTGATCTGAGGAAGCACATCCGCACCCACACCGGGGAGAAGCCATTCCGGTGAGTAATCCAGTTGGTAATCCTACGATTGGTTGATGGGAAAGAAAATCTGTAAATTACTTATTTTGATTAATTGAATCCGCCAGTCTACCTGGTAGACTGGCGGATTAATTGCTGTTTGGAGGAAGTCATTTGTTTTCAGATCCACTCTTCGTCCGATTCCAACACTTCATGCACGGCAGAACTTCATTCGCGGATTATTAGGGAGATAGCGCATGACTATTTTAGGTCTTGTTCTGTGTTCGATCTAACGGATCCCACTAGTGCTGCGTTGTGCGTCAAGGGGCCCATTCTGAAATGTTCACTCTCAAAGCCTAAAGAACGTTAAACCCGAAAGTTGTAGCATTTTTTATTGATATAACTACGTACCTTTTTTGTCGTCCTTTTTAACAAAATGCTGCCACACCGACGACTTCTTAAACTTCTTTGACATGGTGTCAACTCGTTTGGAGCCGTGTAAATGTTCAGTTTTGGTAATTGACTGACTGCCTCTTGAATGACTGACCGACTCTTAAATGACTGACCGCCTCAGCCTGTTAACTTTTCACAATATGACGACGATGAACATTGTTAGGTTCATGTTAGGGCTGGGCGATATGGACCAAAAGTCATATCTCGATATCTTCAAGCAGAATATCGATATAAGATAAATATCGATATTTGTCGTTCGGAATTGAATTCAGTTTGATGGTTGAATAAACCATGGAATACACACTGCCTCCGCCTCGTATTTGAGAACATTATAATATATAACATCACGGCGAAAAGCTTTGTGCGCCTCCGAAATATTATGAATCGTAACGACTGCGTGGGGGGGGGCGTTGCTAGGTTACTTAATGTTTTATGTTTGGGTCTCGCGGAGTGAGAAACCTTGAAGTTACTGTAAAGTTACCGTTATTACTATACCTACCTACCGTTTAGATTTACAATTACTATTCCTACCGTTCAGAATTGAATGCAGTTTGATGGTTGAATAAACCATGGACTACTAGACACTGCCTCCGCCTCGTATTTGAGAACATTATAATATATAATATCACGGCCAAAAGCTTTGTGCACCTCCGGAATATTATGCACAGAATTGCAACCCTTTGGTTGCGACAGTTTTTAAGCACTCTACAAATTACGTGATTTTGTTATTCGTCAGACACCTTATATCCAAACCATTTCTATACTATGGAGCCGTTGGCCTTTCGCTTGCAAACAAGCTCCTCGGAGCCGCTTGTACAGGCGGACTCCATAGCTGTGTTCGAAATCGTTCCCTATCACGGATATAGTGCACTATATAGGGTGCTCGCCATTTTGTAGTGGTGTTCGAATTCTCAGTGGTTAATTTCATGCACAATATAGTGCACTTAAAATACCCAATGAATAGTGAACGATTTCGAACACGGCTCATGTTTCGCGATTTCAAAAAGTGACGTGAGTCAGAGACTGTGTGTGAGCCGGAGGCAGAGCGGGAGAGACGTAAGCAGAGTAACGAAGCGGCAGGCGCGGTTTGAAACTGGTGTTATTTGGAACAAATGTGCTGTAATTTCAACGCAAATTAAATTATATCGATATTAACGATATGGTCTCGTTTCATATCGCGTTTGAAAAAATATCGATATATCGCCGAGCCCTAGTTCATGTCCACATCTGCATTTGATTTGACAGAAAAAATAGGCTACCATTATACTATAAACAGGTAGCCTGGCTATTGCCAGTCCAAGCTCAATCGTAGATTGCACGTCGGTCTGGGGAAGCTGGTGTCATCTTCTTCAGCACAAGAGGCGTGATCAATGGGCCTAGTTCAAATGACTCTGTACGTGATTGGCTGCTTGCCGTCGTCATTGTGTTAAACCAGCCAATAGCGCGCCAAGGGGAAAAGCCAGCTGGGTGATTGGCTCCTGCAAAAATGTATCGGAAGCAGAAATAAATGTATTGCTCAGCTCTTCTCCAGGCCCTTCTGCAGGGCAAACTCAAATCGCCGGCTGAGTAGGCGGGGCTACTCAGTCTAATAAGCAGGCTCGTATATTATAGAGTAATGAATGTAATGCACTTATGGAATTAAACTGAGCGCTCTCACTGGAGCAGGAGAGATTGTTCTGTCTGATATGCATGGTATTCACATCCGATCATTACAATCAATTACATCACAAGTTTGCAGTTTGCCAGATTTACAAATTAGTGGACTATTTTATGATTGGTTCCCGGAATTAATTGAATAATTTCCGTAATGTCTGAGCATAACCACGGCGAATTCAAACCCAATATAAAGGACAATATTTAAAATTAGGATTGATAATAATTATTTTTAGTTGCTTACTATTATGTCCTAAACTACATACTTGGAAAGCTATTGTCGATTTTCGATTTCAGTGGCTTTGATTGTGTTGTATTTTCATCAACATTTTGTTGCTGTGGTTTGCTGTTTTCCCTTGAAGCATTTGCTTGCACTGTAACAACGAAATAAAGTCATATCTTTTTTTATTCATTTCTCCCTCAAGGTGTGACCATGACGGTTGTGGAAAGGCCTTTGCTGCCAGTCATCATCTCAAAACGCACGTACGGACACACACAGGTACATGTTTACCTGTAGTGACCGATTTAATTAGTTCATAGACGGAAAGTCCATTTGGGCCAAATTTAACATTTCATGAACAAATGTCTGTAAGCAACATATTATTGTAATCCGTGTTACGCACTCGGGGGACGGTCTGATAAAGTGCAGCAACATGTCAACTCATTTGTTTTGGCAGATTACACTCCTCACATTTGAAATATATATATTCTTTATAGTAGGCTAACAAGTTAAAGTGGTTGGTGTTAAATTCTTTGTTTGTCTCTGAAGGGGAGAAGCCGTTCAACTGCCCAAGCGACGGCTGTGAGAAGACGTTCAGCAGCCAGTACAGTCTAAAGAGCCACATCAGGGGCCACGGCAAGGGTCAGCCCTTCACCGTCACACTCAGCCACCCGCTGTCTGAGGTACGAGAGCCCTGTTGGCCTGTCCCTCTCTCCGTCTGACTGCCTTAGGTGTAAGACAACCGGGCCCTGTATGTCTAATAGGGCTTTGACTTTTGCCCAAAAATCATATTCGAAGTTCGTTTGTTTATTAATATTAATATTCGAATATTTATTAATAATATTTTGACCATTAAATGCCTTCCGTAAGACCTGGATTGGGCTTCGCGACATTTGTTTACCGCGTTGCTATGGTTACCGGTCTTGCGTGTTCCAACGGTTTATTAGGTTTCTAATAAATCGCTGTCTAATCACTTCATTCACTGCCTCTTCCGTGGTCATTACAATATTATGAATAAACTGCGTCGGGTTCTCCGACGTCTCTCCCTCTTGGCCTGCCCATAATAGTTTTGAATATTAAGGGCTACCTAATATTCGTTCGAATTTTGATTTATTTTTTGATATTCGAATAACGAAGTTCGGAGTCAAAGCCCTAAGGTCTAAGGTAGAGAGCCCTGACCGTCTGTCCCTCTCTCCATCTGACTGACCCTGTCTGTCTAAGGTTACAACCAGACCCTGTCTGTCTGAGGTTACATACAACCAGGCCCTGTCTGTCTGAGGTATTCATGACAATAATAACACAATATGCTTCCGAAATGTGAGTATCTATATTTGGCAAGGATTGATAAGGATAAGACTTTTGATATGAAGGTTGATATGTTCACAATTATTATTACAAATATTTTGGTTTTGTGGTTGCATATGTCATGCTTGACAGTATATTAGAAGTTAATACGCTGACAGAGTTAAAAAGTCCAACTGATAATTTCATTGATTAGTTAATTTGTGCATGTTTGTCTCTAATCACAGGATGCCAATCACTCGCTGTGTCTCAGTGACCTAAGCCTCATCTCCACTGACTCTGAGCTCAGAGAAAACATCAACAACGTAAGTCCCAGCTGTAGTCATAGTTATCTAACTAGGCTGAATACGATTGACTATTTAGTCGTATTAATGTGGCAGGTGCTTTTATCCAGACGCGTGCAGTGAACTCATTTCAGACAGAAATGTGAGAATGAGCAGGTGAGGGTAAGGCCTCTTGCTCAGGGATGTCCACAGTCTGACTGGACAAGGATCATGGCCGCACCCTAACCACTGGGCTACTACAGTTCCCTTTTGTATTCTGGTCCACCTTCTAACGCACAATGGGGTGACCTGTGCTGCCCTTGGTGACCTTAATGACCTTCTGAATTGTGTTCCAGGCTCAGAACCTGGACCTGAACAACGTGACGCCAATCAAGATCTTTGAGCTCATGTTCCAGAGTCCGGAGAACAGCGTGAGCCAGGACGACGGGCCTTCACACGGTACGTGGTGTTTCTCCTCTGGCCCACGCCTGATCTCCAGGCTCCCTCTGACTGACTCTCTCCTCCCGTCCCCAGAAGGCCTGGTGGAGTCCTTCATCCTGGAGACCAGCGCTCGGCCGGGGGCCGGCGACGGCTCCTCCATCCTCTCCTTCTCCTTCAGCCCCGCCTCCCCCCGCCCCCACGGCGCCACCGTGGTGGACACCTCCCACGCCTCATGCTGTCAGCCCCCCACCCCGAGCTGTACGCAGTCCAGCTCCGCCTCCTTCGCCCCCGTGCCGGGCCCCCCGCCGGCCCCCGCTCTGCCGGACCCGCCCTCGGCCCAGCCCCCGCCCGCCGCCCACACCCACCCCCCGCCCGCCGCCCCTGGTGACCTGGCGGTGCAGCAGCCCCCGGCCCCCCAGCACTTCGTCACCCTACCACCTTCCTACCTGCACCCCGACGGCCAGCCCACCCGGACCGCCCCCCCTCCCCTTGGACCGCCTGTGGCAACGCCTCCGGACCCAGCTCTGGCCCCCCCGGCCTCTGCTCCCTCCACCCTTCCAGCCGCAGAGATCCTACCGCCGGCGGCTCACCCCATAGCAGTCCCCTCCATACCCATCCCTGTTTCCAGCCTGGCCCCCGCCCCCACCACCTTCACCATCGCCCCCACGCAGAGCCTGCTGCAGCCCAGCCTGGTCATGTCCGACCAGAATCTGCAGTGGATCCTGAGCAGCGCCGCCAACAGCCAGCAGAACCCCGACCAAGCGGTAGGCCGATGTCTGTTGTTAGGGTTAGCGTCTGCTTTGCGTCTGGCAGTGAGGTCTGTGTTTGATGTGTTCTGCTCCATGTCTCCGCAACAGCACCCAGGAGCTCCGAAGGTAGAGAAGGTCTTCTTTACCACCGCCATCCCAGTAGGCGGCAGCGCAGGTAAGAACCCACTCTAAAGTGGGGACTGTTGGGTTCCGGAGCAACGGGGAATGTTCAAAGCTTTGGTGCTTCTTGGCAAAATCTAATAAATTACAGAGATTAAAGGGGACATATTATATCACCAGGTGTGATTAGCCTTACAAGCCATTTCGAAAATCTGCCCCATATGACATCACTAGTGGGCGTGTCCACCTAAATCTGTGCTGGATAGATCAGTCTACAAGCCTACCCAGTGGACTGAAGTAAACGTCTAGTAAACATCTATCCAGCACAGATCTAGGTGGACACGCCCACTATTGATGCCATATGGGGCAGATTTTCGAAACGGCTTGTAAGGCTAATCAAACTCGCACCTGGTGGAGTAATATGTCCCCTTTAAAGAATTCAACCGGATCATTGCCTCAGTCTCTCCGTATCGTGCCACAAAATCGGGGTCCAAGCAAGCAGTTTGTTAGGAGGATGCGTTATATCGATGCCTGTTCTAGCGAAGTTTAAGTGTATAGTCCGTTTTTTTCCACACCGTCAAACAGCAGCCTACTGCTTGCAGCTCTCAGGGGATTCGTCATGCCTGTTGTGCCACCGTGGGAGGCCAGCCTTGCATATTTGGCACACTGCTTTTGTCTTGTCGTCACTCAATTGAAAGTGATCCCACGCAGCTGAGGTCTTCGGCATTTTGTCTTCCTTAACAAGCGAGGTGAACTGAAGTGTGACGTTATGTTCCCTGTTGTAAGTGAGCGGTATGCCATGCGCCAAAGCTGAGCTGGTATATATTTTCACATTTAAACTGCATAAGTATAAATATAGTAAAAACCGAGTACCTACTCATCGAACGAATACTTGGTCCAGCCCTAGAACTAGAAAGGAACTCAGAATGATTCATTATTGTTATTTTATCGTGTGTGTGTGTGTGTGTGTGTGTGCACAGGCAGTTCGGTTCAGCAGATCGGTCTCAGTCTGCCCGTCATCATCATCAAGCAGGAGGAGTCGTGCCAGTGTCAGTGTGCCTGCCGAGACGCCGTTAAGGACAGAGCCCCTCCCACTGCCGCGTTACCCCGGCAACAACCCCCTGACCCCGCGCCGCCGCCGCCGCTGCCTCCTCCTCCTCCACCACCACCTCCAACGCTGCCTTCGGAGCCCTCGCAGCCGGCAGCCTCATCTCCACCCACCGCAGGAGGCCTCCCTCCGTCTTCCTCCCAGCCGGCGGAGGTGGTCCTGGGGGTCTCCTCCTCCTCCTCTCCTTCGCAGACGTTGGCCAACATCGACGTGTCAGACTTCCTGTCGCTACAGAGCCCCGAGGCGGCGGCCAACATGGCGGCTCTTCTCCTCGATGCTGAGGAATTCAACATGGCCGCCGACAATGGCAGCAGCGGTAGCGGCGGTGGTGGAGAGGGGGACGCTTGAGTCCATCGCTGTGCTCTTGGCTCCGTCCTCTCACACTTTCCCATCGCGGCCGTCGGGCCGTCGGACCCCCGCAGTGCATTCTGGATCTCATTCCACGGGGAGCGCCGTGATCAAATTAACCGCGTGTTGTTCAGCAGCAGTGTTAGTGCTCGCGTGTTACTTCTGAACGGGGAGGGGGGGCACGAAGCGGGGGTGGGGGGGGGGACTTGGATAGCTCTAGCCTATCCATTCATAAGCCCTCCCCCCACCCCACCCCTATGATGTATCAAGTTCCTGTTGTCTAAGCACTGAAAATCGATTGAAATTCCATTATGAGAAGTGAAATTTAGAAGACTGAACTTGACCTGAAGCTTTTTATTGACTATCCTAGTACTGTACCGCGGGAACAGAATGCACTGTGAGGACGTTGATGGATCCAGGTGAATCAGAAATGGGCTGGCAGCAGAATGCTACCCGGGGTTGGGGGTTGGGGGTTGGGGGGGGGGGGTAGTCCCTTTTCATGTTGTTATTCTGTCTGCACCTCCAACATATGAAGTAGGCTCCTCAGTTTTTGAAAAGACGAGCGCAGTCCACACAATGTGACCTTTTCTCTTCAGTTTCCTCGATCCTCCGCTGTAAGCGCCACTAATCAACACCACAATTGGTTTGCCTTTCTTTGTTTTGTTTCACTTTTGAATGAATTTAAATGGAGTCACGCGCAGGTTACCTTGAGCGTCAACTAATAATTTAATTTGTTAATTTATTGAAAATGCCTGCTCCTTTTCACATGCCAGATTTGATGTAAGGGACGGCGGAGAAATAATTTTTTTGAATTTTGTAATTTATTTCATGTCTACCTTTTAGGTTACTTTCTTTTATTGTGTTACTGATTTCCTTCTGCAAACATGATTGGACCTGCTAAAAGTGTGTGTGTGTGTGTGTGTGTGTGTGTGTGTGTGTGTGTGTGTGTGTGTGTGTGTGTGTGTGTGTGTGTGTGTGTGTGTGTGTGTGTGTGTGTGTGTGTGTGTGTGTGTGTGTGTGTGTGTGTGTGTGTGTGCTGACGTTCTGTTTGGGGCTCCATGTTGAATAGCACTTTGACCCTCAGGGATGCATCGACTCCTAGCTGGGCCTGACCACCTTCGATGAACTGACCTTTCTTTAGCCCATACAGTTCTTTAAACAGGCGCCTAAACACTTGCCGTTTCCGGGATGTTTGCTGCCCTTACCCCTGTCCTCTGCCTTTTGCACACAAACACGCTTTCTCTCCTGCGTCACGCGGCCTCCTCCTCCACTGCCCCGGGTCCCATTGCTGTACCGGGAGTGGGCTCTGACCCGTCTCTACTGTAAATACATTTAGCGGAACCTGTAGATCGTTTGAGAGTTTGTATTTTTGTATAGAGTTTTGAATCCCATCCCCCTCGATGGGTTTGTTGGAAGGGGGGGGGCGGCGGGAGGAGGTGGGGAGTCCAGTAGCCACTCCTCACCTTGCACCCCTCACCAACTCTTATGCAGAAGAGTTTATCTGTAAGTCGCCGGTCCGCTCGGGCTCGTGTAGGCTAATAGTGATATTGAAAATATAAAGCAACAGCTAGCCTCGCGCTCAGAGTTATATAAACAGAGGGACACAATGCAATGATGAGCGAGCAGAGCAGAAGGCCCATGGAGACGGTGCCCCTCGACCTTACCCCCGGAGCCGGGCTGCGTGTCCACTCAGCCCGCCCTGCCTTCTCAGCCTCTGGCACGTCTCTGACATGACTAGCCTCACTCACACAGGCCAATGTTTGACCTAGTAACTGGCATGCCAAGCCAAGCAATCCTATTGGTTGGATAATCACTTTATTGCGTATCGGAGCGTCGGGACTCGCCGACGGGAACGGGTCTATTCCAAAGTTCTGACCTGTTTGAATCCAGTGGCATCCCGGCTTCAGAGAGTTAAAGTCCTGCCATGTTTTCTGCCCCACCCATGCACTCAGAGCTGTTTTATCACACGAGCTGTTGAACCCCTTGTTTGTGATCAGCAGCTTATTCCAAAGGATGGCCCCCCTGGATGGGGACTTAATTTGTGATGCTATGGTTCCACCTATGCCTGAATTATACATGCTGTGTCACGCCCAGCCAAGATCTGTTGGACCCCTCCCCTGGTTCTTCCCACCAGGGCGAGTGGTCGCTGGGAATGGAAACTGCCATCCATACGTTCATGAACACAATGCATACTTTAGAGCTAAATACTATGCAATTCCTAACCATTGCCAACAGTGGCACTCAGTGACGAGTATTCACAGATCAAACGAAAACTGTCTAAATTGAAAAATGTCAGCTGGCTCATTTCCACGAGGTAGAGCATTCTGTATTAATGTATAATGCTCTACCCTCAACATGGTGTCATGAATTTCAATGTGCACATGGTTTTTCTTTTTCATACCAACTGCGATTTCAGTTAGAGTGGATACTTTTGGGCATTAAGGTTGACTATTGTTTTGAAGTGCTTACCCATGCATTATGAACCGTGACTTAACCGTTGTGCACTATTACCTATTGGCTCGTTACTTTCTGGTGACATCACTTACCATAGTTTGTGTAGAGAGACAGTCGTGTTCAAATTATTAACAAGCTAGACTGCATATTGTATTTTTTTCTAAATTACTTCCAACTGGATTGAAACTATTTCCCGTAACTATGGCCGTTGTGACTTCAAACATTCACATCGATAGCAACTGGTACCTGCTTGGAAGAGATTGTTTAGCACACTGGCATTCATGGAATTACCTTGACTTTTCAAATGGATTTTTATTTGCATTTACCTATCACATTAAGAGAACTTGTTTATGGGGTGACCTGTACTGCTGCCCATCTGAAAGATACCGGAGGAATAGTCATAGAAAATATGAAAAAAGGCTAAACTGCAGTTATTGGTTCTCATAGGAATGAGACTGGGAACCAAACAATGACATTGCCTTGATTTAGTTCGATTTGTTGCCACCCTTGTCATTTCACTTTACTTATTGGTTCCTCTTTATACGACTGATTATCTTGACTCCGAAAGCAACAGAAATTCTACAATAAACTCTTGGGAGGTGACATGATTAAGTCATTCAAATCAAACATTGGCTTTGCCTTTTGTAAGTTTGAGGTTGTCGATTTTTGGTCATTAAACAACGGAATGGTTCTAAAACTGGCGAACTACAAAGTTTATCTGAAGGGATAACCGCCTGCGAGCAAAACACTGATGGAGACATTGATTTGGGAGCAGAAAAGCGATTTGGAAACCTGTGCATCGGAGAACTTGATTTCCAAATCGGTCGATCGAGGGGCAAGTCTGCTTCCAATTTAATGTCTTGTCACCCAAAGACTGGGGAATTGTAAAGATTAGTATTTTTTAAAGAATGTATAATGTGAAAGTTTGCTTTTGCTTGTTTTGTATAAGGTAATATTGTGTATAAGGTAATATTGTGATCATTGTTATGATCAATAACTTTGAATTGAGAGCAATATACTAATTAAACCTGATTCTTGTCACAGAAACCATTTGTTTGGAATATCACAAGACATTAGCCTACTTTAGTTGTAATTTATTCAAATATGCAAGTTAGACATAAAATCTGCTTCTTGTTGAATCACTTTGGAGATGGTAGCCGTGCATCCTGAAGATTCCTCTTCTAGAAGATGAAATTAACATCTCAGCAAGACAAGTAGTGTTTTAATTAGACCAATATAAGTGAAGCGGGCCTACCAAAACAACACTCTGCAACTCCTGCAAATCCTCCAGGACGTTGTTGCATAGCGATATCTGATTATCAAGGTTAAGTAACATCTCGCCAACCTTCTTCAGTCGCTGTAACAAGGGAAAACAAAAACTCATTCTTTGTAGAGATCAATACCGTGGTTCTCTATGGTTCAAAACATTGATAACCTTAGTACTGAGAGGGTCTTCCGCGTTGTTTCTTGGACTCTCCATGACCGGTTCTGGAATGCGTTTAATTAATTATTAAGATTAATTAACCAAGGTAAACAGGGACAGAGATTACTTTACCTGTCTGGGACGCCATGGCCAGTCTCACCGCAGTGTTTACGACTGTGCACGCTTTTATCTTTTTATTATTAATTCACAGGTGATATCGTTTTCCTAATCAACAGCACTTAACCTCTTAACCTCGAGGTTCCCCAGATTAGCAAAAGGCGTACAACACTGCCCTTATTATGTAGAAATAGTCATATCAAATTATGAGAAACTCCGCTAGAAGCATAGGCCTAAGTCATTTGTACACACACCAAGCACAACTCAAACACCAAGCATATTAATTAGACAAATTAGACAATTACAAATAGGATGGCGCTTAAGAGGTTAAACAGCACTTGCCAGTGTCTATTTATATATCTGTCGATCCAACATCCTAGCTTTCGATGTGTTTTAATTTGGGGTGAAACGTTATCACGTTTCAAAACAGCGTGTTGTCACTTTAAGGAATCCCGAGCCCCATTGGGTGGGCGTTACCCGGAAGTGGTGGTTGGTGTTTCATCAGACAACATGTTGTAGTGTAGAGAGTATACATCCGTGGCGGTAGACCACACAGGGAGAAGCACTTTATGAACTTAATTGTATGCGTCGGTAAGGGTATAGTCAAACTAAGAAGCACGTACAGCTCTGCCACAATGTGTAAGGAGCTGAAGACAAACGTGCTCCATTTGCTACCGCAGACCTCTAACGGACCCTCTGCCGAGCATGACAGCCGACCAGGTCAGGTGTTGCACGATGGACACAGCCATTCAACTTTCTCAACTTATTGTAGTAATAAAGCATAAATCAAAGCATCAGTAAATCCCATGTATAAAAGGGGGAGGGCGTCCCTCCTGTGTATAATAAATAATATAAAGACGTTTAACAAAATATAAGAAACGACTAATCCAAATAATAAAACATGTTTCGGGTTACTTGATCGTCTACTTCTTTTACCATAAATGTAAGCCGTTTCTCAATACCAAGTACGCGAACTGCGGACTCGTGGACTTGGTGTTATGTTATATTATACTATTGAATGCTAATGACGTGACCTTCCATACTGTTCCACCTTTAGATGGCGCTGAAGTCCTGGCCGCTACAGTGAAAGCCTTGAAAGACGGTCTGGTGGTGGCCGTGCCTACAGACACCATCTACGGCCTGGCCTGCCTGGCCCAGCACCACGACGCCATCAAGAAGGTGTACGATATCAAAGGACGAAATGGACAGAAACCTCTGGCCATATGTGTTGGAGAAATCCAAGAAATTTATAAGTAGGTGTTTGGAACCTTTGTCTGTTTTATCCATTCAAATATAAATTGAAGTTATGTACACATCTCTAACCTGTGCGATTTCTGCTCGAAAGGTATTGTGAAGTGAAAGTTAAAGAAGAACTTCTGGCGGATCTTCTCCCTGGTCCAGTAACGCTGGTGTTTGAGAGGTCTGAAGTTCTCAACAAAGATCTCAACCCCTTCACTCCAGTAAGTCATCTCCCTCAACTGACAATCAGTTAAAAAAGTCCAGCTGCTGCTCCTTGCCAAGTTGCCATTAACCACATTAGTCAAATAAGGTTCATGGATCATGTCAGGACAGATTGATCAAAGGTAGAGATTGACAGGACAGATGAGAAAGATATTGATAGGTGGAGAGAAACCGAATGATCGAGGTATAGAGATTTTGTGAGACATATATGGGGACAATCACTCAAACCACTAATCGGATCTAGTGTACAGATCACCGCACTATAGCTGTGTTTGGTTGTGTTCCCCAAATTTGTGCTTTTTTAACCTGCAATTGCACCAGCATGCAAGAGATATTCATGTATGAGCAGCCCATTACATTGCTGGCTTTATAAATCAGAAGCCTGTCTTCACTGTTCATGTCACAGCCGTATGCGGCTGCCTTGAGGAAACAACGCTAAATCCAGCAACATTTGTCAATAATTTATAATAAAAAGCATGTGACTCTAATCTGTCATACAACAACGATGGAGTGGTTTGTTTCTTCCCAGAAAATAACACTCTCTAGCCACCAGCGTTCTAAACAGATGTTTAAAGGCGTGCGCGCGTGTGTGTGTGTCTTACAGCTGGTAGGAGTTCGCATCCCCGACCACGGCTTCTTGCGGCGGCTCTGCCAGATGTGCGAGGAGCCGCTGGCCCTTACCAGTGCCAACATCAGCTCACAAACCAGCACTGTGGCCGTGCACGTGAGTGTGCACTGACCATCTGATGGTTATACTTCAGTGTTTTTGGTTGGGCCTGTTTTTTTATACCACACCCTTTTAGTTGGAATCACGTTTCATAGGCCATTTGAATCACAGCATTAGACTCCAGTGAGTCAAATTCTCTTGGAAAAAATATACTTTCTTAGCTGCATTTTGTCCCATTCCCAGGAGTTTCAGGATTTGTGGCCCAGACTAGCGTTGGTGGTAGACGACGGACCAATCGGTGACCAGAACCGCTTGGGATCAACGGTGGTCGACTTATCAGTACTTGGCAAATACCGGGTCATCAGGCCTGGCTGGTGAGTAGTGGCAAAATTGGCTAATCAGTAGAAACAGACCATTCGGTAATGCATTTAGATCAGGCATAACCAGGCAGTCGATTGCAATCTATTATGGCGTGATTAAAACCCACATCCTTACTGACAATCCTCCTCTCTCCAAAGATCGCAGTGGGCCCTGACTGGACATACAATTCAATAAAATCTATCGTTAACGTACCCTAAACCCCTCAGCATCTAAAAACGCTTGTTCCGTTATAGGATTAAGGAACAGTTAATTTGGGTAAAGCTCCAAAAAACGCACCACATACCGCAATCAACGCAGCACATACCACAATCAACTCTGCAATGTGTCATGGGATTAGCAACTGAAAAGTTATTTTCCATTGTTATGTATGTTGTATGGCCTTCTTCTGTCTGTCATTTAACAAGGCTGGTAATGTTGGCCTCATGTTTGGCTACTACTAGCATACTCCAGCTAACCAGCATAAGCATGAATGACAGAATACTCTGAACTTGTGTTCTCAGTGCCTTTACCTCCACGGTGGATCTCCTGCAACGGAAATACGGACTGTGTGAAGACACGATTGAATGAATGACCTGTGAACTCTACATTTCATTTGTTGAATCGCACAAAGTGAGGTTCAAGGAGGGGGAATGCCTCATTAAGAAAATGGATCTCTCGCAGTGTTGAATGGCTGCTCTCCAGGGATATTGCAGAATCGAACAACACTTCAACCGTAATCAAGCCATTTCCAAATTCTTTCAGGCAGTGATGCTCTTCTGAAGGTTGCTTGGGACTTGAACTCATGCTGTCCGCGGTTACTGTTGGGCTTTCTTTAATGCCTGGTTTATTACATTTCATTGTCGAGTTTTTCTTTCTGTGCGTTGTTGCAAAGGAGCATAAACTGTAGGAAGTTATGTTTTTTATTTGATTTTGGTGTGTGTGTGTGGAAGAGATGTCACTTTTATTACTGTTGATTTCTCTTACATTTAATGGGAACAATTATATAAAAACCAACATTTTAAGTCTACACATTTTATTTATTTTAAAAAATACATGGTTTTGTTACAGGTTGTCCGTTTTCAGAATAGTTTGGATTTTAATTGAATTATAAATTGATCCCGACTAGCTGCATTCTCATATGGGAGGCCTGTAGGATTTATTGGCCGCGCTATTGCTCAACAATTCGGTTTTTCTCACTGTGGACCCAGTTGAACACTCCTGTTTGTATTATCAGCTAATTTAATCTTGGTCTAATGCATTGTTTTCCAAAGATTTAACCCTTACTCTTGAGAGAAAATAAATAGATTTTTATATCCCAGTATCCTGGTCTTCTTAAGGGGCAAAGATCCTGATAGTATTTCAACTCTGTCTTGGCTTTAGCTGATCAATCTGTATCTCCAGTGGTGTGTCCAAAAGGCATAGAAGTGTAATCCGAGTGGATTATGCGTAAGGACCCATTAGAGCGAACCAAAGCGACAGTGCTCCCTATCGAATGGCTGGCTGCTGCACGTACACCTCTGAATGACTTCCTTCGCAATGACTTCCTTCGCAGAGCACATAACTATCTGAGGGGACATACGCCTACAGTGCCATTTCTGATCGAAGTGATGTCCTCTGCTGACATATTCAATGAAATGTGCCCTTCCAGATCTAAAGATAAACGCGTCAAGAATCGCATTATAGATTCCAGATTTTTCACAGGAAGTAAACCAATTATGAAACCACATGCTAATATGATCTCAATCAGATGCATTTGTACCTTCTTTTTTTCATGTTTGCGAGCAAAGAACCGCTTTAATGCAAAAAGACGGTAAAAAACAACTAAGTGTAATTGTGTTGCTAATGAAGGTCGGATCCAGATTGTGATTGTCTCTTTTTGATAAAGGCAGGGCAAACAGTTGGGTCCTTTTTGCTGCACTGACGTAAGCAGAGAATCACACATTTTGGAAGGGCTTTTTAAGAGGTAAATATTTGCTGACATGGTAAAATTAACATTTATGTTTCACCTTTAGGTGGCAGCAAACTCACAAATGCTGCCCTGCATTTAGTTACCCTTTAAGACCACAAACCTCATGTTTTTCATACTTCCACACACTATTCCCCACACTCCCATTACATGCCATTCATGTTTACACCCCCAGCCGCTCACATCAACCACTGTTCCTTCTCCTTGTTGAACTGCTCAGCCCAGCGCCGGGTCAGCTCTAGGTAGTGGTCGGGCCCGTGGGGGAGGTAGTCCAGGTACACTCGAGTCACGGTCTTCTTTGGCGCGGCCCTCTCGATCTGGGTCCCTTCGTGCCACTCGTTGAACGACGTGATGCTGACGATGTCCGGCCGTGCGTTCAGCGCTGCCTGCAGGGCCGTTTCGTAGTAGCGGCCGTTCACACGGTTACGGGTGTTGTGGTTGTTCCAGGGCCGCACGGCGGCGTCGATGTAGCCGGGGCCGACGCTCGGGACAAACAGCATGTTGTTGCCGTCGCAGAATGCCTTGACGGATTTCCAGTTCTGGTGGGAGGAGCCAAAGGAGAAGCCGTTCGAGGCGAAGTAGGTGTACATGCCGTCAAAGCCGGCCGCCAGGATGTCGTGTTTGTGGCGCTCCTCGACGAGCAGCGCGATGAACAGGCCGTCGTAGGCGGAGCCGCGCAGACTGTGGGAGCCGCTGGGGGTCAGGAGGTCGGCCCAGGCGTCGGGCGGCGTGAGGTAGGAGTCGTAGACGTAGAACATGGGGAGGCTCTTGCCGGAGGTGGAGGTGAACTTGTAGAACGCTCCATGGTCGCCGTACCTTTTGGTTAAAAATTAAGATTATTCAGGTGTTTTATACACACACAGAAAAAGGTTTGCTAAGAGCCTAGACCCTAAGAAAAGGCTGACCATATGCAGTGGTGGAGGCTGGAGCCATCGACAGCCATTCTGTTCCAAACTAGTGTTTAGCAGTCCCCATATCTGCATCCTTTGTTGTGTCTTACCTTAGTACACTATACATAATTCAGTGCATTTGAACTGCCTTGTTAAGGTAGCTTTCCCCAATGTTGACCCCAAAGTAAGAAATGCACAATCTTTGGTTCCGTGTTCACTTCCTACTTTATTTTTGATTCTGAAGGGAACGCCTATACTGCATTGCAATCAATGGAAAACCTCCCTCTTCTACACCCTCAAGACTTATTGAAATGTTGCTCTGCACATTCAGAATTCAGATTTACCACAATACCTAAAATGCAGCCAACTGTTAAAGTTACCTGCTGCAGGATGGGCTATCTAAGCTAATGAACATGCTCATGCTGTAATATCCAACAAGTCTGTCTAAATCGTAAAACCCACTCATTAACTGAGCCACTCAGACTGAACCTACATAAAAAAAGGAATGGTATGGTCGGCAAAAATATTTTACGTAGCAGTCTGTTCTAAAACAGCCCACTTGTATTTGACATGACAAGATAGGATAATGACTAGCTACTTTGACAATTAAACAATCCTTATAGTATAGTTATTTAAGCTACTGTTGGGTTGTAAAAACTTAGGAAGCATAGATTATTTTGAACTCATCAAGTGGCTCCACGGCATTTCTGGTTGGCCCATAAGCACCAAATGAAGGCAGTTGTTAGTGATTTCATCAGCTGGCGTTTCACCAGTAGATGGTGCTGCATCTGGGGTTTTAATCGATGTTTGGGTTGCTCACTAATAACGTTCTTGTAGTGCAGTACAAGTTCGTACAAGTACATGGGGCCTACCTGTCGATTATGTATTTGACGTTGTCATGGACACTTTGGTCGTTCCGTCCTCTGTATGGTTGGAGGTGGAAGGCAACCTAGGATGACAGGTTAAAAACAAGGGTTGTTGGAGTTAAATTTTTGGATCAGCATTCACGATGGACCTACATTTTGTGAGGTGTGAATTCGTGTTAACCGTTTGGACACTAGGTAGTGCTAAAATGCATAACTAGTAGGCCAGTTTAGTTGGATCTTCCCCTCAGCCAGGAATTCAGAAAATAGTGTAAGTGTTCATGGCTACTTACTAAGTCCAACGAAACAAACAGGACTAGGTCCTTCTTTGAAGGGAGGTGTGTTTCCCAAGGTGGCTCTTGTAAAAACAAGGCCTTATATTTGGATTTACTCATTTGAGTCTTAGTGGGGGAACACCGTGCAACTGAACAGTTTAGATAGTAGACTATTTAAGGGCGGAATAGCGAATAACATGACTTTGAATTATATATGACGCAACTAAAATACATTTTATGTTCTAGCTAGTGCAGTGGTTTTACTACCATGCGCCATTCGGTCAGTCGAGGGCGAAAACCCGAGGGACTGAATCGTAAGCAGAGTGACTGGCGCAAGGTAGTAAAAAACAGTCATTAATGGACCGAACGGCTCGCAGAGCAAGCACATACAACAATGGCTGACACTTCACTAACGATGCACACTGTTACATATTTAAGCGGTCTGGTCCCAGAATTCTGCCAATATTCATCTCATTAAGGAATGCATTCTTCGCATGATTTAGGAAGTCAAGACATTGATTAAAAAAAACTATGCAGCTGGGAGGTAGAATATTGTGATGGATGGTGGTGCTGGTGGTGATGAAGGGGCATTTTTTTCTCTGTGAGGTGCTACAAAATAATCAAAATATAAGAATACATACGTACATACATACATGTTCAATGCGTCACATTTATCGGAATAAAGACAAACAGGAGCTCGGATACTGCGCTGGGTTCATGTCCTACTTTCTGGGGAACATTTGATTTAGGCCCCGAGGGTGGAACACACTGACTCATGGGACACCACACAAACAAACAAATACACACATGCACTTTGCAACACACACGCACCCCCCTGCCCTTTCCATGTTAGGTGTTCATCACCATAATGTCAAATACAAACAGTCCGTATTGTGTTGAATTTGTGTCTCTCATTATGATTATATACGTTACGATACAGCCAGAATTTCGGGTTTGGTTTAACAGTCTGAAAAGCTGTGTGTTTTCAGCGAACGGTGCGAATGTGCGCGTGTGTTCCAGCGTGCGTGGCAGCGTGTGTGCGTGGGCGCGGCCTCTACATTACATCCTGTAGGAATCAAAGCGTCCGGCTGGGCTGTTACCTAACAGGTGTGCTCCCTCGCTGGGGGTCCAGAATGTGGGGGCTAGCTCTGCTTTAGCATAGAGGTCCACTCCAAAGCTCTTATGCAATGGGACAATGTGGCCTTTTCACACCACTACTTTGCGGACACCTTTCCAGTCACCTTTTTTTCCGTCTCTTTTCACGGGGATATTGCTAAAGAGAACGTTTCCTGAGAGAAAACCGCAGATAAGTGAAATGCCCAAACAACATTCAATAATAATTATCTGCTCCATCTTCGATCTCCTTTTGCATGAAATTAGACTGAAAACGTCGTTAGAGCGATGGGATCTCTTGTTTAATTACGGTGTGATGTATTCCATCAGGCTCCAGTAAAGGTTGGGTAAGGATGGCTTGACTGAGTAAATATCCACAAATACCTTAAGGCTAAAGGTCAGTAGGCAGAGAAAGGTTGCCTGAGAACTGGGAGGGTTAGGGTTGAAATTGTTTGATTGTTGCTGCCAATCCTTGGCTCCTATTGGCTTTACGACAAAGATGCTCTCGAGCAAGGCACTCAGGCCTGGTCCATCGTTCATTGTTGACGTAACCAGGAGTCTCCGAGTGTTCAAAGTGCCAACATTACGTGTAAAGGCTAAATGTTTTTTTTGTCATGTTGGTTGTTGGGCAGAGGTTTGTTTCTTGTGTTTACAGTGATGATTCTTCCGACCTGAATAATATATGAAACTATTCATATTGATGAGGTCGGGACACACTAGCCCAGACCCCAGACCAAGCAGGGAGCCTATGGCAACAGTGTGATACTTCAATCATGGGATGCAGCTGGTGTTTTTATAGTGTCTTAAATATCACATTTTCTGTAAAAACATTGTAATTCTCTTAATTTTCTCATATTTTTGTCTTAATTATACTGTTTGCGATTCAGGACAGATTAGGACTTCATTGCTCATTATCTCTTGATTATCATAGGATCGCTTCATAACTATACAATCGAATGGTTCTCTTTGATCACTTGACATTACACATACACAGAGAAGAGCAAGCTCTCAATTCAACATATGCACTGTGTCTGCGTGTTTGATTGAATGTGTACGTGCGCATGGGAGAACGATGTGCGTGTCTGTGTGTGAATGTTTGTATGTTTGTATGCATGAATGAATGACTGTGGGAAAGCCTATTGGAGAATGCGTGTGTGCGTATGCATGAGTGAGTGAATGTGTTCCATTGAGTACAGGCGCCAGCTCCCTGCTGACTGGAGGGACACCAAGACTCTGGTGATTCATGTGTACTCATACAACAATCTGTACCCAAGTCAAGCCTCCAAGACCACTTAACCAAAGAGAAAAAACATGTTTAGATTGCAAGGGCTTCAAACTTCTACACAGCCAACGCTTGACGATAAGATAACTCAAAGCCCCACATACATCTTAAATCACCTGACAGCCTCTTGATATCTCAGGTGGTAAGCGCTGCAGCATTAGTGCCGCTAAATTAAGTCTGCTATGCTGCATTATCTTATGCGGTATTAGCACTGCTGCATTAGATTATGCTGTATTAGCACTGCTGCATTATCTTATAATGAGCTAATTCTTTATTAGCTGTACTAGAGCAGTTGGCAATGCTGCATTAAGGCCAAATTATACTTCTGCCTAGAGACCTACGGTGTTGGTATGCTGCCAATCTTTATGCATTGGCGTAGCCCGCGATTACGAGTCCCTACAGAAACGTGACTACCGCTTCGTCTTTCCTGCTACAATCATGATCGGCCAGTTGAGGAGGTTTAAATTCATATTTGAACTTCATCAAGATTCCCTTTACAGGCCGTAAATGCAAGCACTGTTATGGGGTATATACAGTATAATAGTAGAATTCAACTTTGAAACAGGCTTTACAGCTATCGTGTCCACCCCTACTCTGCTGATATCATGGCATCATACACATTTTTATGTGGACACGTTCGTCCGTGTGTGCACGGAGTCTCAAAGTTCTGACTGGGGATCTTCTGCTGTGGAGCAAGCTGACCTCTGACCTATATGGCGTGTTCATTAGATCTGCTGGTGTGTGTGTGTGTGTGTGTTGATCTCTCCTAACACACACACACACACACACACACACACACACACACACACACACACACACACACACACACACACACACAGAGAGAGAGTAAAGCAGGAGAAACCTTGTGCTCCACTGGCCAGAGCTGACAGTACATCTCTGTCTACGATCGGATCTTCCCGACAGCACCGTGTCTAACTAGGCATTGCAGCAAAATCTGTACGTTAAAAGGGGTTCTCGCTGCTCTCTGTCGCAGAAGAATTGTTTCCGCACCCGAAGCTGAATAACAGAAGGCACCAACTAGCAGATGAGAGCTGACAGACGGGGCTTCCACGGGGCTTGTTTATGTTTCCCACCTCAATATGTTTCTACTTACAGAATAACAAGCCCTTTATATAACCCCATGCGACTGGGACTCAACTCACTATTTACCTCTTCAATTGTGGGCTTTTGTGCCTTTATGGGCAGCACAGAGAAGGCGGACAATCTTACGGTGTGAGAGAGAGAGGGCCTGACATGTAGGACCACAGATCAGCATGGCACCTGTGTAGCTACAAGGTGAAATGTGGATAGCGAGTGCCACTGAGATTATCCTATTCATCCCTTTAGATAGCTTGTGGGATGTCTGACCAGTCTGGGTCCTTTGGTATCGAGGGGCCGACTGACGGAGAAGGGATATTTCTGTAAGCGGGCGTGAGAGTGCAAACGGATCTGAGTGGAGGCTCATGCAGGCCTATCTATGTCCTTCCAACGCCATCTCGGATGAACTCAGATACAGATTCACATTCTTTCCTTCCAACACCATACACGCACACGTACACAGAACGCTAGTCACACACACACAAACAAAACAGAAAACACGCAAGCACCAAAATGTACAGTAAGTTTAAAAGGGGAGTCGAATCCAAATGTCCTGTAGCAGTCTACCTTCAGGCCATCCGTGAGCCAGATACCCAACCCCCTCCCCTTCATGCACATTAATAACATGTTTCTAAAAGCATTTGCTTCAAAGACTAAAATGTCTGTGCATTGAAAACTGTCAACATTAGTCAGTCTCTCTCTCGCTCTCTCTCGCTCTCTCTCTGTGTGTTCTACTGTATGCCCCCTGCCTCTTGTTTTTGTTATTTTTGACATTGCTCCCTGGTGCCCCCCCCTTCCCACGCTCAATTTATCTCTCTCTCCATCTCTTCCTCCATCCCCCTATCTTTGCTTCTTATTCTCCCTCTATCCCCCCGGCTCAAGCTCTCTCTCTCTCTCTCTCTTCCGCTCAAGCTTTCTCTCTCTCTAAAGAGCATATGTTGTTAACTGTGTCGCTTGACAACAGAGTTGCTTAAACTTTCATATAAGCCTTCAATCGGCGTGACGGGAAGAGGAAGCTGCAAATATTGAGATGTTCTTTCCGACCTAATTGGCATGCAATCATGTGCCCCAATACTTCCCTCCCTCCCCCACTACACCACCGCCACCACCCTCTCCCCAGGCTCCCCTCTGGTCTTACTATACCCCCATCATATTTCTTTACCCCTGAACCAAGCAACAGTCTGTGGCATTTTGAGCCGAGTGTTGAAGTCACCGAGTCAGTGTGGTAGAAATTAACCTTACATTCTATGTTAAACTATGATTATTATTAGGCCTACATATCATGTATATATACTTTAATGGTGGAAAAGAGCTGATCACCTTTAACCTAGATGTTATGTGCCGTGTGACACCAGTGAGTAGGTCCAGGACATTCTCACCTGATGGGCCATGTGGCACATCAGTCAGAGAGTCCAGTCTACTCCCATTTTGATGTACTCTCTGAAGACAATCCTTACATTCACACGTGTGCATCATCTCTGTTTGTATAAGGATAATATATGTTCTAAGGTCACATTGGGATTCAGAAGACATAGGAGTATGCTGACATCCACACAGTATGACACTGATGGGAAATTCTATATTTGATGAAAGTCCAACTTTGTGTGGTGTAAGAATCGGGGATATAAGGAGCTGTCCGGGATTCATTCGGTAGTGTGTATTCGAGGATACCATTCGGCTTTGTTGTCTCTCGTTTGCGGGTGGCAATAAACTCTCCATCTATACTTGACCTGGACTCCCCGATTCCTCTTGCTTATAGCTAGTTGAAGTGAATTAGATAAATTGTTTTTATTAATGCTACAACATCAGTCACACAGATCCAGAGTCCGACTACCCTGCAGCGAAAGAGGCCTCTTGAGAAGGATGTGGCCTGAGAACAGGTTCCACTCGAGCACCTCTTGGCTCGACCCCATGTGTCACAGAGAGTTTCCTCTCCAGGCCAGCGTGCCAAACTGTCCTTCGCATTATAACAGCAAGAGTTTAGTTTTTTTCATTGCTTTTAATGGAGGGATGCATCCTCCATTGGGAAGCGCAGAGCTCAATGCAATTGAGGATTGTAGTCGGAATGCGATCTGTGCATTATTAAGGTACTGGACCCCATGTATTTCTCTTTCTTTCCTCTTTTATTCTGAGAGCAAGGACCGATTGGTACAGCGCTAAGAAGACCAAAAGAGCTAAAAAAAGACACACTTGTGTATTCTCCAAGAAACAACCGTCCTTCTTTCATACCCTGCCCTGCAGTAGACCTTATGCACAAATTATGCAAATGCTCTGAGTTTCATCACTTTACAAAGCAGTGGGCGCAGAGCATATTGCCACCGTGGAACAACCCTTTAGACCTCAGCTATAGCGGCTGTGTTCGACGCCCCCCCCCCCGCCCGGACCCCAAGCTGTGGTGCTCAATGCTGTTGCTTGTTACAAGAGCCTGTCGGAGCGGGGGGGAGGGGGGTGGGCGAACACACGAAAAGACGTACGGACGTCCCAACAGGAACAACCACTTTCACCTCATTCGTATTCTGCCAATCACACATGAATAATGAAACTGGTTTGTCTCTGGGCTTGGAGTTACCAGGTCTTTTATTCTTGGCTTTTATGTCTGTGGTGATGAGGTGTCTGTGGCTTAAGCACAAATAACGCAGACCGTTGGAATGGAGCCTTCACTATAGAATAGGTTCAGTTATAATTAAGCTAACAGATGTTTCTTTTTTAATTTGAATTTGAAAGAGTAAGCAGTAGGTAAGCAGTAGTGCTACGTTAACAGGAGGAAAACAGTTGATTAGCAGTGGGTTCAAATTAACAAATAGTCGATGTATGTAGTTTTATGAGATAACATTAAGTTAGCAGTCACTCAATAGTAGGCTAACAGAAGGTGGAGGCTAAGGTCAGTGAGTGACTAACAGAACACTGTCAGTAGATTAGCCTGCGTTCTGTAGGCTAACAGGAGCTCAGGAGTAGGTAAGGGTGAAGTAAGACTACCTTAAGGTTGCGTCTGTAGGCTGCATCCAGCACCGCCGGTACCAGGTCATCACTAGGCTCCCCGTTATCATCAGCAAGGCCTGGTGGGTACCAAGAGACTACCAGAACACCTACACACACGCACGCACACACGCACGCACACAAGCACACACGCGCACACACACACACACACACCAAAGGCCCTATTATAAGTTCTCTGTGAACAAAATTAATATTCCTGCACATCATTTATGCACAGTTCACACGTCAACGTGGGGCTATTTGCTTGTGCATGGCTACAGTGTATATGACAGATCATCATTTCTCAGTATGCGAGCTGGCAGAATAAATATGCAACAAAGGGCACTTTCTTCATCTCGCATGTGTGCCGTTTCTCCCATAGAGACAGGGATTTTTTTTACATATTTTTTTTTTGCCTTGTAATGCCAAGCAGCCAACCATATATATATTTATTTTTTTAAACACAGATGACGTTGTGATTAAAGCGAGTGGTGTTTTACTTTGGAGTATTGTGTGGTATTGGATGCCAGCCGAGCCTAATGAAATGGATCTGACTTAAATGTAGCGAGCAACGGGCTCTGGGCTCCATCTGTCACGCCAGGGCGACCTGAGACGCTCGGATGTTCCAGTTAGATCCAACCTATTGAGACGCCAGGCGGTATATGACAGTCACAATACCTTTTTTTCAATAATGGTAGCAGACCATTTAAGTCACTGCCTGGAGTTTTATAGTAGGCTATCTGATATAAAGTTTCAAACATGCAAGCGGATGGTTGGAATGGACATGTGAGACGCGTTGCTGTGAAGTTAGCCTTCTCTTTGATATCTGCTATTTCAGAAGGCGACATGTCATAACGTTATACTCTTTTACACATTGTTATTCATCGCTGAAAAAAGTATCTATAAGACAATTGTCATCTGTCATGTAGGCTACTTGAGGCTTTGTGTAAGTGTGTTCTACCTGCAGCGGATGCTCCGATCTGCTCCATGTGGGACTCCAGCACGCCCGGGTCCCTCGAGCTGTACGGGTTGAGGTCAGGGTAGAAGCTGGAGCCGATGTCGTCCGGCGGCATGTGCCTTCCTCTTGGGTAGCTGGCGGCGATCTTATTGTCCCAGTGCGGGACCAGGGCGTGATCCCAATGGAGGTATCTGCCGTCCGAGTTTGGCGTCCCATACCACACGTAGTAAAATATATGGACGTCATAAAATACGGTCCCGTCGTGGCCGTGGTTCGACGACACCGCTCTGGCGTCGCTACCGTCGGCTCGAGCCTGACGTGGGGGTAGCGTGACGTGCTCCCTCGCCACCACGGAGCGCCGGTCTGCTATTACTGGGAGGAGGTCGGCTCCCGGAGACTGCCAGTCGGAGAAGTCGCCGGGTTTTAAAGTTCTAAGGCCCATCATGGTTCCGAAGAGGAACAAGGTGAAGAGAAAGAGAGCGACGCATACCTTCCTCCGGAGCCGGGCCATCGTGCCCTCCGCACGGCGAGTCTGTCTGAAGGCGACCGCTGGCGTGGAGGAGACGTGCGGGTTAGACGAAGCGTCTTTTCCTGCCGCTGGTTTACAGTTAAAGTTTAATGAAATGTAAGCCTACTCGCTGTCGTCTGGTTTTCATGTCGTTTTACATTATTATACTGTACATATGTCTTAAATGTATCTTTCATTTTAAATGCGATGACCGTCGATAACAGTGGCAGCGCAGCTTTCCCCAAAGCATCTCACGACGAATTAAATAAGAAATTATAACTGAAACGGTACTATTAATAATACAAATTAAAAATCCTTCAATGTATCTTAAATATCCAAATGGCATTAACTGCGTCTGCATGCAAACTCCAGCGTGCACTTCGCACAGGGAACTTGCATCCTATTGACTTTCCTCATGTCCAACTCTGACGTTCAAATTCCCTCGGGGTCTCTCATTTCCATCGTTAAAGTTTCCTCATAGTAAGCTATACGACACTTGGTAAGAAAAAATACTTTTACCTCCCAGCACCTCTGATTGCAGCCCTTCTCTCCGCTCCTCCTACGCAGCAGCAGCAGCTATCCCCGGGTCCCTACACCCCGCTGCAGCCCGTGTCTCTGTCCATGGTGCTGGGCGCTCCTCCGCCTGCTGCCGGCTCGCTGCCGGGAGGGCGGAGCATGCAGCGCACTGCCTATTTTTGGCCGATGCGGGCTAATAGAGGGCTAATTGAGTCGGATTCATAACCAGGCGATAATAGAGTGATATGTAGGCTATTATATTGTTGTAGTTCGTTAAGAGTTTAGTTTTTGAAGGGGTTTTGTAATAACGATAATAATAAAATCATAAAACCTATGTCTTTAGTTAATTGAATTAGATTAGACTAACATGGAGCTTCCAACGCAATCGTGAATCTCAATAAAGTCCAATTCAAATGAAAAGAAGATAATCTTTACTAGGCCAATATTTAACGATATTTGACTTGGTGTTTTAGCTTGCTGATTGTAGGATTTACAGATTATAACTGCAATCGGTTTGTTGTTGTGGGTCCATACCTCAATGCTATAACTTTTCGGTCAGCCTTTCCCTCTCCCATCTCTTAATTCCAGAAGAGGGAAGGGGTTCCGGTCGCAGCCTCGTCATTCTTCTCATCCTCAACACGCGTGCTGCCATCAAGTGGGGAGTTTCCGTAGGACAGTTTTGGCCCTTAATAAAACAGGGTAGCCTATATAAAGTTGAATACTCGAAAATTTACAAGAATTAAAATTGTGAAAATGCGAACTATGACTTTCTTTGGGCGGATAACTTAGTTTATCATTATTTTTGTCTATTGTTTTAAATATAACTAGAGACCAATGACAAATGTGGCTTAATGTTGTGTTTATTATTTAATTTTGTTAAAATAGTCCATCAACTTTGAAAGAGGGAACCAAGTCAGGCAATACGTCCAAGGGGGTGTCATGCAGGTTTTCAGAGCATTGCACAGACCTTAACTTTGTACATGTGAATTGTAGCAGGGAAGGAACATTCGTAGATTAAATTAGACTTTAAATAAACGAATTTCACTGTCAAACTTTGGTGAGAGTCGTATTTTCCTTGAATAAAATAAACCAAAATGTATTAATCCATCGATTAAATCAGATCAACGTACTTTATTTAATTGGAGGACAATTTATTTAAGTAAAATGCATGGCACTTATAGGCCTACTGTTGATTTAATTCTTATGTTAATGATTCGACGATAGCACCGGGGATTTAAGTTTCTAGGTCAATATTTGACTTTATAAGACGCAGGTCGGTTTAAAGCCACAAGGGGTCGTAATGGGAGTTACCTTAAATCAACATCTCCAGCACATCTGGCCCTTCTTTGGAGCACCAGGATCTTCATCTTCGTATGGTAGGAACATCTCACAGGATTTGAATTCGACTAATCAATGAAAGAATCGAATCAATTAATTCATCTCTGTTTCCCTATCAAGCTGCATCATTTTCTTTCAGGGCCAATCAACTGAATTGATCAACTCAATTTCACATTGGCTTAGATCAATTAAAGCCTAATGGCTAATTTAGTTTATAGTTTCTGAAATAAATGTTTTATAGGGCAAGCCGAAAAAGATTCGGTTTTGCGTAACATAAAAAGGCCACTTGTTAGTGATTGAATAGTGAATTTATGCAATGAAAATAAGAATACTAGTTACTATTATTCTAATTACTTATATTATTATTATTATTATTAATAATAATTATTATTAATAATAATATTTCAAAATGTATCATTGATGTTCCGAATTTTATTTTACCGTACAACAAACAACTCGCTCCAAATATCACATATCAGCCAAAAATATTAGCCTATTGAGGTGCATAAAAAAGGAAATAAATTCGGTTTGCCAGCATCTTTTCGCGTCATCCATCATACCACAAGGACACGAGTCAACAATCAGCTTAGCATAATGTGATCAATCACTATCGATCTGTAATTCGTTGACCAGCTCGGGTTGTTTTTGAGTTACAGGTTGAGTACTTGCCAGTACTTCATTGTGTGCATGTTTGATTATTTGTCTTTTTTTTGTGTTGTAGATTATTCACTTCCATTTCACACCGAATTCAGGCCTAGTAGGCCTATAGGCCTACTCTGAATTTATTTGATAAAACCACCACCACCTCCTCCAACAACAAAAGCAGCAACAACAAAAGACGACTTGCCAACTGCCTATGACCGAGGTTGTATAAAAAAATACGTTTTTCTGTTTCGGAGAAAATACCATCAATGAGGACTATTGACCACACACGTCACGAACAACAATGTATTTTCCATTATTTGCAGTTGGGATCCTCCGCCCAAAGCAGATGGGCTGATGTCACGTAGGGAACGATCCTATGGGGAAACGTTCAGAACAACAACAATAACTTACTGAACACTGATTCCGATTTCATCCCAATATTTGATTCTCAGCATGCTGTGCGAGCACCGAGCCCCTGCCCCTTCGGGTTGCAATCAAACATTGGCTTTTGTGTATGTTTTTCCGACTTATAAGAATAGTATATTTTTAAGGAGCCGTTTGCGGTTCGTAAAATTATTGATCCATGCAGCCTATGGATAAAATATTAAGGTAGACTAGTGTGAAAAAAAGGGAAAGGGCTTTTGTCAACCTTTGAGGTGTCATATTCATTCAATTCTTAATACATAATAGGCTACCTATATTGTAATAATTACTACATCATAATAAGAACACAACATAATCGTTACTTATCCTAATCAGGAATTTCGGCACTTTTTTTGTATTTTTTTTTTGTATTGAACACGTGCGTGTTCGTTTGCACGCGTGAGTGTGTGCGATTGTGTGTGTGTGCGATTGTGTGTGTGTGTGTGTGTGTGTGTGTGTGTGTGTGTGTGTGTGTGTGTGTGTGTGTGTGTGTGTGTGTGTGTGTGTGTGTGTGTGTGTGTGTACATGCTATTTTACCCTTTTAGGTTGACGTGGACAGGACTAATTATGAATTACGATGGCTCACACTACCCAAACGTAAAGGGGGCGTGTCACTTTCGTTTGATTCCTCAACCATTTGGCGAATCACGTTGGTGTTCTGCGGACCGGAGGTTAGGGACTACTGGGTATCAAATAAATAAATAGTAGTAGGCCTATGTCCAACGACTCAAATATTTCTAGCCTAAATTCCCTAATCCATTAGACAGAAATTATTTTTCTCTTGCATAAGACTATGTTCTCAAAAAAAATCCTAAAACAAATGAGCAGGAGAGACACAGTTTAACCAGTTTGCAAGATGGACAATATGTTAAGTGCATCCAGAAAATAAACACAATTATTTATTTTTTATCCGAGCAGGCAAACATTGGGTTATTTCATTCACAAGGGAAACTTTGGTCCAACCATCCGAAGTAAACCTACCTATACCTTATCCAATTTATTTTACTTCCCCATATTTAATCAGTTATATTTAACCTGTAGCCTAATAGTTATTTAAATAATAATAATAGCCTACTCATTTTGTTTTCTGATGTCATTGGTTCAATCTTATTTCTGGCCCATCCCCTAAAATATTCAATCATTCCTTGGGGAATATGATTTCGAATCACGTGGACATGGCCGAGAGTGTGGGGGTTTGGAGGATGCCAAATGGTCATTTGTATTGACCAGCAGATCTGTGTTCACTAAGCTGACATAAAACCACTGCTTCGGAGCGCTTCGGGCCCCGAACATTCAGGGGGAAAAAACACACACAACACTGGGACATAAGACGCGAGGGCCGCAAACATGGCAGAAGGTAGGACCATTATATTCAGTAAAAGAAATGAATAGAAACGGTTGGAGTAGTTAAAGGGGGCTGGGTTTCTTGTATTGTCTTTCTGATGTTGGCGGACCCCCCCCCCCACACACACACACACACACACACACACACACACACACACACGCGCATACACGCACGCACACACACCCACCGCATTGTTTGGGGGAAAGGGTTTAGGGATGGCAACCCCCCTTTTGTTTATCTCGCGCTCCCACTCTCGCTCTCCGAGAGTAGCCTATACCTCCAGGTTTCAATGCATTTAGTATGAAAGTGGCCACCAGCGTGGATAAGGCCTTACGTTACTCAGTCCGTGGGCCAAAGGGTTGCTGTAGCTTGGGTGCTTGTTTTGACCTAAGGTGGTGTAGTGAAGAATGGGTTCGGTTTCCAATCAAGAATTTACAGGTTAAGTAACATTTTCTTTCCATTTCGTTTGAGAATGCTGGAAAGTTTTCTTGTTACCGATCGCTTATGTCTTTGATCGTTTTCAGATATAGTTTATAATTTTGAGGGAAGTTCCGTTCCGTCCCCCAGTAAAGCCGAATTTATTTGTGGTTGTTGTTGAATTACAGGCTTTGCTTTAAACGTCACGTTTATCCAGAATGCTACACATAGGCCTAATCTATGATCAGTTCATGGGTGTCCTTTTCTCTATTTTACCGAATTCTTCTACCACTTCCAGCATGCATTTCAACTTAAAAGGGTAGAAAGTCGAAACGTAAACAGTTAATGTTGGCCCTCTAGCTCTGCGTGCGTTTGGCGTACCAAAACGGTGCCCTCAGCGTTTCATTGAACGGGACGGCTGTTCAAATATTTGTCTTCCAATCTTAGGCGTCTGTAAGGCAGATGAGGACGAGGGTCCCAGCGCCGAGGAAGACTCACAGTCCTTCCATGGGGTCGGTGTGTGCAAGTGGTTTAACGTGCGCATGGGCTTCGGATTCCTGTCCATGACCAACCGAGAGGGGGTACCGCTCGACGAAGCCGTCGACGTGTTCGTCCATCAGGTAAGACGACAACAACGTGTTGTAAATATTTATCGACGCCATTGTAACTCAGACGAGCACAATGGAGGTGGTCGTAATAGGAAGGTGCAGCTGTGGGTGTTGCTGCTCTCGTGGGAACCCGTGTTGCCGGCTGCGCCACCTGGACCGAGCCCCTTGTGGTCACCCTGGTACGGTAATGATGGGGTCCAGCGCGGGCTAATTAAGATGTTAATGTTAACTTGTGAAGAAGAAGAATAAAATAAAATAAATTCCGTTCAACTCTATACTTTGGTGATACAGTGTTTCAAAATCGAATTTGTATCGTCTTTTTTTTACCTAAATTGCATGGCTACACATATTTAAACAGAGATCCAGCTAGATGGTCAGTTTCAACATCAAAGCCTTAACATTTGCTAATTTACTAGTGGGGGGAGCAGGGCGCGAGTGAGTGCTGTCAGATAAGATTTAGCATCTCAATGCGAATAGTCCCCGGGAGCAGCGCATTCACCCCGGCTTCCTGCCATAAAGGGATTCAAGTCTCATCGCTGTCTTCTTGGTCCTATGTGCGATTCGAGGTTTATCTTAAATTTGCTACCCCACCTCCACCTTTCAGGACCCTTCGCGGTGTATATATCTCTCCCCCTCCCCCCGTTTCTTATGTGACCCTCTCTCACCAGCACTTGGAGGGTCTTGGGCCCAAAGTGTTTACGTCAGGATTTCAGTTAGTATCCTTTTGCATACATGGTACCATTTTAATGATGGTTTTATTTTGAGAAAAGTCGTCCAAAAAGAATCCCACTTGGTCTTTAAATTATATCAGGCCTACTTGGAGCCAACACTTTCATGCATCCTTAATTGACATGTAAAATCGAGAGCCCTGCTTGATTGTCCTCATCACCCAAACAAAAGCCACATGGCAGCAGTAAACGCTAAACCAGAAGAGGAGAAGTGTGACGACCCAACCCATCCTGCAGTCTTCACACCTCAGAGATTGCCTCTGTTTTGTTTAGTGTTGCACTCTCTCTGGTCAGAGCTGGGGCTCCAATGATCATATTATGGTCTGTCCTGTCCACTTAAATACCGTATCTTACAAGTTTCCTCCACTGGCCGCCCGCCAGTGCGAGCGCGCGTGGCGTTGACAGATGCCCGGGAACTACGGCAACGGCAGAGGCCCTGGCCCTAAAATTAGTGGCCGCGTGTCAAGCAACATTAACTCCCAGAGTCCACAGGCCTTTGTGGGGGGGACAATAGTGCCGTGTGTCTTGGTGAAGAGCCGGTCTCTGGTCGTGATTGACCACCCCCTTCCCCTCTCTCGCTTTCATTGTTCTCTGATGTCTCTCTCTCACTCTCTGGCTCTCTCTCTCTCTCTCTCTCTCTCTCCAACTGGTTCGGTATCTCTTTCTTTTGGTTTCTGTCTCTCTCTCTGCCTCTTGTTTTGTTTCTCTATTCGCTACTCTCTCTCATTCCATCACTATTTCCATGTTTCTTTACCGCCTCTCTAGGCTAATGGATGTAATAGGAGTATTTTTCCTCCTTCTTCTCTCCCTCCCCATGGCATCTCTTGTAATCTATGTTTTCCCTTGTATCTCGCTCTTTCTGAGATTCTTCTAGATCTAAGAACACACCTTTGTTAATCCCTCCCCCCCCCCCCCCCCCCCCTCGGACTAGCTCAGTTAGAGGTTCAGGGGTCACAGGACATGCGAGGACAGGAAGTGGGTTCAGAGTCCCTAGATCTCGAAAGTAGTTGTGACTTTTGAGTGTTCTGCTCTTGAACGTTCACTTGAACGGCAATGTTAATTAACTACAAAGAGTTTTGTCTGTTTTGTCACTGGTATGTTTTAATCGTATAGATCTGCATCTCATGTTGTCCTTGTTAAACTAAATTAAGTGGTTGTGAGGTAGAATACAGAACTTAGTTAATCAGAAACCTTGCTAGCTGGTTTACCACCAGTTGGTGTAGCCTAATAACAGCACTAAAATCAGATATCATGTTAAGAGTCTCTAGTTTCAGCTCTGATTTCAGGCCTACGGCCTACTGGATTCACTGGAAAGGAGAGGGCTATCTCCAGAAGTTACTGTGTGTGGTTGTAACCTAATTTATAAATGGTTTCATTATAGAATAACGGGGACACTGGTGCTTTCATCCTATGGAACAGTGTTATATGTTGCAATAAGTGCTTTGACACAAGTCCTAGCCGTTCATTCGTTTGCCGCTCAACAGCCTGATCCGTGTCAATCTCTTTGGGTGGAAGAGCAGTTTTGATGCTCTGAGGAAGTTGAGAACACATTGCAATTGTTGCGTTTGTTCATCAAACAAGCTGTGGACAAATAATTTCTGTGTAGTTCTACTGCGGCCACACAGAGAAGGGCTCCTCCATGCTCAGACCCCCCTGATATCAAAGAGAGGAATCAATCACTTCTGCACCAGCCCGCCGGCTTGCCCTTAGCTTTTATCACATGCGCCTCTTTGCCAAACAACTATCCGAAGAATGTCCTCCAACACCCCCATCCCTCCCGCCATCCACCCCCAACCCTCCCAGTGTCAGTCCTCAGCTCACCCAACCCCCAGTCCCACCCCAGGGACCCCCTCCCCGTATCCTGCAGAGTGTTGCTGCTGGCCAGAGTGTTAGTGGAGCTTTGTGATGGGAAGGGGGTCAGGGGGTGGGGATGGGAGGCGGGGGCTGCACTGCGGAATGCAGTCCGTCCTGAGGGGGGAGGGGTGTGTGTGTGTGTGTGTGTGTGTGTGTGTGTGTGTGTGTGTGTGTGTGTGTGTGTGTGTGTGTGTGTGTGTGTGTGTGTGTGTGTGTGTGTGTGTGTGTGTGTGTGTGTGTGTGTGTGTGTGTGTGTGTGTGTGTGTGATTACCCTATTGGCTTTACCATCCAAGCAGGGACGAGACAAGACGAAGGTATTGGGGCAACGGCTCCATTGTGTAGTAAAACAAAGCAAACTTTGTTTACCAAATGGTTCTTGAGGACATATTTTTTAAATGCCCCATGCCTGATAAGCACTATGGGGTCTCCTGTGTTATCTGGAAGGGAGGAACCCACTAGGTTTGCCTGAAGGGTCAATGTCTTTTCCAACCAACACCACGATGAGTTGGAACTGATGGGGGATTAGCGCGAGACGCTTGGCATCTTAGTTATTCAGCAGTCGAGCATGGGACTCCCAGGTGCTAAAGCTGTGTCAGTAGAATGTGGTTCTTGAACTCTCAGTGATCCATATATAAACCAATCACAGACATATTTTTTGCGTATTAAAACCGAACATGGACGAGAAGGAGGCTATTGCTGAGGTGTTGAAGGTTGCCCTGGTGCTATGCTGGCAGAATGTGACAGTTTTGTATCAGCATAAGCATTTTTGCACCACATGTGTAGATACAGTTGATGTGATGTCCAATCCATAAGGATGATGATGATGCTTTTTCATTTATCAACAATATTTGTCAATAGGTGATTTGACGTAATGTGACATTCTTCCGGTTTCACACCAGGCACATAATAGTAATGTTATGAACACTCACTATGAATTGTTGGCATTTACCGCCAACTACCATACAGTAGTATACAGGATGTAGTCACTGTGAATATCCGGACAATCCTTTTCACACATGCACTCATTAGACATGACGCAGACTTTGTTGTAGGGAGCTGGTAGAGAAATATCTGTTTCAACTTATTCAGACATTTCTGTTCTCACATAAAGCTCTTCCGGGTGATGTTGAGATAAGGTTTGCAGCGCATGTTGGAAGGGGCTTGACAGAGCTTTGAATTTTGTTCCCATTCAGAGCAAGCTGCATATGGAGGGCTTCCGCAGCTTGAAGGAGGGCGAGGCGGTGGAGTTCACCTTCAAGAAGTCATCGAAGGGGCTGGAGTCCCAGCAGGTCACTGGCCCAGAGGGCAACAACTGTGTGGGCAGCGAGAGGAGGCCCAAAGGAAAGAACATCCAGAAGAGGCGCTCAAAAGGAGACCGGTAAGAAAGCTAGACAACAGAGGGATAAGTATGGGGGAAAGAAGAGCCATGCTTTGATTTACTGCTCTGCTTGGCTGTGTTTTAATAACAGGTAAAAATACAGATACCAACATTTTCTTGTTATCCCCATGCACGCATTGGTTTCCCCTAGATACTGACCAGAATTACTCCAAACCCTCACCTAAACAAAACCATCTGTGATTTCATAACCAAACGTATCCATTGAAACTCAAACCGAAACGTAGGCATTTACAATGCATTATGTGAATTGGTGCTTACTTACTGGATGTAAGTTAAAAGAGTTAACTTACATCTCAACGGCTTGGACCTCTGTATGAGGCTACACGCTTTAATGCAACCACCTCCCTTTTAGTATCCTCCATTTTGGATGAGATGCAAAATGGTGCCTTGGTTTCTCTCCATATTCTCATCTCTGTGACCCCATCCCCCAACACTTGGCTTGGTGTGTGACCCGGATCAATAATTGTTTAAATCTGTAGGGCCCCTGGTGGTTTTACACCTACTCCATCACTCCAAAAAACTCATGGACGGACATGAGCAGTGGTGCCGAGTAAAACTGAGATGATAGAAATAACCGTAGCATTGATCAACAGAAACAGTAAATACAGCCGCGGTGGCTTTTTAGATTAACAGAACTGCCATCATTTATTGGCATTTATTCTCCTTTTTTATGCAATATATTTTGTGAGACCAGGCAGAAATAAGACTGCATTCTTCTTATGCAGACGGCAGTTTGTCGGCTAGTCAGATTGTTGTAATAATCGAGTCCTTGATTATTACCTTAGAAAAACAAATTGATTAAAATCCTATGGTTGTCACTGGCTACGTTGGGGTTCTGTTGGGGTTGTTTTAGGGTGGTGTGAATATGAATGGGGTTGTTTTTGGGTGGTGTGAATATGAATGAAGGGATAGGTCAGAGGCCTGGTGGATTCTGCCTGCTGTCAGCCATGATTAGAGTTGGACAGCAGTCGATGTGTGGCTGATCATTACTACCTCGTGGAGCCCACAGAGGGTACGTTTGGTTGAGCACTGTGTTACACATCAACTCCCTGTTAGTATTGGTATCCACTCTCCTGTTTAAACCCTGCTGAACAGTGGTTGTCTGTTGGGTTGGGGCCAGTGGAGAGGGTCAAGGTGTATTGTGTTGCTTTCAAGTAGTTTTTTTGCAAAAGCCCACCAACCGCTGTGGTTTTTTGACGGGGAATCTGCCATGCTCCTGGTTGGTTTTTGTGTTGCACGTGCGCTTTTTCCTTATAAATCATTGAGGCATGTTTTTTTTCCAGTCCACCTACGATTCTGAGAGCGAAGAAAAATATCCTGTCAGTTTAATTGATAACAGATGCCTAAGCAAAGGGGAAGGGTGAAGGGTCACCATTGCCATGGAAACCCTGTATAACGAAATGCGAGTGGGGGCGGGGTGCTAGGTTGGAGTTGGAGGTTTGATTTGAATAAGGTGGTAGGAGGGAGGGGGGGTTGGGCTGTAGGGGGTGATTGGGGCCAGAGTTCAAAGGTGAGCACTGCTTTTTTTTAGACAAAGGACAGCATTTCCCCTTCCAGATTCCTCTGATCCGTACCGCGGAGGAGGAGGAAGAGGAAGAGAAAGGAGGAGGGGAGAGGGGAGAGGGGAGAGTGAATATTCGGCTGCAGAGACCTTGACGTCTATCCCCAAATGTCCCACTGGTACAAAGACACTCTGACCCCCTCGACCACCATCATCTGCTCTCCACAAAGGATCCAGGGATTTCCTGTCGTGCCTGGACACCCACCTCCCATCTGTCAGCGCACGCCCCAGGCCCGACCTACACACGTGTGCCTATTGTAGCACGTCTTGTTTGAAAATAACACACTGGTTCTGGCTGCTGTGGGCCATCCAAAGGCTATGATGAGATGGATCTCTCTCTGTGAGAGGAAGGCTCAAATCGTCAAGATTCTTATTTTTAAACACAAAAAGCAGGTGTTTATGGTTGTTTAAAAACACAACCCAAGTTTGCGAAACACTCCTGGATGGACTGTGAACACATGAGTGTGATGTGTAGATCGGAGGTTGGGTTGTGATGAGGATGACCTGGAATGCCCTCTGAAAGTGGAAGCTTCCCCTTCCAACTGAGAACAGCCGTTGCCACCTAGTGGCTCACATGTGTCATTACTTATTACTGAAGTCATTTATAAGACCCTTTTCCAAAAGTGACTTGCAGTGAATCTATAAATGCAGATAATTTAGGAGTAGTGGTACCATGCCCTGTGGACCACTAGGGATAGAACGCAGAACCTTTCGGCTAGGAGTCAGACAGCCTACCCACACTATCCTGGACCTTCCCATGCATGCACCCTTATATTTCTCTCTTCATTGATGCAGGTGCTACAACTGTGGAGGCCTGGATCACCATGCTAAGGAGTGCAAGCTGCCACCGCAGCCTAAGAAATGCCATTTCTGCCAGAGCATTGAGCACATGGTCGCCAACTGCCAAATCAAAGCACAACAGTCTTCACCGGGTTCTCAGGGAAACCCTTCCTCCTTGAAAGAGGAGGAGGAGGAGCACAGCCACCCGGCGCTGCTGACAGAAACCACCGATTAAGATGGAGGGGGGGGGGGGGGGGGGGGGGGGAGCACCTGATCCAGTGAATGATGGTAAGGAACCTGATGGGGTGAGGAGGCTAATCAGAATGCTTTAGGAGAGGAGGTGGACAGCACACCCAGTACTGGCCCCGCTAACCTTCCGAGGCTGCTTTGGAACTACCTCAGGTTGTAATGTGTTTTTTGGTTGGTGTAACAATCAGGAAAGACACAAATGATGCGCTCTGGAAACGGTTTCCATGAGGATGTTTGATGAAAAACACTTTATTTTTTTTCTTTGAGCGATGTAAGATTGTAATTTTTATGCTGGATTTTTGTGGCGTTTTTCATCTTTCATTTTTGTGATATTTTAAAGCTACGTGATACAGCCTACAGCTACATTGTAGCTGCCTTATTTTTTATGGTTTATTCCTGGTTGTTACACCAAACTAACCGACAAAGCAGAGACATAACGTAATCTCTGTAATGAATGTTTGCATATCACATGAGAAAAGGGTTGTGGGAGGGTATGTTAGAGCATAACGCAGGTAGGGGTTTGGGGTGGAGCTATAGGCAATGTAATGGCATCTGCTGAAATTGCAAGTGAACATCCACATTTCCTAAGGCCAAATGAATGTTGCACCAGAAGTTGACACTTTTGGTTGAAAAGTTAGAATTGTCGTTTAATCCGTTATTTCTCTTCGTTTCATATGTTAACAGCTGCATGTCTGGTCTGCTAGTTTATGTTGATGACCTAACCACTGATTGTATACAAATCTCTACCATTTGGGTTTGAGATTGTGATGGGAACGCGGGTTGAATCAAATCATTCTTGCACTACAGTATTTAGGTAATGGTTGTTCTGGTACCAACTCTCTTCCAAGAAAATGATGAAACCGTCTGTTCGACAAACTTGAATCTTTTTTTCTCTCTCGCCTGAATCAATTTCCAATTGACTGTATGATACCGTTGGGTCTGCTGGGCAAAAGCAGCTATATTATAAGAACTTTGACTTGGATTTAATATAATTTCAAATGTGATACTATACTGAAAAGATTTGAAAAGAAAACCATCTCCCATAAGATACTTGACATGAACTGAGTTAGCAGTTTAGCTAGCTCTCCTCCTGATCGCCTACTTGAAGAAACTAAGGCAGAATTTAGAGTAGTGCTGCTAGTAGTTTGATGCTGGTGTTCTTATATCCTCCACTGTGCTCAATTAAGGAGTTGCAAACAATACAATTTAACTACTCAAGGGCAGCACCAAATGCCATCTCAGGCTAGTACCAAACCAGACCTTTGTTTGAGCACATCACAAACGTCATTGGCAAAACCTTGTTTATAACCACAGATGGTGCTGTCTTGTCAGTTTGATTTTTAGCGTTTAGTTCCTCTTTAATAGGTTACTTTATAGAATCTCTTATAACCCACAGTTGGACAGTACATCTTGAACACCAGGCACACACAAAGAAAACATTTAGTGCTAACTAGCTTATCAGCATTTACTCCCATTTTACAGGAGAAGCTGACTTTACTTTTACAACCAATTAATATATATGTATTATTATTCTAAAGTCTTTTTAAAAAATCATACTTTGTATTTATTTTCATCCAAATACGATGCAGTTACTCTCTTTAAGCTATCCTCTTATCAAGGAAATTTAAAGAACACATCACCCAATTTCCAAAGATGATGCAATATGTGTTAAATTTGACAACTTGCAAATGTGACAACATTTTACCACCTCTATGCTCATTATCATCTAAGAATTGGCTTTTTTGTTCACGTGTCATGGCAATTTCATGCGTCTATGTTATTGCGTCTAGGTCAGAGGAGACTTCTAGATGCAAAAAAGCACATAATAGTAGACAATTAACCGATTTAATGTTAGCATAATACACTACATACACACCAAGCTTTTAACAGTTTAAACTCCCTGCAATCCATTTGTCCTTACATCCTGTGGGGGAAATGTTTACATACAGGTTTTTTTTCTGGTATAGATAAGGAGGTCCTTGTGACCAGTTCGCCCCAGGGAAAAGGTTAACAGATGGGGTGGTAAAGCTTCAAGTATTAAAACTAACCAACATAGGATTTTTTCCATTGCATCCGGTAACCATAAATGGGTCACCACTACTTTCATATTGACAAAAACCCCCATTGAATGCAGCTGCTAAAAACAATAGGAATACAATAATTCAAATGTTTTAACCGGGTAGATCAGTGCATTTAGTGGTTGGATACAAAGCATTACAATGAAATATGTAACCTGATTTTTTTATTATTTGCCATTTTGATTATGCTGATGAGTTTTATTTTTTTCTTCGTTTTGTTTTAATCACAATGCGTTTACCTGAAAGGGACACCTGTTGTCCCAACGATCTATGCCAAAACCAATGCAATGTTACTCTGCACTGATCATGTGTAAGATGCAGTTATTGTTTTTATGTTCAGTTTAATAATTTTCATTCATATTGTTTGTTTTTTCTTGAATGTGTTCTATATTTTTATGTTTTAGAAGTTGAAAGAATAAAAAAACAGTGTAATAGCTGGTAATAAAGAAACATGGGAACTGCCATTCTCAGGCTCAGGAACAAGTGACCTGAAAACTCAGGGAATTCAGGTTATTGGTTAGGCGGAGTGTTCTTAAAGACAAACCAATGGGTTCTATGTTTTGTCCTATAGCAGGTAAAGCGTGAGGTGGAGGAGAAGGTAGCACACTGCTGTTTAACGGTTTACATTGTAAGACAAACCATGAAAATGGTCTCTTCCTTCAAATGTTCCAACCGTTTTTCTCTCATGGCTTTTTCCCAATTGTTTACATACTTGATAGGAAATAAATATTCATATATTGCTTTTTCCTCCATGATTGTGACATTGAGATAAATTATATTAATACAAAGACAAGTCTAATTATCTCGGATCAATACTATCAGTTCACTCAGGTTATTTGAAACGGGTTAATTGATTATCTAGGCCAATGTAATGCTTTTTAATATGACTGATGGATCATTTGATTGATGTATTGGTATTGTTTATGTGAGGTCAACAGTTTGTGACCCACAATTGATATCCGTCTTCTTAGGATCACCGATTGCTCCCTTTTCAGTCAAGAAGGAGACATGGTTTTCCAGTGAGTCTTTCTATTTGAAAAATCAAGTTCCCAAAACACATTTTTTTATGACGAAATTACAAAACCATGCTTTCAATGTGAGTTTGACAGAAGTGACGAAAAAGAATGTTTTAAAGCAATATTGTTCCATGGGTCCAAGTTAGAATTTCGAAACTCTGACAAACGTTTCTAAAGAGGGATGATCCTCTTTGACTCCGCCGTGATGTGTTGTGATTTTATTGATGGATGTTGTTAAAAGGGTTGCTGCAGGACATGGTTTTGTGCTCAAACCAAACCATTTCCTGAGAACAGCGGACCCTGTTACACCGACATGGAGATTTGTGTGTACTTTGTATTAATTTTGTTTGACTCTCAGCTCTATCATTAGTGATGTTTGATGTTTTGAATGTAGGTAGGCTGAGAGGATTTCCGAAAAATTTGCATTTAATACTGAAGAATGTATCAATGTTCACTTACATAAAGCTACGTTTGACTTGAGCTCAGGTATTTCAAGGGTTAACGGCATTAAGATTATTCTGTATGGTTATCCTTCATGATGTAAAGATCTCCATTTCATAATAAATATATAGACATTCTCAAGTCTCTTGGCGTCCTGTTTCTTACAAGGTGTACCTGTGTTTGTTCGTCGTTCACTGGAGATAAACTCTGCTTTGCACAATCGGTTCTGTCCAGGCTTTCAGCTCAAAGGCCATCGGTTTCAGATTTTACTTATGACTGTTCATTGGTTAAAGATAAGGCAAAGTTCTGAAGATTGATTACACGTTTACACGATTTTTTTAATTTACGCAAGGTTTATTATACATTGCCTTTGTTCTTAATTGGCCTACATTCAGGTATCATGATGATAAATAGCATATTGGTCGTGCAACATGGATGAAGGAGGATAAAGGATGTGTTCATACCTGTATGATCTCATGATGCTGTATTCTAGGTTGTGTAGTATTTGATTAGTATTTGTTTTATCTATGATTTACCCAGTGAAATACGGACAATAGTTTTGAAACATAAATATGTTTCATTATTTGATGACAATAAATGCACATTTGATCACTAGGCTATATTAGTAAGTACAACCATTTTCTGAATCAAAATTCCTGGAATGGAATGGTTGTGTGGCCTCATAATGGGCTAGAGGGGTGCATAAATCCCATACAGGATAGATTGTCGCATAACAAAATGTCCGGTCTTAACACATAGAGAGTTGATTGGGTGAAGCAACCTAATTGAAGCAGAACTTGAAAAGAGGCAGAGAGCTTGAGGAGGGAAGGAGTTGAGGTTTAAGTGTGGATCATTGTGTGTATGAACTTACTCTACTTTTTGAAACAAATGACCACCAAATCCCAATGAAGCCACTGGTTCTCGTGCTGTTAGGGACCCAGAAGGTGTAAGCAAGAAACAAATGCAACCTTGTGGCACAAACTATAAAGGCTAACCAACTAAAACCAGCATTAGCTTCAAAAGTTACCAAGTTCCAAGCCAAAGGCAGCTTATTCAATCCCTAAACTGGGCTTGACTGATTTATAGGCCAGTATGGCTCAAGACTATGACAGCTAAAGGAAGTGATTCTGAGTCGCAATTTTACCATGGCGCAATGTTTTAATTATTGGGACTTTCCAAACGTGCTAACTTCCCGTTCCCAAAGAAACACATTTATTTGAGGAACTAAGAACCACACAAAATAAGCCCCACAGCCTTTATAGAGACCCTGGTCCAACAAAGAATTTTTAGTCAACCTGTGGAACAACATGGCTTCTGAACCCATAGTCTCCCCAGTACTTTTGTTGTGACGAGTGGGTCCATATCAAAGAGCAGGGTAAAAAGTCTGATCAGCCAATACCAAGAGCCGAGTCAGCGGAGGGTCAAGTGGAGACTGCAGACCGACCTACTAGGTTACTGTGAATCAGCTTTCATGTAGAAGCTTTGCTAGAACCAGGACCCTGGTCACATGAGTAAACAGAGTCTGTGTCAGAGGTACTAGCCCTAAAGCCCCAACAATTCTGAAACTAATTAATTAGGGAAGTGTAAGCTGGCCATCAGTGAGACCAACTCATTGGGGGACACCATTGGGCAGGGCCTCATCAAACCCCAGGAGGCAAAACTCTGTGCCCCTCAGAACCGTTGCAAATTATTAAAGAGGATTCAACCCTGACTTTGCCATGGTAGTCGCCCCTTATAAAAATGTCTACCTTTTCTATGAGGCCTCTGAAGTGGCTCTGGGCACTGTGCTAGCCCATATCAAGGAAGTTGCTACGAAGATAAAATAACTATGCTACAATAGGGAAGAGTGCCTAGCCATAAAATGGGGCCATGAAAACTCGGTTTCACTCTAGTGACTGATGGATGAAAAAAATAAATAGAGAGAGACAAACAACTGTGTAGTTCTTAAAAGTCCAGTCCAGCCCTTTCAATTCTGTTGTCAAAGACCTGGAAACGTGACACACAAGATCTTAGGAAAATTAGGAAAGCAAGAACAACCCTTTTGAGGATAAAATCCCCTCTTCATCGCCAGTGATATTGTACTTCCCCGCCCTAGCCTGCCGACTTTATAGCATTACAGTTTGGAGGAATTAGCACCCACAGGGAATGGGAAGCAAAACTTACTAGGCGTATTTGGTTTGAAGAGAGTTCCTCCTTCTGTGTTATACTTCAAACCAAAATTAAGAAATTAGGAAATTAAGACATTTTATTTTGTATTGCTTTTGCATCTGCAAGCAACATTTAATTGACATTTAATTTTGAATGTCCTGGAATATTGTTATTATTTCAAGTGCTGTGTTGTTTTATCATCCACGTATACCATCCCTCTGCATTGCTTAATAAAATGTTTTACCCTTCTTCTAACCTTTGTGTCGTGTCCCTTACTTTGGTGCTCCTGGTCAAATTTGACCGGCCTGTTTTAACTGCCCTTACATTAACACAAAAATTATTGATCATCACCGAATTTTAACCTCCCTCTTAACCTGTAAACAATGTCCCAGACTACTGGTTTTCATAAATAACTGCAGTGAATAGACACCGAAATTGAAAGTTGTATCCCAAAATTAACATTTATTGTAAAAAAAAAACAGAAAAATCAAAACAGTGACGAAATTCACAGAACATCAGATCATCACAATGTGTGTGTGTGTGTGTGTGTGTGTGTGTGTGTGTGTGTGTGTGTGTGTGTGTGTGTGTGTGTGTGTGTGTGTGTGTGTGTGCGTGCGTGCGTGCGTGCGTGCGTGTGTGTGTGTGTTCACACACAGGAGTAGCATTTTGCAATCAGGTCGCAGTGTGCCTTGCAAACGTAGGCAACACATTTGAAACATGCAAGACTTGTCTTATTGTCTCTAGGGGCATAGAGCTCGCATCTCTTCCCTTTCTGCCCCTTTTTTGGGGGGAGAGCGGCCAGGGCAGTGGCTGGGGCTTGCAGACTCCTCACCAGACTGCTAGAGGTTGGTGTGCGGGGAAGATGCTGGCGCCGTTGAATTAGAGCGGTCACTAAAGCTTTCCCAAGCTCTGCCAGGAAGAGTCTCCTCTTGAAACATTTCCCCTGATTCCAGGCTGGGTCGATCGCTATCCACACCACATAGGCATTACATGCAGACACATCAAGGATGTTGTGGAACACCGCCACAGGCCAACGAGCTGTCCTTCGCTTGCAGGTGTATGTACCAGTAAGCTGCAATGAAAGAAACAATAATGAACCTGTCTCACAGAAAATGCAATGTTTTACATGAATACAAGTAAATCAAATGCATGACAGATGAAAATATACATTACCTTATCATGGCAGTCAACGCCTCCTTTGTTTCTGTTGTAGTCCAGGATGATCTGGGGCTTCCTGTGCTCTGCTTCGCTGACAGCGGAGTCTTTGTGTAGAGTGCTCATCAGGATGACATTCTTATTTTTCTTGGGCAAATATGACACAAGATGTTGTGTCAGTGAAAGCAAATTTGGATGAGAGTGCCTCTCTCCCCCTGGTCAACACCAGTGCAGGGGGAAGTTGAGGCCTGTTCTTCCTCACAGTCCCCACCATGGTGAGCTTTCTTTTCAGCAGCTCCTGACCAAGCCCATGTGATGAGAAAAAGTGATCACATGTGATGTTATGCCCCTTGAGACTGGCTGTCATGTCCAACACAACACGCATGCCTTGGTTTTTTTCTCGCCTTCCAGTAACAGGTTTCCCTGTGTAAACCTGCATATTCCAGGCATAGCTGCTCCTGGCATCACATGCTGCCCAGATCTTGATCCCATACTTGCCTGGTTTGCTTGGGATGTACTGTTTGAATGGACAGCGACCTCTGAAAGGGACCAGCCGCTCGTCCACTGTCACCTCAGGGTCTGGGTTGTTCATCAGTGGTAGGCGCTCCCCTCAGCGGTCCCAAACGGTCCTGATGGCAGCCAGTTTGTCGTCTCGCCAGCGGAAAGGTTGTGTAGCTCTGCCATCAAATCTGATAACTCTTGAGAGGACATGAAACTGCTGCAGGGACATAGTTGACCGGAATATAGGCCTCCCTGACTCTGCATCCCACAGACTTTTTGTAGCCTCATTGTTGGACCGATGTACTCCTGCTAGATTCAACAGACCCATGTAGGTTTGGAGGTCTACCTGGTCCAATGCCTTCCATGTGTCCGCAAACACACGCTCCCCTTCCAGGTTTGTCATCGCCAGTATAATTTCTACAATGGACTCTGGCAAAAAGAGTTGGAAGCTGGACTTGATGTCATCTACACGAGATGTTACATACCGTGTTGGCCCTGGCGTCATCCTAATGATATTTTCCCCTCTTGCTCTGCCTCCTCTGTCCTGGGGAGATGAATACCAGAGCAAGTTGCCATCCTTGAACTGGAATGTCACCTCAGGGGTGTCCTCCCCAGGTTCCCCCTCCCCAGGTGCCTCTTCCCCAGGTGCCTCTTCCTCAGGTGCCTCTTCCTCAGGGTCCTCTTCCTCGCCATCTGTTGACTGTTCGGTCTCATGATGGTCTGGAGCAAAATCAGGATCGATGTCTTCTATTTCTGAGACATCCTCCTCTATTTCTGGTTCAACTTCAATCCCCTCTTCATCAGTTTGAAAAAAAAAGCCTGGGAAAGAGCCAGGTTCCCATAACAAATACCTAATTGGTAACTTTGAAATGTGGATCAGGTGTTATACGTTTAGTCTGGAAGGTGTGGTTCACGTAGGGGGATAGGCACTTAAGCACGGGAAAGAGAGGACCTCTAATTGTTCAATCTGAAAGGGGTTCACGTGGGGTGCGTGCGTGAAAGTGGGGGTCACAATCTAGGGTCACCCATTCATTTCCTATGGCGGTGATTTCTGACCGGGAACACCACAGGTGTTACAAAGTTGACCAAACAACTCAAAATTCAATGAAAGCAGTGATCAGCAATTGTATGTTCAAATGCCTAGTGTGGAGGATATCATAAGCCCTCGAGACAAACAAATGTAAAACACAATATTTATGATTGATCGAAATCGGTCAGATTTTATCCGAACACGACAGGAAGGCACGATCAGATTTTTACCCTCCCCTTTTTTTTTTTTTTTTAATCACATGACGAACTTCATAAAACGAGTAAGAAGATCCTTGTCTGAATTAAATTGGCTAGATCTTTTACTGAATAGGATCATTCACATATCAGTTGAGAGAGACTGGTCCTTTATAGACGGGTTTCTTGTGTACAAACAATACTATGTGCGCGCGCAGCCAGGGGGCAAAAGCCTGCTTCGGAGTGAACTGATATCAATGTAGATGCCGTATTGCTTGTAAGTTCTCCCTGACACAGTTGCAATAAAATGTCATTTTACTGAAAAATCGCTTTGTTTTTCATTGCATCACAAATCATAAAAACACTTACTGAAATGTCCGTGAATTTCACTCAACTTACCAGGTTTTGACGGTTGTTTTAGATGTTTCCAATATCAGCAGCACGATCGTAATGTTAGTTAACGCTAACAAAGTTAAAGTAAAAATGTTTACGGCGAGGCTACTTTACATGCAATACGATGCCACAGATCTTACTGTACCCGCTGTCATGTGGGGAAAGCAAATGGAGGACACAGCACGTAAAAATTATGAAACAGAAATGAAGAAAATACACATGAACTTTAATGTAAAAGCAGTGGGTCTAACAGTGAGAGCAGATGAGCCGTACCTGGCTGCTTCTCCTGATGGGGTATTCTCCTGTGACTGCTGTGGAACAGGCCTGCTAGAGATAAAGTGTCCATACAAGTACAGGGAGGGACTAGAGGGGTCAGAGACTGATGCATCCTTTTGCCTTGATGGAAACTATGACTTGCGACCCACCCACCCATATTACTCACAGATCCAGTTACAAATGTATGTTTCTCAAATGGACATGTGTGACTTCATGGTGTGGACGAAGACAAGCAGCATCATTTTCCGGCTACGGAGAGATGAGCCCTTTCTACAAGAAACTCTTCCCAAGGCTGAATCTTTCTTCATGGACCACCTCCTCCCAGAACTTGTCTGCCGCTGCAAAGACCCTGACCTGGCAGAAGAGATCAAATGTCTACTGCAAAAAGCCAAGCTTTGGCAAAATGATCAAGTGCACAGACTGCTGCCAACACTTTCACTATCCATGTGTGAACATTACCAGATACTCCAAAAAATGGAAATGTGGATGCAAATAGATACATCCAACAATGGTAAATACTGGATGCTGGACAACAGCATTTAAGAAAAAACTGATGTAATGAGCAAAGATGGATAGGTACACCACCTGACAAAATCTAACTGACTTCATTACTGTCAACACAACAACAAACAAACAACACATCTGACTCTTTAAGTGTTCATTTATTTTTTTCTGAATGTACATTTACGTAAAATCACAAACAGCACTGATATATATTGTTCATCGCCAGAAAGAAGTGCAGTTTGAGTTCGGCAGACAATGATAATACTCAAAACGTAGTTGAAAGCTAGAAAAAAAAAAAAAGTCCAGGTATAAATGTTAAATGAGTTCATATAGTATTAATTATGTACACTCATTCATTGTTGAGATGTACATTTAATTTTAATTGCATTGCCTTCAATATATTGCATTTACAACATTCAGTTCATGTTCAATATTTGCCATGTCAGCTTTAAACGCAGTTTCTCCATTATCATAAATAAATGAAATAGTTCTGCGTGCGTGGTTCTCAACCTTTTTGTACTCTGAATGATCCTGTCTGATCAAATTTAGTTATTCATAACTGTTATTAATTTTATAGTCAGAGAGAAAGAGAGTGATGAGTAAGTGAGAGACAGTGAGAGCAAGTAGTAAGTGACCACCATTGCCCTCATTAGCCCTTAAAAGCCTGACACAATCATGGAAAATAATGTACACCTCCTTGACTCTGAACACAGTTATCGCCGGGCCACCACAGCCCCCCTAAGGTTCGTAAGACCAGCAAATATGGTCAAAATGTCATCTAGCATATCGACTTGGCTGATGGGTATGACAGTGTTCAGTATCTTAAAGGTTTTAAGCTGACCAATAACTCGTTCCACATGTATGCGGACTCTTTACAACTGACGTGAAGTGTCAACACAAGAACCTGGCAACTGAGATTTCCCCTTCGTGAAACTTGGTATTCTTAATGTTGCTCCTACACTGGCCAAATCCTCTCCAACAAGGAAACCTCTATCAGCAAGGATCTCGTCACCATGCTCAAGTTTACCCAAAAAGGCAGAATCTAAAGTTATTACCTTGTCAGAGGCACGACCTCCCCACCCACTAGACAAAAAAGATATAGCTCCTGCTGGTGTGATTCCTATTAGATATTTCATTGTGTTTTGGTGCTTATAATTTGACCAGGTTTCAGCCCTTGCTTTAAGATTGTGTGTTCTTTCTATAAAGATTTCAGTACAGTCTACATCGACAATTCCTAAATTTGGGTTTAAAACACTTTGGCATGTTTGCTCTCACTGCATCCTTACTAGGCCACATTATCAAAGGTTTCACTATTGAGGACAACATGGGTATCCAGTCTCTTAGTATTTTTGATACAGTTGAGAATGGAAGCCCAAATCTGTAGGCAAGGTCTCTGTTGGTGAGTCCAAGTCTTACTTTCATTAGAACCAAAAGGAGGTGGTTCTCCCAACTTAACCCACCCTTAAGCACAAGTGTGCTTCTTTTTACAATATCCAGCAGCCACATAACCATTTGTAATGATTGTAAACCAGTAAAAAAAAATATTTTAGCATTTGTGTCTTTTATGGAATCAAACCCAAACTTGGACTGCTTCAGTTGCTCCTTCAGATGTTTATTTTCTTCCTGTGTGGCATACAGTTCTCTTTTCAGAGCTTCATAATCATCACGGAGCTGGTTGTACTGCAGGTTGAGTTGGTGCATCTCTTTTCTGGACACAAACTTACATTCATCTACAACACAAAAAGGAGATAAATTAACTCATGTGCAACACATCAGCTTTCATACACAGACACACACACACACACACACAACACACAGACTATCTGTCTGGTTCTCTGTCACTCTACTCACCTGACCACCAACCAACCAATCAACCAACCAACCAACACAAACACACACTTAATAGTATGACTTGTGCATACCTTCAGAAGAATTTGCAGTATCTGCTTCAGGCTGGCTTGTGGGGCAGGTAGCAGGGGCCTTATCTTCATCTCTTATTCTCTTTCTTTCATATCTAGGACAAACAGAGTAGAGTTAAGTTAAAAACCCAAAATAATCAACACATTAAGAGATAATACAATAACATAATAAAGAAAGACACACAAGAATATCTTATTTGCTCAGATAATTAACAAGCTACCAAGAAATTAGAAAATTTCAAATACATGACACTGACCTTGCCACCTTTCCCGAGATGTCTCAGTTGCTGCTGTGTGAAAAAACGGATGGAACAAAATCTGGACTATCACAATCCATGGACGGTGACCCTGAGAAACAGAATGAGATTAGCTATGCTTATTGTTTATTTTCACATTTTTTAACCTATTTGCTAATTTACGAGCTCAGTCATAATGAGCACCAATAGCACAAGCATTTAAGTTACGGGTTCAGAGTTAAAGAAAATCGTACACTGTAACATTAGCTGTGTGAACTGTGAAGACACTTTCTTGTATGACTTTCAGCCTGAACTAAGAAACCTACACCAGCCATGCAGCTAATGTTGGTACTTACAGTAACAACAAAAGCTAAACTTATAGGTTACGACCGCGAGCCAACGTTAAACTTTACAAACTCAGTAGAAGACGGACAAATTTGTTGGCCAGTTAGTCAGTAAATTACACTAATATATCCTCATTAAGTATGGTAAAATCACACGCAGTCCTACTCATTATCCAGCTCATGTTGGAAAAGACAAACATACCAGAAACGAAGTGGGCGCTGCACAGACTCTCGCCGCCTTTAGGACCTTCGGGACGGCCAATCCGCCCTTTTAATGGCCTGGAGCCACAATCTTCTTCTTCTCTTGGCAAAAGGATGAGATCCTCTCGGGATATTAAACAGTTTCCATCCATCCTTTTGCCGATTCGTGCAGTTTACAGCACAACAGCTCCTTGTCATTTTCGTTCTCCGCTGACTCCGCTGGTAAACAAATGACAAATGTCCCGCTTTCTGGCCCCTGGCTGCGCGCGCACATCTGCGATGACGTTGCACAGGAAATAAAAAGAGCGCTTCACTAGAGGGTATCGGACGCGGAAGTGACGACTATTTCCAACCCGTTATACCCTCCGTGTGGGAATCGGTGTCGGTCATGAAGTCCTCTCTGCTACTGAGCGTTTTTCTAAGGCAGTGTGCGGAGACTCGTACAAACTTCCGAAGCTTCTCAAGCGTTGTTCTCAAACGACAAGTGCAATGCTCGCCGGGCCCGAGGGGGATGCAGCCTTGCTTCGCGTCCGGGGGATGCTCGGCCCTGATGTTCAGAAGACACGGCGAGCCGTCTCAAGTGGTGGAGTAAGTATGCTATGACCTTAAATGTAGACGCGCACCGGTTCATTCAAATTCGTTGTTGTTCTTTAACTCAGTGTATGGAATTATCTATGGAGGTGGAAACTGCATCACATGTAAACGAGAAGTGTATAACCTGCGTTTATGGGTTGCCAGGTTGGAGACCCTAGAGCTACCCTCTGTAGGCGCAAATGATGTTCTCGTCAAGATGTTGGCGGCCCCAATTAACCCGGCAGATATCAACATGGTTCAAGGTATCTCTTTAAAAGCAGCATGTAAAACTGACAGGATTTTGCATTGTATTAATAGGCCTACTGTCACTTTTTCGATATATTGGCTATAGCTGAGTCTTCAAATGTGACTATATAACTATAGATGTAGGACTACAATTACAACTCTCAGACATCTTATGAAAAATTATCCTCTCTCTATCAGATAAGTATACTTACTTTTGTACGTATTCCCCTCTTAGGTACGTACGGCATCCTCCCGGAGCTCCCTGCCGTCGGCGGCAACGAGGGGGTCGCCCAGGTCGTAGAGGTGGGATGCCAGGTGACGACTTTGAAACCCGGAGACTGGGTTATACCGAAAGACGCCGGTCTAGGTGAGTAACTTGGTTCTGTCTCCAAACAACTTAATTGTTATAACAAGAACACCGTTCGTACGCCTACGGTTCATGGAACAGTCAGTTCATGGAACAGACCAGTTCATCTCTCTTTATTGTGATGTATTACTCTATCTTGGAGATGCAATTAAGTCTACACCACATATTCTGTCTATTTTTAATAAATTCGGGAGTATATCTGGGTATAACATAAACTGGTCCAAGTCGGCTCTTCTTCCTCTTAATGATTCTATGCGAAAAGCTTCTTAACCAATCGATATTCCAGTGGTTGACCAGTTTAAATACTTAGGGGCAGGGCCGGCGCTGGCCGTTTCGGAGCCCTAGGCGACTCGAAATCAACTTGCGCCCTGGAGCGGGGGGGTGCTACGCTGACGGTTTCGGGCCGCCCTGACAATTGCTCCCGCGCCCCCTCGCTTCTCCGTTCGCGTCGTATATTTTAATTGATATATTTTTTAATTAAGGGCGCCACCAGAGGGCGCCCCCAACGCATTTGTCGCCCTAGGCGGTCGCCTAGCTCGCCTATGCCGATCGCCGGCCCTGCTTAGGGGAGTGCGTGTTGATGAATGTTGTGTGTTGTCTCATTTGTGTAAGTGTAATTGTTTAATGTCAAATGTTGTCTTATTTGCGTTTATGTCTTATTGGTGTATGATGTCTTATTTGTGCATTTGCCTGTTATATCTGTTTGTTGTATAAATCATAAAATAAAAAATTGATCACAAAAAAAAGAACACAATTCGTAATTAATCAACAGATAATGAATCATGGGAAATGTCAGGATGAAGGTTGTTTCCAATGACCAGAAATACTACCATTCGGTAGCACAACGTTGAAACAATTTCAGTGTTCAAACGTTTTATGCCGTGATTTCAGTGCGTTGCTAACAGAGTCTATGGATTGTGTGTTGATGTGTTGACCAGGCACGTGGCGCACAGCGGCGGTAGTGAGTGAGAATAGTCTCATCCAACTACCCAGTGACATCCCTCTGCTGTCCGCTGCTACGCTCAGTGTTAACCCCTGCACCGCCCTACGCATGCTCTCGGACTTCCAGGAGCTCCAAGAAGGTAGTCCACACACAGCAGCTACGACACTGTTATGGACGGATTGTTGATGACTGTGATAAGCATATGAAATTGGTTATGAGTTGAACCCTAGAGTTAGGAATTGTGTGTGTGTCAGAAGTATGTACAGAGGAGAGATTAAAGGGACTAATGTCTGATTTTACTTACACAAATGGCTTTAAGAGGCCAATATATGAAATGACAGCCTGTGGGTTGATTTGCTTGATATTTGATCCTGGAAAGTTTTGCCAGGAATAAGGAAGGAAGGAAATGTCCAGTCTGGGATGGTCTTATCCAATGTTTTTTGGTAAAATTTAGTTATAGAGATGTTTTTGTTGAGTTCATGCCATGTGCTGATAGAGACCTGAACAGACCAGATTGATAATGGCAGTGGATTGATGGTTTGCTTTCCTTATCAGGGGACACCGTTATTCAGAACGCTGCCAACAGTGGAGTTGGTCAGGCTGTAATACAGATCGCTGCCGCCAGGGGGCTCACTACCATTAACATTGTCAGAGACAGGTACATGTACACAAGCAGTGGTGGTTCTAGGATTTTTCTGAAACGGGGGCCATTAAGGGGCCACATGATGCTACATTCAGGGTGGCAAGAGTGTCCTAAGTTGTTGACGGGGGGGACCGTACCGGCCTTGCGCTGAGTTGTTGAGGGGGGGGGGGGAGAGAAAGAGGTCCGCTTCTTCTCCTAAGGGTGCACTCACACTAGGCCATCTGGCCGTGGCCGTTGGCCGTTTTCACACCTAACCGTGCTCAAATGGCCCCATTGTTCTCTGGCCTGCACTCACACTAGGCCATCTGGCCGTGGCCGTTGGCCGTCGCAACTGTGGCCTGGCCACGGTAGGCTCTTGTACATACGTCATCACGTCGTAAGTAACACGTCATCACCAAGCGTCCGCTGCATGGACCATAATAAAGTCTGCCGCCAGTCAGAGTTCTAACAACAACACAGAGAACACAGTTCACACTTTGCTGAGTCTGTTGCTTATTTGGATTTATGTTTACTGTTTAATGGGAAAGAAGGCTTGTCGCCTTTATTTTGTCCGTGGTCGTCGCATGGACTATACGTCATCCAGCTCAGGTTGCGTAGCCGTGCGTGTGCGTGTGTCGGCTCATTAGCATCTGTACCGTAGCGGCCCGTACCGTAGCAGCACACCTCTCCCAAGTGGCCAAATTGGCCTGGCCTGGCCAGACTGGCCACACTCACACTGGCAGATTTGAGCACGGTTAGGTGTGAAAACGGCCACGGCCAGATGGCCTAGTGTGAGTGCACCCTAAGTTGCATTGACACATTACTGTAGTAATGTGTTAGTTTGGGTGTGCAATTGCATCTGTGCTCTTTGAATTCTCCGGTAGTTCAGCTTGTCTATTGATTGACGGAACAGGGGCAGGTCAGGGGCCAATCAGATTTCAGCAGGGGCCAGGGCCCCTGTGGCCCCAACCCTAGAACCGCCACTGTACACAAGCACACATACACAAATTAATAATAATAAAAAATAAAAATAAATGTCCATCTAGCTGCTCCCATACATAAGACTCTCTGTCTCTGGGTCTAGGCCACAGTTTAACCAGCTCAGTGACAGGCTGAAGGCGATGGGCGCCAGCCATGTGATCACAGAGGAAGCGCTGAGACTACCACCAATGCAGGAGCTGTTCAAGGTCAGTGACGCCTAAGGAAACCGAACAACACAATGTCAAAGCACATCCACAGTCCATCTACCAAGTAATGCAACATACGGGCAGGACAACTCATATAGGAGGACTGTGATTCGAAGATGTATGCTTGAACAATTATGCTATCTTATAACATGATTATTTTATCCCACTTTAGACCTGTCCCAAACCCAAGCTGGCCCTGAATGGGGTTGGGGGCAAGAGCGCCACTGAACTTCTGCGACACTTAGAGTGAGTCTCAATCATGGATTTGTTAAAATCATGGAGGTCTCAACCAATTTAACCTCCATTTCGTGTGAAGAATCCCGTGCCCCCTACAGTCCATATTACAAGTTTAGTTTTGAAGAGATGTTGATACTTGTACATAATGTATACAAAAAGGTTGTTAAAAAATCATATTTGAAAACGCATTAATGCAATAATATGAATTCTCCATGTTGTATGTATATGTAAATGATGGCTGTAACTGTCCGGTGGTTTTGTGTCCAGGCATGGAGGGACCATGGTGACGTACGGAGGGATGTCCAAGCGGCCCGTCACCATCCCTGTGGTGAGCGCCCCTGTCCACTAGTTCTGTTTGGTTACCGTTACAACACGTCTTACGCCTTATGCCATTTTTTATTTCAAAACAACTTTTGTGATCGGATCCAGCCGATCCAGAGATATATTGCAGATCCCATCTGACGTCAGGTATCATCAAAGCCTTAGTAATAAATGAGTCCCATTTGTATGATGGATATGTATTTTTGTGATGGGATCTAGTGACATGTTTAAATTCTGTAGACGACGGCCGCAGTGGTTGAAGCATCCTCTGTTCAACGATAAATGTCGCTCATAGCTTTACCAAAGAGTCATTGTGTTCTCCAGGGCGCTCTGATTTTTAAGGACGTGAAGGTGAGGGGCTTCTGGGTCACCAAGTGGAAGGCGAACCACTCGCACGGTACGTCCCGCATCCAGCCCTCTGTAGACTGAATTAGTTGTGTAATTTAATCACTAGTTTATAACAACAACCGATCCTGGCCCACTATTCAGGGGGACAGGCTAGGAGGTCCCAGGGGTATTTTGACTCAGCCTGCCACCCCTTTCTCCTCCCTTTCCTTCTAGATCCAAAGCCTAGTATCACTATTCCATAGTGATACTGTATGTGAAAATGAAATTATTCTGAAATCCGTCTTTGACACCCCTTTCCTCTTTCTTCTAGATGAGAAGCCTTTCATAGACATGCTGGATGAACTTTGCACCCTGATCCGCCAGGGGAAGCTGACCGCCCCCGTGTGTAACCAGGTGGAGCTGGGGGATCACCGCAGGGCTCTGGAGGCAGCCATGGAGCCCTACGCCTCAGCAAAACAGATCCTGGTCTTGTGACCTTAGGAACATCTCCTATGCCAATCAGCTATGCAGGATAAGAGCTGGTTGGAGCGTTGGAAGCAGTTTATCAGCTGCTCAAGGATAAGACTTAGCTAATGAGCCTTTCACAGCACAAAGTCCAGCTATTTATCTTCTGTCAGGGAGGTAGAGGCTAAAACTTAAAAACTCATTAGCTATTGTTAATGAGGTATATAAATGATGGAAATAATTGATATATAACTGATCATTAAATGGCATTACTGGCAGTGATTTATCTTGGTCACGAAAAACAATAAAGTATTTTATTAATATGTATGCAAGTCTAAATGGACTGTAAAAAAAATCATCGATAGTTAAAGGTTGGTTACAAAGTTCAACAGCTTCTGAATTAAATTGACAAATAATAGTCATTACGGGTTAGCACAAACAAACCAAAGTATAACAAGTCAAAGGTTACCTTGTCCATTGTGAAAACATTCACAATGGACAAGGTAACAGCTAAAACACATCTGGAGTCATCTTGGCATAATCCAAGACGATATAATCCAATATCACAATAGTTGCATGACTAACTCATTCTACACCGTCTAAACATCCTTGAAAGAGAAACGTCATCACGACGGCTGCTCCTCACCAACTCCACCAAAACAAACTTATTGCCATGGAAACTAACAAGGTCGTCGAGGCGCCGTGGACGACGCCCGCCCCTTCCTCGTCCACGCAGTCTCTGTAGGCGTCAAACTCTACTGCTCGGGCGGCGCACACATGGTCCACCCGGCACGCGGCGTCGCACGCGCTCAGGTCGTAGCTGACGGAGTTGAAGTGGTAGTACTTCTGGAGGGTGCAGCGGTCGTCGGCCATGCGCTGCAGCACCCGGTGCATGGAGCGCGGCGACGCGTCCGGCAGCCTGAAGCTCTCCGTCAGGCGGTACTCCTTCTCCCAGCCGCCCCGGCCCAGGTTGGAGCGTGTCAGGTTCAGGTAGTAGGTCACCAGGTCCTGTGGGTAACCGGGGTAAACGCCTCTTCAACTGCAGTACTTGATGGAATCAATTATGAAGATGTTTGAACATTGTTTTACAAGTAGGTTTTCATGTAGATTTTTCATTATTGTGTTGGACAGCTGCAAATTCAAATTTTGGTTTATTCTTTGCAATATTTTGTTGTTGCGGTAATGTTGTCCAACTTATTGCACTAACGCCACAATGCCAGGTGTCCCTAGTGCGTTGTTCTCCATGGTGGGGTCCACTGATCACATGGGTTCTGTGTTGTGGGTGTCACCGCTAAGATGTCTTCAGACCGGATGTCACGACAAAGTTACTTTTTGGGTGTCTTACTTGGACCAGCAGGGTCTGGGTGTCGTACTCAATGCTACGGATCCCGGGGTTGTTGGCTCCGTCTTTGACCCCCGGCAGGGTGGTCTTCCAGGGGGTCACGCCAGGGCTCAGGAACATGGTGCTGATGGGATTGTCTGTAACACAACATGGGTGTCATTATACGTTATACAACACAAGGCAATCGACAATAATGGCTACATGTGGGCCTAACACATTTCACTACAACAATTTCAAGATGACTGCATCTAATTCATGTTTTTCACAAATGGATTTCGATTTTTCTTTGGTGTCAAATTATTGGATGGATCAATGTCCTGTGTCCTGTCCACACCTGTGGCCCTTCTTGAGCAAGATGCCCTAACTGCTACCCACTCCTCAATAACTTGTATCCCAACAAAAAACTCATCAGCCTCATAACTAACCTTGGATAAGCCTCTGCTAAATGAATAAACGTTTGTGCGTAAAGTGCAGGTCTATTTATGGCAATTAATCTGTATCCAAAGGTTGTCCTAGCAGGAAAACATGTGAAAAACAAGAGGGGAAGAGCAGCACAGAGCAGAAGTGGCAGATGGTGTGTGTGTGTGTGTGTGTATATTATGTACCGTCAGAGTCGTAGAACATTCTGAAGCTGTCTGTGTGGTGATGGCCGAAGAACTGTCCCTGGATGACGGGATGATGCTTCTGCACCATGTCCACGTAGCGCTGGTTAAACTCGGGTCTGAACCAGGGCTTGCTCCGCTTCTTCTCAAAGAACCCTGGAGGAACGTGGCCAATAATGTACACCTGAAAGATGAAAGTGCCATTGTGTAAGGACCCGAGGTGTATTATGAAAGCCTATGCAGTATATACTCATAAGACTAGGCCTCATGCCAAAAGTAAATACAATAAATGTAACAACTATTGACATGTAGACACATTACATCCACATCAAATAAAAAGCTATCAGCTTTTGAAGACCGAGTAGATGTTATTTTTCATACTTTATTATATTATGTGTTTTACATTATGTCACAGTTGTCAGACAGTAGTCTACTTAAAGAACCAGAAGAGATTAAATTAAGTAACAAGTGAAATACGTACATTGAAATGTAGAAGACTAAAGTAAGCAGGCGGCTACCTTCTCTTTGTTACGGGACGCCTCAGTGAGAACTTGCTCGGCCCAGTGAAACTGCCCCGCCGGATCTATCATGTTGTTCGTCAGCTTGTTCTGGTCGTAGTAGAGGTTAGTGTTCAGGACCATGATCCGATACCCCGTCCGGTTCAGCAACCTCTCGGTGTAATAGCCACCTACAATATGGAAGTCGTCAAAATATATGCAAATAACGTGTGTGTGGGTTTGTGTGTGTGTGTGCATGTCCACCTTTTTGAAAGGTGACTTGGGACGATGGCTCGAGCCAGTCGCTCCACATCTCTGCTATTTGTTTGTAGATGTGGCTGCTCGAGGCGGGGAACTGGCTTTTGGGCTGGTAGTCATGGTTACCTAGAGCCGAGTACACTTTGGTATCTGAAAAAAGTATGGTAAGATAAGCTTACACTGTATATGTTAAATATTTCAGGTTAACAATATAACGGAATTCAGCAGGGGAAACCGTGCTTCGACAGTTATTACACTGACTTGGGAATACTTTCTTTATGATGTGCGTCAAGTTCCTCACGATATTGAGAACCTTCTCCTCCCCCAGGTCCTGGTCTGGAACGTGTGGCGTGTCATCGCTGGAGGGCAGAAGGAAGTCAGGTCAGTGATATAGTCGTAGTCGGTTATTACTTGTCACTATATTGACACATAAGACTTGAGATACTAGAACGGACTGACAGCACACAGGTCCGGAACTTTCGCTCTGGTAGATGTTTGCCATTGGCTGAAAAAACTAGATTATTATTCCGTTTAACAGAGGTTTCAATCATAATCCTACCCTGTCCAGAATATGAAGTCGGGGTCTGGCATGATCTGCTTCATGTAGTACACCGATGAGTTGATGAGGTGCCACGGTGAGTCACAAGCATAATCTCCAAACGGCCCTGCGTTGGCCGCGGGACGCTGTCCGCTGGACGCGCACACAGCCTCTGGTTTACCTCCCAGTTCATAGGTTGGGTCCCAGTGCTGGTCCGTGATGTGCCAGAAGGTACCTAGAATTGCATTTACAAAAGTCCAGCAGCCAGGACAAACAAAACACATAAAAACAGGCCTAAAAGTGTTTAAGTTTACTCACCAGACAAGGTAAGAGTTCCTTGAAATTCAAGAAATAAACACAGAAGTAAGAAAATACTTTTAAACATGGCCATGTCCGACTCTAATGGCAATTCGTTTAGACGTATAATTGACGACAGCCACTTCGTCGTCTCCTGTAACGTTACTCACCCTATATAACTTTATAGACTGTGGTCTATAAAGATAAAATGAAGCTAAGATTAACCATGCACATTACACACATGATTTACTTTGCAATAGGTCAATAAAAAGAACAAAGCCATTGACAAATAAATAAGTCCGCCTCTAGGTGGTTCAAGTAGGTTACAAATGGTTATGCGTCCAGGAAAATTCAACAGAATGACGGTGGTTATTACTCAGACACATGAAATTGCAGTCTCCAGCCACTTGCGGCGGTGTCGTGAGTGTTTACATCTGGTCCTCATGTTTGATTGGCCAACTACTTTCGCGGGACTTCAGTGAGGCGCATGCGCGGTGAACTGTCAAGTTAACCCGCGGAATTATCCAAGCAGTCGAGCAGTCCTGTGTTCAATTCCTGACCCGCCGCAATTATAGTATTTTAAACACTTTACGTAACTATACTTTTTACAGAGTGTAACATCATGTGGAACCAGGGTGAGTTGATTTTAGCATTGTAGTCCACTTTGGTTGGGCAGTGTGTTCAAAATGAGCGCTCCTAGCGTTAGCTAGTTTGTCAGGCTCTTTTCTTTTAACTTTACTGTTAGCATAGATAGCATTCAATGAACATAGCCCACTTTGGGGATAAAAATCCAGCAGCTTTACAAGTTAGATACGGCGGAAGTTGCCTATTATAAATTGCGTTTGTAAATTACTACTTTACCCAAGGTGGATACAGTGAATCTAGCAGCATCGGAGGTGGGTACAACCAGTCCCCCGGCGGCTTCGCCTCACCATCTCTGAGCCAGGGAGGAGAGAAGAAGGCGGTCAGTCAGTTTACCTTGACCTCCAAACACCAACATCAAACACAAATAGTAGTCGTATAAACTTTGATACTGGGGTCTTCATTGTGATGATGAAGGTATTAATAAGGAATTGTGTGTGTGTATTTACGTAGAGAGCACGCACCAACCAGATTGTGCCATGCACGGTGTCGCAGCTGATGTCTGCCAGCCAGGCGGAAGAGTCCTTCAGGGTCGGAGAGGTGGAGGTGGCTCAGGTAATCTGTTTCGCATCACTCCATTAGCCTACTGTGGTGCAGAGAATTCAGAGCAGTTGTTATCAATTACTGCTAAGCAATTACAAGTTGTTGTGGAAATCAAATGTCTTATATTTTGCTACTTCAGCCATTTATTGGAAGGAATTTGTTGTTTCCTCTAAATGTATTGTTAATGAATGTCAACTATACTTGCTATTGTTTCAGACGGATACTCAAATAACTTTATCATCAATCATACCTTGGTTTCCTAAAAAGTTTGAAGTTCAGGAAACAGTATTAGGTGGGATGGACAGCTGAACTTGTATCCATCAGCCTCGGTGTCTGAGGCCATAATGTTTGGAATATTTGATAACTGGTAATGTTTTTTGAGTGAGAAAGAAATTGAATATATAGGATATATTTGTTGGTAGATGTGGATGCTCGAGGCGGGAAACTGGCTTTTGGGCTGGTAATCATGTTACCTACAGCCGACTACACTTTGGTGTCTGAAAAAAGGATGGTAGGATAAGCTTATGTTGCATATGTCAGGTCAACAATATAAGGGAATTCAGCAGGGGAAACCGCGCTTGAACCGTCTTTCACTGACTTGGGAAGAACTTCCCAAGTCAGTGAAACTTTATTCTTCCAATAGACAACCAGCAGCGTTAACTGATGGGATGCCGAAATAACAGTTTTTATGCTTCAGAGTGGAGTCGGCCAGACAGCGGAACTTAACCCTCAGAGTCTATTCCAACTACTTTGGTCACTTAGTGGGTATCAGGCTGAGATAATAATACCATTGCAGTGTTTCCCCTTAACGCATCTAGCAGCAGCAAAACCAACATGCATTCATTCTTTCGATTTTTATTTCTTTTTGCTTTTCAAGTTCTAGAGTGGACTATGGAGGGTTGTTGTCTCAAAGCAGTGAAGTCTTCTGAAATTGAAGTCTGACAAGCATAGATTCCAAGTCAAGTTGCAAGATCACAATGTTGTGAGTCGAATCCCAGTTCCAAGCTCTTGCCCTGCTCTCAATGTGCACCAAGAACTTACATTTGACGTGTTTGTTTCAGATTACTATGATAGGTCTGATCAGAAGCACAGACAAGGGCATGACCAACATTCAGTACAAGGTGGACGACATGACGGCCGCCCCCATGGACGTCAAGCAGTGGGTGGACACCGAGGTGAGAGGGGGTCCGACAATCAGGTTCTCTCCAAATCTTCTTGCGCCAAAGGATTCTGAGCAATAACTACAATTTAAGGATTCAACTTAAACTAACGTGGCAACATTTAATCACAAGTCGGTGAATAAAAACATTAATCATCCCAGTACATTCAAATGTCAATGTCCAAATTGTCCAAGTCGAAACAACCAAAAGCCAGTCAAAAGGCTAAAATATTATCTCCTCAAAAAGGTACCATTATACAAAAAAAAAAATGAAATGTCTAAAACCGGTCTATGCTCGCACTGAGCTGAGATGGGCAACAAAAATAGTACTCCGCATGACAAAAGAGAAATAAGCCAAATGGGATTGATCTCTCCAGTTAAGGAGAGGAGTAGGGCCTACCAGGCCTGAGTCAATCCAGGGTGTAGTGATACCCTCTGAGTTTGAGGGTATTATTCACACAAGACGTAGGAAGTGTTATTATTCTCCACAGCAAAACACAATTTGACACATTTAAGTTAGTCACTTGGAAGTGCTAAATTTTCCAAGCACGCGTTTCCTCCCTCTTTCTCTTCATACTACGTATTCTGTCCAATGGCCCTTTTTTCCTTAGTCCCACCCCGAGCCACTTCACTCATTTGGCATGTCAAATGACTGGTGATTAACCATCCTGATTGAAAACATTAAACAATGTGCCTCTTCTAGCAATATCAGGTTTACCATGCAAGGGTTTATATTAGTGCTGTCAGTTAAACGCATTATTAACGGCGTTAACGCAAACCAATTTTAACGGCGTTCATTTTTTTATCGCGCGATTGACGCAATTTTATTTCTTTATTTTTTTGGCTCCAAACAAAGAAGCAGTAGCCTGACTGCTATGTTCAAGGCAGTATGTTGGTATGTTCATCGTTTAATTGCACTATAGGCTTTTTTTTGTATCGTCCTGTTTTGATCAGTATATGCCAATGTTGTTATCAATAAAAAAACATTTGCACAAGGCAAGCCGATGCACTTCTCCATGTTGATAAGAGCATTAAAATGAGAACAATTAATGGGAAAAAGAAATCAAGGGATATATAGCATAGAAAAAAGATTTGCGATTACCCGTGATTAATCGTGAGTTAACTATGACATTAATGCGATTCAATATTTTAATCGCTTGACAGCCCTAGTTTATATTAAACCATTTTATTTAGATGTGCTACATTTTGGTATGTCATCAAGATGGCACATCTTGCCATTTATTCTACTTCAGTCAAAGAGACTTTGAGGCTCACACCTTCCAACAGCCTGCCGTCTTCTGCTACCCTCAACACACCCTTCTGCTACCCCTGGAATCAACAATATTTTGTGTGTGTCGAAATTGGCTTCATTATTTTGTCCATACTAGGATCCCAGTATGGACAGCACCGTCCTGCCCCCTGGTACCTACGTCAAAGTGTCAGGAAACCTCCGCTCTTTCCAGGTACGCTCCATCTCTGTTGCATGGTTTCATTAAGTTCTTCGTACTGCAAATGTCACTATTCTAAGAATTTAATTTAGCAGAAGGTCAACATTGTGGGTATATTGCGGCTGAGAAAGGGAAGTTCTGATATTAGTCCATCGCTTCCTTGCCTTTCCTTCTGTACACTTCCTCTTTCTTTCTCGCTCTCTCACGCTCCATCACTCTGTCTCTCTTATGCTATCTGTCTGGTCGGCTAGAATCACAGGTCTGTGGTGGCGTTCAGCATCAGGCAGGTTGAGGACCTGAATGAGATCACGTCCCACATGCTTGAGGTGGTTCAGGCCCACATGGCGCTGAGCAAGGCCTCCAGCACGGTGAGTCATCCCCAACACCAGTGGTCCATTGTCGTTGTGCTGTTGACATATAACCAGCACCCCTCTTCATCTTAGTCTTCTGTTATGGCCCGCAGCACCACCAAAACAATTTGACTTTGTTCATCAACTATTGGCACAAAAAGGAAAATGTAAAGAATTGATTACTGATGTCGGGTCTGAGTTGACGAAATGATTTACTCTCTATGATTTTCTTATAGTCTACCAAGTTTGTGGCCTCTAGTGTTTTCTTTGTTTTTTTTTATGAATATTGCCAATACTGTCTGAATTTTCTTTTGACTGTTTTTGTGTCTCAGATGGGTGGGGGTCAAGTTGGAGTCGGCACGAACAACAGCATGATCAACTCGCGGCCTGGGACCATGGAAGAGAGTGGCGGAGGATACTCTGGTGGCAACGACAATGCTACAAACGGCCTTAGTCCAAACCAGAACCAGGTGAAACCCCTCTCCCCCACCGGTGTTGACAAATCACGTTGACCACAAAGAAATGTGGTTATAGTATATTTTGACGCTTCAAGTTGATTGTGTGTTGCTGGTTTCCCTTGCCAACCTCAGGATGGGCTGCGGTTTAGATACTTTTTTTGTTTAGCAAAGGTCAGGTATGCACTCAAACATAACGTGCCACTCGAATGTATTGAGTCATATTTAGATGCGAGTCATTTTTTAATGTGCTGTGTCATCTAACTGGCCAGGTGCTGCGTCTGATCCGGAGCAGTCAGGATGGTCACGGCATCAGCCTGCAGGACCTCAAACAGAGACTTAGTGCTATGAGCCTCGTTGTCATCAAGTAAGAACCAACTACACCTTACTAGAGACCCACACTAAGTATACTTCTCGTTTTTAACTTATTGCGCAATCCCTGATTAACCTATTATTATTTTATTTTATTTTGTATTTCTAAATCAACCAAAAATTAATTGTATTGTATTTGAAAGCCAATTATTTCCTCCAAAAAGATTTGGCACATTTGGTTAAACGTATAATTTCCACATTTATTTTCTGCCATACGTCAGTGGTGAGATAGATAGATAGATATAGATGGCAACCAACCGCTTCCCCCCTACTTCCAGGCAAGCGGTGGAGTTCCTGAGCAATGAAGGCCACATATTCTCCACCATCGATGAGGACCACTTCAAGGCGACAGATGGCGACGAATAAACCTGCAGTACTTGTAATATATATGTGTATAGACGTACTAGAGGGAACTACCACGTGAACGGGTTTACAGGATATGACCCCTTCATAGAATGACTTGCTTTCTCTATGCGTAAAAGTATTGTATTCTACACGTATGAAGTTTTTGACGGTGTCTGTTCCGTGTTCTTTAGCTTTGTGGTGTATGGGCTCCCTCATTATTGAGAGGCGCCTGACACATCCTGTTGAAACTGTGTTTTTTTCAGTTAAAAACACCTAGGTTCAACAAAGCCCTGGTTAGTGACTTCCTGTTATTATTAATCTGTTGTCTGCGGCTTGGTGCTCTTAACCAAGCATTTTGTATCTTTTTATGATGTTGAAAAATAATTTCTTATATTTGTCTATCACAAATGTGTCCCCCCCCCCCCCCCCCCCCATCCAAATTAAAATAAATGCTTAAAACAATCTTTATTTGTATCTTTTATTACTTTCATACATCAAAACTGGGCTTCGGTTCAGAAAGCGTTGATACCCAGATTCATTTTTGCTTTTTACGAGCTTCATTTTATTTCAGAAGCAACAGATTCAATACTAAATGTGAAGTTCATGTACATTCGTAGCAGTCAGCATTCGACAGGAAGCTGAATAAATAATTTCCTGCAGAGCTCAGGGGAATAACTTATTTTCACGGCCTGATGCAAATCAACGCGCATTGAGCCTGCTGCTCAATACGAAACAAACTCTTGCATTTTCTTGATCGTGTCGATCAAGTCTGCAGACTCGTAGTCATGGTCACTGTCTTCAGACTGGACCTCACCTGGTGACATTGGACAGATGAAGTATAAATGTGCAGTATATTTGTATAACTGAAGGATAAATGCAAAATTGCAGCAATGACTTGACAGAAATATGACGATCGCTTAATTTTCTTGGAAGTTCAGAACAAATTGACATTCGGTGAACAAACGGTCCGGATAACAATGTAAAAAATTCTATATAAAACTGCTAACAGTCGGAAGTGCATTGACATCTTTTGTCCATGCGTCAGAAATAATTTAAATTGTGCTTAGGCTGGTCATGCATTTAGTTACGCTTAGGCAGTGATAGTTAAAGTATTTAGTTATAGCCTATACTGACTGATTCACACACTGGTTACAAACATGAAGGGGCATAAGCCATTAAAGAGTTGAACAGCTCTGAAGTTCATGAGGCGGTTCATGTTTGTCAAGAAGACAGCCCCCTCTTACCTTGAGTTATGCGGCATGCCTCATAGGGGTTACCTTTCGGCTGGACGGACTGCTGGGGTTTGCAAGAGGTCTTCGGAGAGGGGAGGGCTGGTTTCCGTGGCCCCTGTATAACAACATTGCAGAGTCTGAATAACTGATTGAATATCACACTAACGAGGATTATTGGAAACCTTTTGTCTAGAGTTTTATTAACTTCCTTTGCGTCATGCTTGAGGGGTTCATCTGCTCTCGGTGAACTCCCCGCGCCTTATGTAAAGCAAAGGTCTTCACCAGAGTAGATCATGCAACACTCCCTTCAGTCCTCATAAAGACTGAAGAGAGTTCCGGTACTGTAAAACACGCAATTATTGAAATATACCGTAACCTAGGTTAAGGTTACTGTAAAAATTCTTCATAATGACAAATAATTTCACAATTAGTTGCTGAACAATGACCAACGATTTTTTCACTAACATAACTAATATTCCAATGCTCCCTAAGTTACAGTCTATGCGATTTTGATGTACCAGTCCTAAACAAATTGTATTTACAGTTAATGTATGATATTGATGCATAATTATTCTTTGAATTGGGTCTTTTTTTGCCTAGATATGTTTTTTAATTTTTGCTCCACTCTGTTCCAATCATTTACCAAACTTGTGACTCCTGACTTTCAACTTTAAATTACATATTAGAGCTAAATCATCCCTCTACTGCTGGTGCAACGAACCAGAAACACGCTTAAAACATTCGGTAGTGCGAGGGGTTACCTTAGGCAGTGGGAGAGGCACTTTCGCTTTGCAGGGGACACTTTGCCTCCTTAATCCTTCCTCGGGCTCACTGCCATTCGCTGACCGAGCTGGATGAGAGTCTGCAAGAGGCTCTCGGATGCAAGGTTTTGGCGTTACTTTAACAGCCAACGACAAATTGTGCTTTGGTGGTCTTGGTGGGGGCGGCTGCTGGGAATATATGAGCCTGCATTTCTCCAGGTAGAAAGACTCTGTAACCTCGGTGACCACTTCCACATGAACAACGGGCGGCTCGTCTCTGGGCCAAGGCAGGGATTCCTGGGTAAAATAGACGACCATGGAGAGACAGCGGATGGGGATGGTGAAGCAGTATTCGGGGCTGGTCGGGAAGCTGGCCTGGATGAAGGTCTCCACGGTGACGCACTCCAGGCGAAGGGAGGAGATCCCGTACAGAGGATCGGCCGCCAGGTCGGCATCTCGGCTCACTACCTTGACGTTCAGCGGCAGAGAGATCTGCTGGCACAAGTCCTTGATCTTGTACTTCTTATTGTTGGAAATCACCTCTCTGAAGAAGCCGTGCCAGTGCAGCGGCAGCTCCAGAATAGCAGCAGCAGCAGCAGCACCGCCCTCTGCCTCCTCCTCGTCATCGCTGAGCTCCTCGATGCGCCGACAGATGAGCACGTCGGCGCTCTGCTTGGGATTCGACTGCTGCGCCTCCTGAGCTCCTATGCGGTGGCCAACGACCTCCAGCTCCTCCCCCACGACCAGGCCGCTCACGTCGTCCTCGGCCTCCTGGACGGACCGCGTCACGGTGACCCTGAGGCCCGGCGCCTGGGTGGACGCCACGTACACCTCGAACACGGACAGGAACTCCCGGGGCCTCCTGCGAAACCGGCCCCCGTAGCCCTCAGACACCAGGAAGTACTGCCGCTTGATCCTGCGGGCGCTGGAGAACAGGGCCATGCTGACGGAGCCCTTGCCGTGCAGGATCAGCTCCTGGTCCCCGCGGAGCTCTTCCACCCAGCCGGAATGCACCAGATGATCCACTGTCGGGGTCTCCACGATTCGGGCGGTGGCGGGGAAGGTGTCGTCGGGCAGGGTGAGGAGCTCGTCCAGGGTGAGCGGGGTGATGAAGGCCATGTCGTCCGGCTGGTCTGTCACCTCCACCACATCCACCTCCAGACTGGAGGGGAACCTCACCGTGTCCTTGCGCACTGTTGAGCGGGCAAGAGAGGCGATCCCGGAAGACAGTTAGGCGTGTTACCTAATGCGTTCATAATCAGCAGGTTGTATTGTACACCAAGGGTCAGTTTAGGATTTTTTAGGGCTGTTCTGTATCATTATATCGTTGGGGACTATTATATTGGGTTGCCCATAGTGTAATATCTACACTAAATATGATATCACAGTATAAGCTCCCTCCTACAACGCACAAGTCCAAAGGCCCATAATAAGCTATAGCCCATGACCTAACATCATGGGCTATACCCCCCCCCCCCCTTCAGGCGGTGCTCACGGTGCATGCGGGCCTCCACCTCGTACACGGGGCGGAAGATCAGGGGTCGCTCCGCCCCCACGATGGTGTCCACACTGCAGAAGAGGCCTCTGCACAGCTCGGCCCCGGACATGATCTCCTGCAGGGAGAAGCACTCGTAGAACTCCCCCTGGCAGCTGAACGGTAGGACCAACCTCACGGAGCCCCCCTGGGAGCCGCTCATTCGGCACAGCATCCTCCCCGTGCCTCCCTCCCCCCTGGGCGCCTCCACCGAGTGAGCCACCATCACCGTCCCGGGACCCATCACCAGGTCGCCCACGGTCAGCTCACAGCGGCTGATGAAGGAGAACGGCAGGCCGGGGTTCCCTGTCCCCTGAGACCTCGCACCGAACATGTCCTTCAGTGATTGGTAGCGCCGGCCTTCTGGGAACTGCTTGAACAAGCCTAGAAAGAAGGAAGAGCTCCCTCGTTTAAACCAATGAATAAGTGAACAAAGTATAAATCATGATTATTGATTATTGATTCATTATCTGGAACTGTAATCCATATTCCATCATACGTTTTGATGTCATGTTAACAAATCTGTGTGCAAACAGAAGGCCAAGCGATAATGTAGCAATGCAATTATTACGATTAATTAGGACCTGTTATTAAGAAGGGTTGTTTTAGTTTTTATCTAGATTATTATAGTATAATGAGGGCCAAACATCATTAAAACAACAAGGGGAGAATGTTATAAACCTTGTTGTCACGTCCTATACCTTTAGGATTGAGTGGCAACTCGGATATCTGTCCGCTGATGGTGTCTTCACAGGTGACAGATATGAGCGTTAGGCCGGTGACCTTCACCAGGTCTCCCGTTGAGAAGCACACCTCACTCCCCGATAGCTCATACACCGACCCTGGGAGAGCCGCGGAGATCACCCCACCGCAGTGGTACAACAAGAATCGTTTTCATTAAGCTCTTTCTTCAGACACACATTACATAAGTGAAAATGCGTTATGTTTATCACTTGGATAAATAGAATTTAAACAAATAACCTACACATATAACTAGCATTTCAACGTAAAGGTCTGTGGTGAAGTGATCAACACTGATCTTTGTGAAACACAGTCCTCTGTGTATGATTATAGCATCAACCACAACAGAAAGCAAGATTTCACAAGGATAATAATAAAACTCAACCATTGTTTTATCTGTCTAAACGGCTTAAAGAAAATAACTGTAATAGATGAAGGTGCCAACCTTGGAAGTAGATGCCAGAGCAGACCTGGAGAACAACGGGTAATCGCCTGGTGTTGATAGTTGCGATAAGTTGCTGCAGCGGAAGAGAAGACATGGTGTCTGCCATCGCTGCTGCCGCCTCAAACCACTGAGAACTAAGCAGCAGAGCATGCACGTCCTCAGTTAAGTAAAAAACCACAAAACATGTTTGAGGAAGTTTGATCATTGTCACAGACCCTATATAGACAACGCTCACATCCAGCACACACAGATGACGGCGTCTCCGTCATCTGTGTGTGCTGGATGTGAGCCCACAAAATAGAGGGTAATCAAGGTCCAGCTATCTTGTGGATGATTTGATACCATTATGATTCCAGAAGGATCGTGGCAGCCTAAAGTTTTGTTTGATTAACTATACACAAGGATGTTGTGGGGAAGAGAATGAGAGGGAAATAAATACAATGGAGCTATAATTTCATTTCATTTTGTTGTGGTATAACAACCTCAACCCAAACAGTTCCTGAATTGTAAAATGTGACGACAATTCCCATCAACACTGGACTAGTTTGCAAATGGCTTGGCAACAAACCCTTAAAAGCAGGATGTCATTAAGCCCCAGGCCTTGAAAATCTGATGACGTGCATTTTAAACAACCACTGTTTCAGCTATGCAGGTTTTGGGTGGGTGTTGGAAAAGGAGGTGTTAGAAATATAATCCAATGGTTGTATTTCCTGCTGCACCATCGAGGCTTCTACAATTTTCTGAGGTATACCTAATAACGTGATATCTCTGAAGACAGGGAGGGGAAATAGATCAAGGCGTCGTTGATTCAAATATCAAATTAATATATTCTGATGTCCTTAATGGGTTAACAGAGTGGTAAACACATTGAAGTGAAAAAAAGCGATTGAACAGTAATCTCTCAGCATATATAGGGGAGATGGTGGTCATATACCTATCATTACAGTGGGTAGAAAAACCACGGCATACTTTGATATGTTAGGGTTAATGTGCAGCATTGAAAAGTCTCCAGTCTCATAAGTATATCAGGCCAGACCTGTTGTCTGGCATTGTTCAGAATCCAGAGGTCAGGGAAATTATTTAATTGATTTCGGTTCCAGCTCATACAGGAGTGGCTGGGTATTAATAAGCTTATAAATGTGCAAACGCTAGGCTACAACAAAAGAAGACCACTTTGTGCGATAGATTGCTGGACTTCAGCAAAACAGAAACCAAATGTATTACAAAGAGGAAGAATAAAGCCAATGGAGGAAGCAAGTGGAGCAGTGGCTGAGCTATGAGGTTCAGTCTAGGTTGAATCAGTCTAGGGGCCGGGGCCGCTGAATCCTGCCCACCCCATTGGCCACCCTTGTCATATTTGCATATTTTATTTCTATATTTTAATTCTGCATTTTTGCAGACTTTATACATTTACGTCTGGCTCTTATGTCCACATCTGGTGAACTGATGCCCTCTAATATTGTGGAACTCACAAAGATCATTGAACCATTCAAAGAGGTATCCCATTAGCTGTTCAGGTTATGCAAAGGGGCCTTTGCCATACCTGTGAGTACAGCTACCTGTGAATTTCCACACTCAAACTGGTCAAGACCAACCTTAAATCTACCCTAGATGATGTTAGACTCAGAAATGTAGGAGTTTTACCGTAAGTGTAGAGTCAAGACGAGCAAAAGCCCTGGATTTTGGGGATTTTGTGAATCGCTTTGCTACAAACCACAATAATCGCAGAATACGGCTGTTGTAAGATGAATCTATGGCAAGGTAATGTATTTTGTATATGTTAGAGGCAGGGATTGAAAAGTTTAAAAAATGAATGTTTTTGCAATTATGTAATTTATTTTCTGATATTTGCACTGCATTTTTTCGATCAGAAGGTCGAGTTAGTGTTTTTCTTTTAAACAGACCTTAGAATCTGAGTTCAATCTATACACTAAGAAGTGAAGGGATACAAATTCGTTTTTCAGTTTATAAAAGTAGCTAAATTGATTTCTAGAATTGAAGTCTCTTTGAGTTAGTTAGGTTAATTTGTTTTGGTGCGTGTGTTTTTTTTAATATTAGAATTAGGAGCCCTTATTTATACTCCTGTTCAAACGGTGGCGGTAATGCGCAGAAAAGCAGTTTGACAGCCGCCCAAAAACAATAGCAAAAGAAGAAGCAGAGGAAGAACCACAACTCCCAGGATACATCGGGCCCTGTTTACCCACCAAGCACTCGGTTTTTCGAAGATGAGGCTCTAGTATGGCGACTAAACCAAATAAAGATATCCCTCCACCTCCCTTTGATTGTCCATCATGGTGAGAATGCATACTTATCTTATAGTTGTGTTGCGTTATATGCTATTTGGAGCCTACGGCTCTGCATTGCATGGGATTTAACATCAGGGCATGTGCATTACTGAACGCTCGATAGCTCCAGGCTAGCTTGCTAGCTGTAGCAAGTGAATCTACACATCGCATTAACCTCAGCAATTTAGCTGCAGCTCTCAGGATTGATCAATATAAGCAGCTTTTATCAAGTGCTGTATTAGATGTGTCTCATCAAGTGTTTGGTCTAGTTGCACTGATCAGCTTGCCAAACTTATATTTGACCAATAGCAATGGGAGCACGCCTGTGACATGGACACATATCCTGCCAGTCCAATTTAGCAGCCATTCAAACGACCACCTATCGTTAAGCAAGCTTTTTTTTACCGAAATCCTATCATGTATCTCTTGGTGGCTGTGTATTGGTGCTTGACGATGTCCACATTTTGTCTTATTGGACACAGGGCAGGAAAACCTCCACCAGGGCTTCATCTGGACGTGATGAAAGGGGACAAATTGGTAGAGGTGTGTCTCGACCGCAAAGAAAATACCACCGTGCTGTCATTAACAGCATTACTTGATATATGATTTTGATATTTGTATATCATGAGATATATGTACTGTGTATTGATTTGTAATGACAAATTCAAGGTGTTATTGAACTGGATTGACTTGCACCAGATACAAACTAGTAGTCATCGTGGTGAAACAATTTGTGTTTCACTGTGAAAACCTTTGGCTACCCGGTTACAAAATGGTGCAACAGGAATATGAGCCCTGATATTTAAGCTTCTCAGTGGAAAGTGACACTGTTGAGTTATGGACCAGAGGCACAGATGGACAAAAGTTAATGGGCCAAATTCTTCCCTTTTGTGTTTTTGATCATTTGAACATGCGGTCTCCTTCAGAAACTGATAATAGACGAGAAGAAGTACTACATGTTTGGGAGGAACCCTGACTGGTGCGACTTCACCATCGACCACCAGTCGTGCTCGCGAGGCCATGCGGTGCTCGTCTACCACAAACACCTCAAGAGGGTCTTCCTCATCGACCTCAACAGCAGTAAGAAGGCCTTCTCCAACACTCACTCATGCATTTATTCATCAGACTTCAGTTAACCTTTGACCTAAATCATGAAGACACTCTAGAAGCAGTTTACTTCCAGACTTGCAATTTAAAAGTCCCCTCCAGGTTATGTAAATCAAAGAAACATGGGATTATTATTTTGTCACTGTTCACAGATTTAGCCCGTGTTTAGTGCTTGTTAGGAAACAAAATAAACCATGGCATAACTTTCACTGAACAGACCATGGTCCATTGTACTTGCTTTGTGTAAATAAACAGTCAAGTTAAGTTTACAATAAACCTTAGCTATCCCTAACTCTATTACTTAAAAAAAACGGGTTGCACTACCCAAACTAGTTCTTACAAAGCGCTTAGCTGTTACTAAGTATTTACACCTCACCCTAAGACGGTGTAAATGGTTGAAGTTGGTAAAAAATTGGCAATTATAAAATGTATAACCTTATGGAGGAGAGTGGCTAGTACCAGGGGACTACATGAGTACAACGAATCATAGTCAATTGCGACTTTGCCATGCAAATCGATGTCCTCTCCACTCCTCTCAAGCCCTTCCTTGTTTAAATAATGGCTTTTTGCTGATTCGTAACAACCTGGTTGTCATCACATTATTGTGACACCAAACTGCTTAAGTTAGATTTACACATTACTAAGTTGTTACCAGTTTCAACGTTACTTGCGTATTGCTGGTGCAACTAAATTTAAACTCTGCTAGGACTCAGATGATCAACTAATTTAGGCATAGCTGGTGTAACCAAGACCAAGGTCTATAGGAATGAGCCCATGTTTCTTTTTTAAACATCAGATGCAGTTCATTTATCCCAAATGGGATATCAAGGTAGCTACAGATGGTACAGGACAGTTATACAAATATAATAATAACTATACACATGATCCGTAATGCTTTGGATAAAAGCGTCTGCCAAACTACATAAATATAAACAATTAGCAAAAGCGCGTAATAATGCAACGGGTTCTGTTCTATAGCTCACGGTACGTACCTTGGACACATCCGCCTGGAGGCCCACAAACCGCAGCAGGTGCCCATCGACTCCACCATCTCGTTCGGGGCGTCCACGCGGACCTACACCATCAGGGAGAAGCCCCAGACCCAGGGGGTGGCGGGCACCGGGGAGGGCAAGGCCGGGGAGGACGAGGAGCTGAAGGGTCTGCTGGGTCTGCCGGAGGAGGAGACGGAGCTTGAGGTGAGCTCCATGAAGGCTCGGCTCAATGGACACAATGTTTCGTGAGGTTTCTATTTAGTATCGAGTCATGAAGGAGATGCGTGTATTAGGGCTGGGCGATATGGACCAAAAGTCATATCTCTTAAGTTCTTATAGGAAAACGTTTGCATTGTGGGTAGGGAATATACAGGTAACAAAGGTGACGGAGTGACCCATCGTGGAAAGTTTAGGATTGGCGGGAGAGGCCAAGGTTACTGCATTACACTATGAGATGTGGACATGTCTGCAAGTCTGTGAGCAAGGCTGCAAGACAGTTAAAGGAATCTACACAACAGAGAAGTCAGCAGATTGGCCTGGCCTTAAGGGCTGATTATGGTCCCACGTTCACGCAACGCAATGACCACGCAGTTCGACGCAGTTGTGAACCTTTATGGTTCTGTGTCGGGTTTTAGTAAGCGGACCAATCAAATCCCTTGCTGCGTCACCTCGACGGAAGGTTATCATTTTTGGGAGGCGCATGTCAGGCCCTTGCGCTCGACGCGAGGAGGGTCCGCAAAGACGTTGGGGGTCCATAACCCCCGTAACGTGGGACCATATTCAGCCATTTAGTATCAGAAATAGTGGCTCCAGCAGGGCTCCAGACTTATTTTTTTCAGTAGGAGCACTGTGGCCCCTAACTGAAAATTGTAGGGGCGCAACCAGAAATTTTAGGGGCACACACCGTTAAAACATGCCAACCAAATATTCACATTACTACTAATTTTCAATGCATTACTAATAACTATTTTGATAATAGATGCAGAAATTACAATGTGCTGTTTCAAATTAAGTGTCTCATTTTATTGTGATTCTCATCTATCCAAACGGTTTCCAGGTTTGCGCATGCATGCGTTCGACAAGTACGGAAGCGACAGTTTCACGGGAGTGTGCCCGCTTGTCGTGCCGCTTGACAGGACGCTGAGCCTCCTCTCTGCCCGCTCGCCTCTCCATTGAGAATGCATTATCAGGCCCGACAAACGCCTCCCGTGTGAAAAGCCCTTTATGGCACCTGAAGCAGAGTCCTGCACTGGTTCGGATGTCCCGCACAATTTGGATGAAACGAGTCGGGTCGGACGCCTGAACAGTGCGGGTCAGGCGCGGGTTTTGCGATTGCGATTGGTCGGATGCGGTTTGAAGTATTGCGGGTATGGGCGGGTGCAGGGTTTGTAAAATAAGACCCGTGCAGGACTGACTTGCACTGGCGCGCTTCCTGGAGGAGCTTAACTTGACCGTATAGGGGTAATAGATTGTCAAAAAATTAGCAGATGCAAGAACTTTTCTCTCGATTACTCCAGTTTTTAGAGATTAATTGTTGAATGGCCCAATTGCTCACTCAGACAACAAGCGCTCTGAGCAGCTCCCACAAAACGTTTTTATATTACAGTAGCGACATTCTTCTAAAATTCACTGTTGGTCACTTGGGAACAAACTGTATGCTGAAGACGGTATAAGTTCATGTGTGTGTGTGTGTGTTTGTCTGGCCCTCTGCAGAACCTGACTGAGTTCAACACGGCCCACAACAAGCGCATCTCGCTGCTGACCATCGAGGAGGGCAACCTGGAGATTCAGCGGTCGAAGAGGAAGAGGAGGAACTCCCGGGTCACCTTCAACGAGGAGGACGACGTCATCAACCCAGGTAACTGTTCTGACAGACGAGCTTATATCCCAGTGAGTGAGTTAGGACAGCGGCTCAATAGTCACGTTTCCATCTAAAAGGTGAAGCGAATCTTTAGGAAGTTCGCAAAAAAGAAATTCGAATTAGGTGCGTTTCCATCAAGTGGTTGGAGCGGAAAACTACACACATTCCAGGGCTTAGAAAAGTTGTACCTCTTCAGCGGTCCACGCGTATCCTATATCATATATATAATATATATATGATATAGGATTTCTATGTATACAAACGCTTAAAAAAAAATGATATATTGACGCTACAAGTTGATGTCGGCTGGGTTGCTATGGCCGGTCGTTATGCGGAAATCAGAAGGACGTTGTCAGTCCTGTGACTGACAACGTCCTTCTTTTTAATCTTTCGCATTTCTCAAAAACCACCTCAAGCGAGTGGATAAACTTTTTTGTGACTGAGGATTTTTATGCGAATTTTGGTGATTCCATCACCGTTTACTGATTCGATACTTCAAAATTCGTATAAAATCAGGGGAATGGAAACGCAGCTATTGATTCTCTGGTATGGAGTACAGGAACTATCTTCTGGTTGATACCAAGAACGTTGCTGCATGGCAGGGTCCTAACCCCATACCCAACCACCCGACAGATCCTAGTGGATTATGGCAATGGTGGCTAAACGGGACTCATTTACCGGTCCACGCGGCTAGTACTTTTAGCCATACCTGCAGTAATGCAATAAAAGTGTGTGTGCGTGTGTTGCACCTAGCCAGCAGGGGGAGCAGGGGAGCAAGTTAAACTTGGTAGTGGGTGATGTGCTTGGTTATGGTGTTTAACTAGGACAAACGTTTATGTTGAGCTTCTGGGGATGAACGGTCAATTCCTTTAATGATTGTGGAATCATTACAGGAATTGACCGTTCACCCCCAGCAGATAATCCTTGGTCGACAAACATACAGAAACGGTTTGTAATAAGTAGCATAGTGCATTTTATACAAGGAAGCCACAGAAGTCCCAAGCACACAAACTTGCGTCAAGGGGTATAAAGCAGTTCATAAAGCAGCCATCAAAAAAAAGACAACTTATGTAAATTATAAGAAGTAGGTTGGCTGGAATACATCATTGAAGTTTTAGATAATCGTTTGATTTTCGGATTTAACAATCAAATGGTTTATATTCTAAACTATTTTTGAATTATATACTTTAAAACAATTTAATATTTACTATTTTAATATGCATTTGGAAAACCCTAAGGATATATCTTCATTCACAGTGCATATATTTACCTTGTTTAATGACACATAGCCGATGGCCAGTGCAGAATCTGTCATTTTTTTATCGTACCAACATTAGTTTCAACTTCGTTTCTAATGCGGTTAAATTTGTTAAAAAAAAAAGTGTTATTTATTTGACACAAAACGCAAAAAACAACAAGGATACAAATGTAATATTTCCGGCCACAAATGATTATGTAATGGATGATGTCATTGCAGAGGACGTGGATCCGTCTGTGGGTCGTTTCAGGAACATGATCCAGACCGCCGTGGTACCCATCAAGGTAAGCTCCAGAACCACCAAGGAACCCCTGCTTCCCCGTTAAGGGGCCCCTCTGTCGCCAGAGAGGTTAGCCCTAACACCATTTATAGTTGCTGTGATTCGCTGTTTGTTTAGTGGGCATAGTTACCGCCTTGCTGTAACGTTGGCGTGGACATGCAGGCAGCGTGCTACTCTTTGGACGTAGTAGCTTCAACATGTCATGCGTGCATCACCATATTAATCCCGCACAAGGGACATGTTGACGTCCTTTTTGGTTTGTTGCCATGCTTGATGCATGGCAACTATAAATTAGGTCTTCTTCTGCCAGCCGAAATAACATCTACTTATTTTGAAGACATGAACACATCAACTTGGCATGACTTGCAAGTGCTTTTAGTCATCCGAATGAAACCGTGCATGAAAGATGATTGGTACTGGGGTAGTAGCCCTGCATATCAACGCTATGGAGCTCTTACCAACATGGTGACACACGAAGAGATGATCTAGTACTCATGGCTATTGATTTGTTATGGTACTGGTAATTCTTTTCTAGTGACCGTTCTCTGCCTTTGTGCACCTATCCACACCAGACATGGGACCAGTCTTTGGGGTTTGTACTCGTGGCTCGCAGCTATTGCTAATGATTTACAGACTGCCTTGGTTTGCAGTACTAGTGTGTCTCAAAATCAAGTGTTAAAAACAAATGTCCATAATCCATTATGGCTATATGTTTGGTCACTGCTGCTTAAGGTGACAGGCAGGTTAGTTTGACTATTGGTGGTGAATGTTGACGTTGGCAGATGTTGGTAATCTGTTATGAATTCATGAGAGCGTGTTGGGCCCGCCTTCATCCTGGGACAACCCTTTCCACCAACCACCTCACAGGCACAATCTGTGGCCTTTTCATCCATATATTTGACTGATTGATTGACATGCATCATGCCCAGTCTCTCTTCAGGAGGTAGTAGTGGGTAGTGGTTGACGATATTGACGCCCGGCCTGGTTTCTAAAGCTCTGCTCTCCCCCTGCCTCCGTCTCAGAAGCGGAGATCCGAGGGCCAGAACACGCTGGGGCTTGAAGAGCTGGCCTCCCGGCGTCTCCATGGCTACGCCCTGAGCAGCGGCCTCTACGGCGACCTGCCCCCCAGCAGCCACGACAACCAGTCCGGAGGAGCCCCCGGGGGCGCCGCCATTCTGGGCGGGCTCCCCCTGCCCTTCCCCAACCCGGCCCCGGAGGTGGACCTGGCCCCGGAGGCCCACCAGCCCCCCGTCACCCTCAACCCCCTCCCCGTCACGGGCCCCTACCTCCCAGAGGGCCACAACGAACCGCGCAAGAAGAAGTACGCCAAGGAGGCGTGGCCGGGCAAGAAGCCCACCCCCTCCCTCCTCATCTGAGGCGCTCTCCGGGAGCCACACACGTGTACGGGGGGGCCGCGGCCCCTCGGGCCCTCACTTCCCAGACTGTCGTGGAAGTTTTTTTTTATACAGCTTTGTTTTGTTTGATCTTTTATAGTTGTTTTCACCGCCAGAACTTTTCGACAGGCATTCCACAGATACGTCGGGTCCCGTCCCACTGGGCCGCGTTCGATGGGGGGCCGGCGTGGTGCCCATGGATCAGAGTGGGCGGTCTTGTTAGCGGGAAGCTGCACGTCGACCCACGCGGTCTGGGTGCTGGTTTCAGAAAATGGCCCCTCGCTGAATTCGAGTCTAGGTTGTGTTTTTGTTTCATTGGTCCACCTCTACTGATGTTTGTCCCTTTTTATCTTTATTTCTAAAGTATTTTGGAGTGGTCAGTCAGCGGGGGGGAGTGAAAGAAGCTTTTATACAAGACATTTTACTGTGAGGAACTAACGATAGGGGTCTTATTTTGGCATCAACAGGATCCAGGTCTTAGTGAATAACGAGGTCATCTTCCCGTCTGACTACATTTCGAGGGAGTTCCGTTTTTTAGTGTACCACTTGGAGTAGCTGTCATGAGCTCGGCTAGCACGTCCCGTGATAACCTTTGGTCTAGAAGGCCCAGATCTGTGTGGGATGACATGCACATGTTTATGACGTAAGGCCTGAACACGCCACACTGTTACCGGGCTGAAGTGGTCCATCAGACAATCATCAGAACGCAGACTTGGTCCACCGTGACCTGGCCTCTGAGCAAACGGTTATGAGGCTAGACACACCGGGGTTTGGTGCTTCAGATGATCTTCTGGCAGGAGCAATGGGGTTTGAAAAACAAACTGTATCCGTCTCTTGTTTACTTGGAAAGAACATTGTACACACAACCTTTCTCCATGTTTCCGATGGGACACGCACATTTGTTATCCTAAGACTGATTATAAATTTTACAAAAATGAATGTGGACTTGTCTTTCTGATTTATTTTGTGCAAAAATATGGTACGAGACAGTGTAGAAATGGCAAAACCTTGTAATTAATAAGAGGATATGAACTGACTGAAATCATATTACAATATTTATTTTTTGGTATCGTGGTGCATATGCTTTGAAATGTTTCAAACGCATTCCTGACAATACAAGTGAATGAGGCGATATGGCAGTTAACTAGAGATACAAACGTTTTCAAAGTTATCTAATGATTTATATTTTTAGTAAGTTTTAACCAAATTGACAAAAGTAAATATTTTCTGAGGACTTTCAAATTATATACTATGTTATAACAATTCAATCGAATGAAAATTTGATATTCCAATATGATTTAGGTTTCAATCCCCTCGCTTCCAATTAAGCATTATGGTTTTAAACTGTTAAATCCCATTCAGTCATATCCTTGATATAGGGTTTATTCGATTATTAATATAATTCCATTCATTAAATAGTTGTGCCATGTGTTTTGATTTGAATTGTATGCCTCTCAGTGCAGGCAATGTAACGGCATCACACAAACTATTCAGTTAGAGGACGTTCTAGTGAACTCTATTTTGATTGAATGATTGATTTAATTTAATAATTTAATTTGACGTACATCAAACTGGTGCAAATAAGAGGTAAGGTATCTATCATACATTCATTTTATCTTCAAGGCATCTTCATGGACAGACGTGTAGTGGCCCCTGGCTGCAGTGGTTTGATCTTAATGTAAATGCCATTGAGAGCGCAGAGCACCAGTCGGGCGGCCACCTTCGGGGGTCTGGCGGGGTCCGCCATCAGCTGGTAGCGCCTCAGCGTATGAGCTATCACCACCTTCATCTCGTTCATGGCAAAGTTCTGACCAATGCAGTTCCTGTAGGAGAATGAAGACCATGTGATTGAAATACTAAGGAAGTCATAGTAGACGTAGACGTTTATAATAGTACATTATAAAAAAAAAAGATCATACACTGTATTGTAAAAACATACAGTGGTTTTCTTCACTAGATTGTCTCGGCTGGTCTCGCGGGCTTCAACCAATAAAAGCACTGAACTAGCTATGACGGCTTGAGAATTCCCTGAAGGATCACATTGTCAGGGTGCAATAGAAGCCTGTCAGGCTCAATCATTCTGAGAATGTGTGAACCTCTCCCTCGAGATGAGAGGAGTTGCTCTGAAACCGAAAAATCATGAAATGCAAGAGTAGCATTGCTAGGGTCAGAGTTCAGGTTGAAGCTTAAACATGATCTGACCGGCTACTTGAAACAGGGTGCTGGTAAATCAGTAGCTATCTGAGAACTAGGCCATGGATGAGGGTAAACAGGGTGAGGACAGACCAAGGCCCAAATCACACAGTGCTTCGTGGGGACAAACCTGGGTCCAGCGGAGAAGGGAAGGAAGGCGTGGGGGTGCCTCTTGGAAACGTTCTCTGGCAGGAAGCGCAGGGGGTCAAAGACCTGAGAGAGGTGTCAACCAAATACACACAGGTCAATTCACTAAAAATTCATTAAAAAATGAAATGTTTGTTCATGTTATATATTTCGAAACGCTTGCAGGGATGGGCTTAATGTTTATTTATTATCTGTCCAATGTGCCGGTTGTGGTTTAGAGTAGGGGTTCTCAACCACCGAGCCACGGACCGGTACTGGGCCGGAGTGAATTGGTGACCGGGTGGCAGAGAATATAGAAATAAAGCCTACCCAAAATATATTAATAAATAAATAAAATTACCTCCACAAAATTCAACTGCAAGGCCATCACACCAATACCAACCCTACTTCTCTATCATGCTAAAATCTTCACACCACTTTGTTCTGTAAGCACCAATGGTGCTAACTGTATTAATGGGGAAAATGTAGGGGCCATTACAATTCTGAATAGTGCACTGGAAAGGAGATTGTGGCTGCATAGAAACAGTAACCGGGGTAGGCTTGCTATTGGCGCACACTATTGGTGCCGACAACATTGGAGTGTAAACTTAGCCTGAGATCAGAGGGTGTACTTCACGCTCTTGTTGTGGTGGATAGACTGCTCCAAATGTTATTTTTTGGAGCAATATGGCAAACAGCCCGATGTATAGCTAACATAGTTAAAAAAAAAATGATATGCTTATTTCATACTGTGCATCTTTGTTTTTTTTGGCTTGATGTTTACACAGTTTATCACAGTTGTGTTGTTAGACTGTTAGACACCCCCCCCCCCCCCTAAACCAGGTCTAAGAAGCCCTGGTTTAGAGGACATAGCCTATCTGTGGGTTCCTGCTCAGGGTTTGCCCCTGTCACCAGGTTTCGCCCCTTGCCCCATTTGGGAGGTAAGAGTTATGGTTGAGGCCTGCAAAGCTTTTAAAGCTTTTAGAGACTATAAGACCTAGGCTTCATAGCTGCCTTGTGTGAACTGCATGAGCCATAATGTCATGACACAACAAAAGATGTCATGACATTATGCCAATGCCGACTTCAGATTTGGACTGTCTCTGAACTTCACAAACGATGCATTGCTGTGACTATTAATTCAGCTTATTAGTGATAAAGGTTATGTAGACTTGTCTACAGTGACTGCCTAGTCTTTCGTGGTGCGGCAAGGAGCAGTGTTCTTTATCAACAGCCCTGGTCGCAGCTGGGGATTTGAATGAAAATTTGAATGCCCTAACACAAACCCAACTGCAGCAATGCTTGAGACGCTAGTACCACTGTCTCACTTTCTCCATAGCGAGTAGGATATCTCTGTGAATGGTCAGATTGCTGTCACATGACAGTATAAAATCCTCTTTTTTTTTCTGGGAAACATTCATACTCATACTGACAAGGACCACCGAAACCAGTTCAATATCGATGTCAGTTAAGCGATTGCATCTGTAAGTCGTACTGATTCTAGACAACACACCTCAGCCATAGGCAATCCCGTTCTCTGTCCACCAAGGAGCACTCACCTTAGGGTTCTCCCAGATCGTACTGTTCCTGTGATGAGAATATAAACCTGCTCCAATATAACTCCCTAGAAACAAGGAAAATATTTCAGTGAATGACGGTGTAATTTGGTGGAGGCTTTTTTCAAAAGTTTCCGTAGTTAGGGTGGGGTTAGAAGGTATGACAGTGAGTACATATATTCTTAGTGTGGGATGTTATACCTTTTTATTTAAGCTTAAAGCTCAGTACCACCAAGTCGAACCTGTGTTAACCAGTGCAGCTGTCCGAATAGGCTGCGTCTCAGGCATGTTTAAGGGACACATATGCCTCATGGCTACACTACTTGTATTTTGAGGTTGGACTATGTTTCACACACAAGGTACTAGAGTTCAGACCAAAGGGAAACCAAACAACAACTAATGTTGGATCCAGCTGTCCCTTATAAAGCATTCAGAAGTGTATTTTTTTACTGCGAATAGTCTACATGGTTATGGGTTGAAACCCTTGACACTTTTTGACAGTTAACTACCGCTGGCTGAGTTTCTGTTTACCAACAACGTGCTTACGGATTCCCGCCTTTACCAACTTAATTAGCGGAAACAAAGATGAAGGAACAGAGGTTGAAACACCCTGTTCATTTAGATTTCAGCTTGTCAGCCAGCAGACCGTAGAAATGTATCTACATTCAACTACTACTACTAACTACATGCCATGCTTCTGCCACATAGGATGTTAGTTTTGAAATAAATCAAATACACACGTTAAAAGTGCTCCATAAATCAATTATGTAGTTCAACAAAGACCACCAAATACCTTCAGGCATACTTCTGCCATCGATGAAGGTCATGGTCTTGGTAAGTTTCCGAGATATTCCAGGAACAGCGGGGTAAAGCCGTAACGATTCTTTTATACACATGGTGGTGTAAGGAATCTTACTAAGATCGTCCCTAAAGCGGCAAAAACAAGGGTATATTAGATACAAAACAAGTCCAGTGCTTGAATGCCACTTCCAGTGGTGTGTTCCGACTCATTTAGTAGTGGTGGCACAGAATAACATGGATACTATTTTAATTTGTCTACAAGATTGTAGAGACAAATTAAAATATTGCATCTTATAATCAGACCACTAGTCCTCTAATTTGAGATATTCAGATTTCCATACAGATTTCTATTAATCTTCAAACACTGTTTTTCTGTCTAAATAATAAACTGAATAAATAATAAATCAGTTTTAATGCTCCGTAGTTCACTACACTGTCCTTGGGCGCCGCCGTTCTTTTTAAATCCCTCCTTGTTCGTCATGAACTAAAACTCCTTAAACCACATCTAATTGGTCCAAACATTTGATCATCACGATGCTAGCTCGGGTTGGCCAATCACGTGACTCGGGCCCAGGGGTGATCCCCCTGTGGACGCTCCCTATCTCACCAGTCCAGTGTCTCCTTGTCCCCCAGGACCTGCAGGATCTCCTCTCGGCAGATCTTCTGGTGCTGGGGGTGGCTGGCCAGGCTGTACATGAGGAAGGAGATGCTGCTGGCCGTGGTGTCGTGGCCCTCGAACATGAAGGTGTCCACCTCCGCCCGGATGACCTCGTCTGACAGGGCGTTATCGTCCTCATCCTGGGGGCCCCCCGCCAAAAAACAGATCAGACCCCTGACACATGTGATGGGCTTGGTGCTGAAACTACAGGAACAGCCAATCTCAATGATTGCCATGTTATAGTGCCATGCTTAGGGGACACTGCCTCAGCTGGAAGCACACTTGCAGATCTAAACCCTATCGATAACACTGCCATATTAAGAAATGAGCAGGGTATTATCCTTTAGGGGAAGGTGGGAGAGGTCAGAAAGTGTATGTAATGGACATTCATTTATTATTAGCTGAACAAAGGGACTGTTGGCAGGACAAACCCTGGCACAGAGGAGGATGTCCAAGAAGTCCAGATTCCTCTTGGCTTGGGTTTGCTCTGACTTGGCCTCCTCCATCAGTTCCTCCTTCCTCTTCCTTATCACTTCCTCTACACAACAACGGCACCAGGGGCAATTTCAGCATTTATTCATCTGGCAGCCATCTTGGTTCTTAATGCTACACAAGAGGGGAAACTGAATGCGGAAGAAGAAGCTATGCCAAGATGTCCGCTAGGTGAATAACCTTGAATAGATGGACTTAATGTATGGAATTGAATCGATTGGTCCAGAACGAGTGAGGAGGCCGACTCCGTACCTGTGTGGCGGTGGGTCACGCGGCAAGCCCTGCGGAAGCGGAAGCCATGAGGGCTGAGGTAGAAGATGAGGTCGCTGTGGTACGGGAACACCCTGATGCGCATGTTGACCAGGTCACTTAGCTCGTACACCGCCTTGATGTACGTGTTGGTTTCTCTGAAACGGGCGAGACCACATTTATTTAACATGCAGTCCTGCCTACCAGGCCACACCAACAGGGACACGATGTGTGTGGCGTGTGGTTACAGCATATAGGCGCGCAAAACCAGGGGGAAGGAAGCGTAGACAAACAGATAGACAACCACCAAGACAGCAAGGAATGGTTGTGTCGTTAAACTGCACTGGCAAATGTTTGACATATCATGGGGTTCACTCCCATCATATTTACGAATCCATGTCTTTAAAACTGAGAATTTGAGTAATTTTCTGATATATATTCACATGGTTTTATGTGAATATGTTTGTGTAAAAGTTACATAGAATTACTTTTTGAATTTCCAACGTAAAACAACTTACGTTGGAAACAACAAAAAAGTTACGTGGACGGGTTAATCAATGTACAACGAACCCCTGAAAGCCAAGTTCATAACGTTTCTCATTACTCAGTTGACTAAAGCTTGCCTTCAAACGTTTAACACTACAAGAGGGCAAAGTAGTTACAAAATGGTTTAGCGCCTCCTGTCTGCACGCAGAAACCCTCCTCCATACCAACTGAATTCTTGTACATACCCTTCGTTCTGGCAGTTGCTGTTGTTGCTGAATGCACACCTCATGATGTTGTCCAGGCTCATGAGGCTTACAGGACCAAACACCTCAAAGAACTCGTTGGTTTGACTGTAACCTTCCCATTTGTCCTGCGACAGTGTAGGAAAACAACAGGAGTTTCTGGTAAGTGTTTATAGACAATGACAATGTTTATTTCTTGTCTTTATTCATACATTTCATTTCATTCAGATTTCCGTACATCTTTTCGACCTTATAGAGCCACCATCAAGATACGTTAATTCCATTACAAGATCAAAGGACGGTTTCCAGAGCTGTAAATATGTTATGAATGCATGACAAAGGTAAGAGAAGTAAAGAATGCTACATGAGGTCAGGGGTCATAACGTACCAACATCAGCCTGCTACAGTCTGCCATCGTCTTCACATATGGCTTCAGTATTTTGTAGTGAAATCCTGGTGTGAGAAGCCGTCTGTGATTGAACCACTTCTGGCCTGAAGACACCAGCAAACCGTCTCCTATAACATGAGGTACAAGTATTAGTAGTTTAATTTCCAATTATTCTTTTAGCAAAGGCTTTTTTTCAAAAGCCACTTATAAGTTAGGCAGAGAACAATCAGTAGTAGTTGTAGTATTAGAAGTGGCAGTACTTGAAGCGGTGGTAGCAGTAGTAGAAGTGGAAGTAGTAAGTGGTTATATTAGCAGTAGAAGTAGTTGAAGAGGAAAGAAAGAAAGATTTGAACAAAGCTATTCTAACTTATGTAGTTCAGAAAAAGGCATAAGTTGCTGTTTTACCAATCCATGGTTTAATGAATCTGTATGCAATATCATCTTTTGGCTCTGTAGAGGGAGGCACAAACAACAAAGAATAAGGCATATGATAAAATAATATTGTATTGATATTGTTGTAAAAGCTCTTTTAAGGGACTCAAATTACAAAAATTGTACAGGGGAATCCAAGTTTACCTGTCGAGGCAAGGAGGGTCTTAACGTAGTCCGGGTGGTGGAGATTAAGGATGGATAGAAACGGACCAAACCAAACGGGGAATGCAAAGGGGAATCTCACTCCCCAGGCCACCGACTTGTCAAATTCTGTACCGTCGCGTTTCATCTGCAAAGAATAACAGAGGGGGACTTTAATGTGAAAACACAAGGAGAAAAGATGTGGAAGCATAAAGAGGAAAAGGGAACATCTCGTCAGCACTGGGATACACTTGGCACAAGTCAGACTTTAACTTTCAAGGACAGTAATGAATCAGGCACGTAGCCTATATTTAGCCCTACTTAATAGTATGTGAATATGGCGAGAATAGGTAATTCCATCAAATATACATCTAATAATAATAAATATACTTTAATATTCCAATTCCACAAAAATCATTAATTCATGTCATCCTCAATCAAACACGTTAGGGAGAGAAAGAGGAGCAGTGTGTAGCAAGTGACAGGTAGAAGTGAGAGGGAGGGAGACAGAGATGGATTGGAGGGACTTGTGTGAGTTACTGCCTAACCAGCATCTCGAACATAGCTGAAATATTAATTTGACTATGATCTTTGGTGGGTATACTAAGTATTTCCATGGGGAAAATAATACAGTGCTGTAGTGCCAAGTGAGGTTGAAAATATATTGTAATAAACGTTGTTATAATGATTGATATTCATGTTTAACCACACTAAAGTGTCAAATAATGACGGACATGCATTTCGACGTGTTCCCTGTTGACAGTCTGTGGTGGCAGTGCAGAGCGCTAAACACTCGGAACAACGTTTGCGATTCACTTGTTCACATTTCCGGGAAATCATCTACGTCAGGGGTCAGCAACCTTTTCCACATGAAGTGCCAGTTTGACATTTTATCGTTAATGAGTGTGCCTTAAGCAACAATATATAAAAAATGAAGCTGAATTATGACACAGCGACCGAAAACATTTCCAGAAGACCTGGAATTGTACTATTTGCATATAGTCCACAATCATGCATCAACATTTGAAAAAAAAAATTGGTTGTTATATTTGCAACATGGGCTTACAAATTATGTGTCCCATCTTAAAACACCATTTTCAGAAACGTATTAAAAAAATATTTGCACTGTGAGAAATGTAAAAAACGAGAATATGTGAGAATGTTGAAACCATCCACATCAATATCTTTAAGACATGTACAGCTATGCAAAACCATGTGAAGGCGATGCATACAGCAACAACACCACTTGCAACCATATTTTAAATATTTTCTTTGCTATTACTCACAATATATGTTTAAAAACTATTAATTGATCCCATTTCAGAACACTGCTTTCTGTAACTAATTTTAACATATTTGCACTGGGAGGAAATGCCCAAAACAGAATTAAGTGCAAAAAAAAAATCGGTAGTAATGATTATGCTGCTGCATTGTGCTGCATACCGAGCTCCGTGGGAGACGTTTCCAAGTTCTGTCTGGGTTAGAGTCCTAGAATCTGGATTGGAGTCCCAGAGAAAGGACCAAGTTCCTTTAGGTCGGGTTGGAGTCCCAACTTGGGTTCCAGAGAGACTGTTGATCTTAAATACATTGCACTTTCAATTTTACTTACTAAAAAGCCTTTTTAACTTTCAATTTAATTTTCTATTTGTACCAGAAAGATAAATGATCTGATACCAGAGAGAAAGGATAAGGGTTACTAGAATCCGGGTTGGAGTCCCAGAAGAAAGTACCAAGTTCCTTTAGGTCGGGTTGGAGTCCCGACGCGGATACCAGAGAGACTGTTGATCTGATCTTAAATACATTGCACTTTCTATTTTACTCATTTCTTTGCATATGTTTTCTTTTACTTATCTATTATCTTATTTTATTGTATGACAATGTTTATATGTGAAGCACTTCGAGTCTGCCTTGTGTATGAAAAGTGCTATATAAATAAAGTTGCCTTGCCTTGCCTTGAATTTTTTTAATAATAAAAGAAAAAGAAAAAGATTTAAAAAAATAATAATAATTAAGTGTTCCAATGATTATGCAGCCCCGTGCCTAGGGTTGCCGACCCCCTGATCTACGTAGAGGCACTCCTGCCACACCCCCATATGCCTGGTCAAATCTGCCCTCGCGCGCGCTTCAAGTCCGCACTTTTCACTTCACAGTGTAGCTTTGCACGTTTGTGGAACAATGCCTTCCCCTCCCAAAAAATGTTTTTTCGGTTGTGAGGGAAACTTATTTAATTTATTTGGTTTTCCGAAAGACCCAGGGTACCAGGCAAAAGTGGGTAGATCTGCTGATTCCCGGCCAACAACTGAATAACCTGCAGGTTTGTCGTGCATGTAGTAGGCTACATGCACTCGCAAAAGGAGGGGGTGGAGCTCGACTGCCCTTCGCAGGTCTTCCGGAAGGTAACCAATCACAACGGAGTGGGGTTGGCAGGAGGGAGGCGAGGGGGCGGAGAAGGACGAAACAGAGCGTTGACATGCTGAAAGCGCCCAGATGAGAGGAAGAGTTTCCCGAAAATCTATATCGTTTTTTGTGCTGTGATTCGTGTCAGGTTGTGCTATAATTAAGCAATTGATCACGCCAGGCTGTGGTATGTGCTCATTATACCACTGTTAAAGGCACCCAGTGCAACTTTCGAGGCTTAAAAATAAACATTCAATTTCTAGTCTTTTTTACACGTAGTAAGTTTCAATAACTCCATACCATTACATACCGACATTCAAGCAGCAAAGATGAGACGTCGTTGTGTGGTGAGAACTGATAGAAAATCGATAACAACAACAATGCCGCCATTTTCTTTATTTTTTGTAACCTACAATAAATAAAGCAGGCTTCCAGTCAATGGAAAAATGGCTTCTCCCCACCGGCGATTGTTGTTGTTTACGATTTTCTATCAGTTCTCACCACACAACGACGTCTCATCTTTGCTCCTTGAATGTCGATATGTAATGGTATGGAGTTATTGAAACTTACTACGTGTAAAAAAGACTAGAAATTGAATGTTTATTTTTCATTGAATGTTTACATAAAGTTGCACTGGGTGCCTTTAAGGGGCGTTGTCCGGCCCCGACGCGCAGCGGAGGGCCGGCGACCCCCTTCACAGTGGTATAATGAGCACATGCCACTGACTGAAGTGATCTATTGCTTTTATACAACGGTTACTGTTATGGCGAAACGAAAGTCATAGACACACTATATTTAAAAAGAAACCAAGAAAGTCAAAGTAGCTGTTTTATTAAAGACTACCAAAAAGTAGTCCCTCCTGGCTGCCGCTATGCATCGACGGTCGCTATGCAACACACTTTAGCGTCCCTCCGAGAGAAGGCTCCGATAGAGCCGTTCACTCGCCGATTTTCGACTTCAGTAATAATAATAATAATAATACATTTAATTTAGAGGCGCCTTTCAAGACACCCAAGGTCACCTTACAGAGCATATAGTCATCATTCAAAACTATGTAAAACAGACTAGGAATAAAAGGAAAACAGAGGTTAAACATGAAGAATAATTATAATTAATAACACTCAAAGACGCCTAAAGTGAACTGTGCTATTGCTTTTATACAACTGTTAAAATTATGGCAAAATGACTTCACACACACACACACTAGTAAAAATACGGTTGTATTATTTGACACTTTCCACTTCAAGGCGCGGAGTGATACTTTCACAAAATGATTGGGCGTCATGGCAGTTATGTATACGCTCATTATACAACAGTTAAGAACCAATCAGATCGCTGGATTCAGGCCCCCGTTGTATAATAAGACATGAAGACCAGAAAAGTAGTATAATAGGGTCTCTTTAAGTCAAGTGAAAGGATTTGAACAGAGTCTACATGGAGTAAACAATGTAAACGTGCACCACACCATTTTAAAAAGGTTAAATGGTTGGAAACAAATAAAGTAAAGAGATAAACAAATCTGATCAAGTTTGAATACATTTGAGATAAAATATTGAATAGTTTAGCTGTTCTGATAGTGTGTGTGTGTGTGTGTGTGTGTGTGTGTGTGTGTGTGTGTGTGCGTGTGTGGTAGTGACTTGTAAGAGTGGCGTGTCTCTTTGCGTATCCCTTGAAGCCATTGCGTAGTATGAGTGCGGAGTGAGTGGTGAAGCGAGTGAGAGAGGAACACGCTTTGTGCAGTGATCGGAGAGCAATTAACGGGAAGAACTCGGTGTTCAAGTATTTAATGCATACCTAAATGTAAAGTTGTTTGCAGCTAAGCAAATAAAGCAGCAGCATCACCAGAGAAGTTTGCCGTGTCTTGTTGCCAGTGGACTGATTGAATTGACGGCGTTTAGCTCCAGAGTGACTAGGGATCTCATGGAGAATAGAGTATCTCCCTAGCTGTGCTCCGGAGTGACTATAGGGAAGAGCAATAGTTGAGCGCTGCACTCAGCACTCACCTAAATAATCCCCTACATTTAGGCCTACATGTCCCCCACAAGTTTAAAATGCTACATTTGGTTTGTTATAGTGTAACATGAATTACAATAATATAGCTACTTTTCACAGCTTACAATAAAATAAACACACGACTACCTCCAATGCATGTCCGAAGAACCAGTGCGCTGGGGGTCCAGGGAAAGCTTTAAGGTGCCGCACCAAATTGCTTCTTTTGATGAGAAGTGATGTGATTTTAAAAGTGCATAAACCAACGCAAAGTAATATGACGACGCGCTCCATATAACTCAAATCTATGGAAAACGGCATGGAATCAATGAACACATTGATAAAGTCCATCGCGAGGCGAAGAAAATGTGCGTGTTGTGGAGCGGCGGCTGGGACAGCGACACTCGTTACTCCTTTCCCAGGGGCGTTTTACATGTAAAAAAAACAGGTGGGGCTAGGCTAATATTTTTATTATTTTTTTTACATGACGAACCAGTGTTCTTGACGTCACCCGTTTATTTTCACAGTCCTGGCAATCTTTGTAGACGTTGACTCCACCTGCTCCCGGCTATCCTGCACAACACAGGGCTGTAGCCTATGTAACAATTGAGTTCAACATCTGACCTGTGAAGGGCAGTCATACGCTAAACAGCGTCTAAACTGCCGAAATCATTCAACAAAAATGGTAGACCCCTTCACTTTTATTAGTGTTTCTACTGGCTTTTCAGGCATACAGACATCCATCCAAACAAATGATGGAGCATTTAAATTTTGTTAGAAATTCATTTTTTGGAAAAAGACAACCATGACTCATGACGTGCCTCACCCTACACCCAATGAACTGTGAAAAACGAAATGACGCTGTAGTGGAATCAACCATAGGATGTCCATGGCGGTCCCCCACCAGAAGTAAAATAATCTCCGTCCACTTCAACAGAGAAACACTCTGAGCATGCGCAATGTTTCAAGTCCACACATTACATTGGGCTGGTGGGGCTAGAGCCCCTCTTGCCCCTCCAGACGAACTCAGCCGGAAGAAGAAAGCCAGGGTCGAATAAAAATGAAATAAAAGCGCCAAAGTTATTATTTTACAGTACTTTCTGGGGAGATTATTTAAAAAAAATAATATATATAAATATTTATACAACGGGGGGCCTGAATCCAGCGATCTGATTTTGTGAAAGTATCACTCCGCGCCTTGAAGTGGAAAGTGTCAAAGAATACAACCGTATTTTTACTAGTGTGTGTGTGTGGAGTCATTTTGCCATCATTTTAACAGTTGTACAAAAGCAATAGCACAGTTCACTGAAGCCTAAAATCGGCGAGTGAACTGCTCCATAGGATAAATTGCCGGCGAACCGCTCTATCGGAGCCTTCTCTCGGAGGGACGCTAAAGTGTGTTGCATAGCGACCGTCGTTGCATAGCGGCAGCCAGGAGGGACTACTTTTTGGTAGTCTTTGATAAAACGGCTACTTTGACTTTCTTGGTTTCCTTTTAAATGTAGTGTGTCTATGACTTTCGTTTCGCCATAACAGTAACCGTTGTATAAAAGCAATAGATCACTTCAGTCAGTGGCATGTGCTCATTATACCACTGTGAAGGGGGCCGGACAACGCCCCTTAACAGTGGTATAATGAGCACATACCACAGCCTGGCGTGATCTATTGCTTAAATATATTAAAACAATCATATAATTTTTTTTTTTTCATTTTCCCCGGGGCCGAGCCCCACTTTCCCCTAAATGACCAGTGCCACTCCTTGGACGAGCCCGCAGCCCCTAGATTTGGAGTGCGAGCATATTGGGTCATTTATGGCCAAAGCATTGAAATGGCCAAGCGCCAGGGGAAGTGGCGGTGCTTAGGGTGCTGCAGCACCCCCCCCTGCCGGCCTCTGGCTGTAACTGCAAGTGAGAAGGTTTTATGAACAAATCAATACTTTTTTTAATTTTTTTTTATAATTTTATCATACAACATGATTTTTCATTTAATTATTGACATCCACCCTTTTTATGATATTTATCATATTATCATTTCATTTTATTTAGAACATTGTCTGAGTAGGCTGACGTAGGATATGACGCACAACGCAGAACTGTCGATAGCTGAATATCGTACTATGCTGATTTTACATAAGCATGTTGGTGTTCAACATCTGTTGTAGTGAACATTCTAAAACTGGTGTAAAATGTTGCTAATAGACACGTTGAATGTTATCGTTATGATTCTGGAATCCTGCACGTAAACTGGTTGGCAAAAAAAGAGCAAAGACGGACGGTTCACTTGACGGAGAAACCGTCACTTTCCTCATATCAGACAACTCGTAACTCTGGATGAAAATAAAGGCTTTCTTTTATTGTCACTCTCCTTTTAAACCTTTAGAAATAACCTCCTAAATCCTTGTTATAACGCTGTGTATAATCCCGGACCGCAACAGCTTGTCGGCATGTTGTTAGTGTGTGAAATTCAGCACAGTATCAGCCGAGTTGACTCTAATTTCCACATTGTTTACTTGCTGACGTTTGTGAATAACAGTGGCTAGGTATGGAGTCAGTTTCCTGCCATAATTCAAACCTGAAAAAAAAAGTTTCAAAGGCTTGTAAGTCTGGGTTTGAAAACTCAACACCTTGTAAAAAAGGTTTTGCAACACTGAAAAAAGAGATTATAACCTGAAATAAAATAAAACTAAAATTCAAACATCTGTAAACATGATTTTGTGTTCGATTTTATCTTCTTCATCATTTTCAGCAACACATTTTCAAAGTTCAAACAATTTCACCAGCGCATTTGCAGAGTTTCAAATCTGGCACTGTTCTAACGGTGTATTTCATTGTTGCCCGGTTTTGAAACCTTGTAAATGGGATTCTGCAAACAGGTGTTCATACATTGAGAAATACGTTTTGAAAGGTTGAATATTTAGTTTTAAAAACTTGTAAAGGTGTACGTTTACGACATTGCAACGTATTTTTTCAGAACTGACTTTTCAGAGATTTGAGCGCAAGCTTTGAGTCACGTGAATATTGGCAGTGTTCTGACGCCACTCGTTTTGAAACTCCTGACAGTCGAATCTGAAAACGTTCCTGGGGGCGGGACCATTTAGCTCTAAACCTATTGGTTGCTCTCGGCTGACGTACATTCCAATCACATGTGCCGTTCACCGGGCTGTTCGTGATTGACAGTGCTCTGCCGATGACACGAATAACAACGGGTTGATTTCGCGGTTGATTTTGATTTCTATTTTCTGGAACCAGAGTCTCATCTCCATAGGACGCGACTAGCAAGGACGCGTCCTAGCAAGGCTGCAGCCTTCACTTTGGGAAACAGCCATGGTTCCAGAAAATGGAAATCAAAATCAACCGCGAAAGTCGCTTGTTATTTGTGTCATCGGCAGAGCACTGTCAATCACGCACAGCCCGGTGAACGGCACATGTGATTGGAATGTACGTCAGCCGAGAGCAACCAATAGGTTTAGAGCTAAATGGTCCGGCCCCCAGGAACGTTTTCAGATTCGACTGTCAGGAGTTTCAAAACGAGTGGCGTCAGAACACTGCCAATATTCACGTGACTCAAAGCTTGCGCCTGTGTGGTCAAATCTCTGAAAAGTCGGTGCTGAAAAGTCAGTTCTGAAAAAAGACGTTGCAATGTCGTAAACGTACACCTTTACAAGTTTTTAAAACTAAATATTCAACCTTTCAAAACGTATTTCTCAATGTATGAACACCTGTTTGCAGAATCCCATTTACAAGGTTTCAAAACCGGGCAACAATGAAATACACTGTTAGAACAGTGCCAGATTTGAAATTCTGCAAATGCGCTGGTGAAATTGTTTGAACTTTGAAAATGTGTTGGTGAAAATGATGAAGAAGATAAAATAGAACACAAAATCATGTTTACAGATGTTTGAATTTTAGTTTTATTTTTTTTCAGGTTATAATCTCTTTTTTCAGTGTTGCAAAACCTTTATTACAAGGTGTTGAGTTTTCAAACCCAGACTTACAAGCCTTTGAAACTTTTTTTTTCAGGTTTGAATTATGGCAGGAAACTGACTCCATAGGGTGGCACCCCTGTCGACGTTTTTGCAGGGATCGGAACATGAGCTGTTTAGAGTGTTAACCTCCGAACTTAACAATGCACCATCAAGACACCGGTTAAAGTCATCACAAAGGTTATACTTGACTTTATAATTCGCATGAAATAGAGAAAAGAAACTTCCATCAGAGGTCATCAACCGGACTTGAACCCCGGTTTCGAGGGGGTTAGGCAGAGTGCACCCCACTGCACCACTGAGGCGATGACAAAACACAATAATCAATCATCAATAAAGAGGATATACATGACATTAAAATGTATGTGTGTATTTCTATTATTTCCCTAATGTTCTTTTTTTCAAGACGACAAATAATAAACAACAGTGTTACCCCTTATGTTTTTTTTCATGACGACCAAAAAAAACAACAGTGTCACCCCCTTTATGTTTTTTTTCATGACGACCAATAAAAAACAACAATGTTACCCCTTATGTTTTTTTTCATGACGACCAATAAAAAACAACAATGTTACCCCTTATGTTTTTTTTCATGACGACCAATAAAAAAAGGAACAGTGTTACCCCTTATGTTTTTTTTCATGACGACCAATAAAAAAAGGAACAGTGTTACCCCTTATGGTTTTTTTCGTGACTACCAAAGAAAAGCGACAGTGTCACCCCTCATGTTTCATTTGATAAAAACGACAGTGTTACACTGTCGTTTTTTATTGGCCGTCATGAAAAAAAACATAAGGGGTAACACTGTCGTTTTTATTGGTCGTCATGAAAAAAAACATAAGGGGTGAGACTGCTGTTTTTTAATGGTCGTCATGAAATAAACAAAAGGGGTAACACTGTCGATATTTATCAAATAAAACATAGGGGGTAACACTGTTGTTTTTCTTTGGTCGTCATGAAAAAAACCACAAGGGGTAACACTGTCGTTTTTTATTGGTCGTCATGAAAAAAAACGACAGTGTTACCCCTTGTTTTTTTCATGATGACTGATAAAAAACGACAGTGTTACCCCTTATATTTTATTTGACAAAGACAACAGTGTTACCGTTATGTTTCTTTTCATGACGACCAATAACAAACGACAGTGTTACCCCTTAGGTTTTTTTTCATGACGACCAATAAAAAACAACATGGTTGCCCCTTATGTTTTTTTTCATGACGACCAAAGAAAAACGACAGTGTTACCCCATATGTTTCATTTGATAAAAACGACAGTGTGACCCCTCATGTTTCATTTGATAAAAACGACAGTGTTACCCCTTGTGTTTTTTTTTTTTATGACGACCAAAGAAAAACAACAGTGTCACCCCCTATGTTTTATTTGATAAATATCAACAGTGTTTTCCCCTTATATTTATTTCATGACGGCCGATAAAAAACGACAGAGTTACCCCTCATGTTTTTTCCATGTTGACCAATAAAAAACGACAGTGGCACCCCTGTTGACGTTTTTGCAGGGATCGGAACATAAGCTGATTAGAGTGTTAACCTCCGAACTTAACAATGCACCATCAAGACACCGGTTAATGTCATCACAAAGGTTATACTTGAATTTATAATTCGCATGAAATAGAGATAAGAAACTTCCATCTGAGGTCATCAACCGGACTTGAACCCCGGTCTCCAGGGGGTTAGGCAGAGTGCACCCCACTGCACCACTGAGGCGATGACAATTCACAATAATCAATCATCATTAAAGAGGATATACATGACATTAAAATGTATGTGTGTATTTCTATTATTTCCCTTATGTTTTTTTTCATGACGACCAAAAAAAACAACAGTGTTACCCCTTATGTTTTTTTTCATGACGACCAATAAAAAACAACAGTGTTACCCCTTACGTTTTTTTCATGACGACCAATAAAAAACGACAGTGTTACCCCTTAGGTTTTTTTTCATGACGACCAATAAAAAACAACATGGTTACCCCTTATGTTTTTTTTCATGACGACCAATAAAAAACAACAATGTTACCCCTTATGTTTTTTTTCATGACGACCAATAAAAAAAGGAACAGTGTTACGTTTTTTTTCATGACGACCAATAAAAAAAGGAACAGTGTTACCCCTTATGGTTTTTTTCGTGACTACCAAAGAAAAACGACAGTGTCACCCCTCATGTTTCATTTGATAAAAACGACAGTGTTACACTGTCGTTTTTTATTGGCCGTCATGAAAAAAAACATAAGGGGTAACACTGTCGTTTTTATTGGTCGTCATGAAAAAAAACATAAGGGGTAAGACTGCTATTTTTTATTGGTCGTCATGAAATAAACATAAGGGGTAACACTGTCGATATTTATCAAATAAAACATAGGGGGTAACACTGTTGTTTTTCTTTGGTCGTCATGAAAAAAACCACAAGGGGTAACACTGTCGTTTTTTATTGGTCGTCATGAAAAAAAACGACAGTGTTACCCCTTGTTTTTTTCATGATGACTGATAAAAAACGACAGTGTTACCCCTTATATTTTATTTGACAAAGACAACAGTGTTACCGTTATGTTTCTTTTCATGACGACCAATAACAAACGACAGTGTTACCCCTTAGGTTTTTTTTCATGACGACCAATAAAAAACAACATGGTTGCCCCTTATGTTTTTTTTCATGACGACCAATAAAAAACAACAATGTTACCCCTTATGTTTTTTTTCATGACGACCAATAAAAAAAGGAACAGTGTTACGTTTTTTTTCATGACGACCAATAAAAAAAGGAACAGTGTTACCCCTTATGGTTTTTTTCGTGACTACCAAAGAAAAACGACAGTGTCACCCCTCATGTTTCATTTGATAAAAACGACAGTGTTACACTGTCGTTTTTTATTGGCCGTCATGAAAAAAAACATAAGGGGTAACACTGTCGTTTTTATTGGTCGTCATGAAAAAAAACATAAGGGGTAAGACTGCTGTTTTTTATTGGTCGTCATGAAATAAACATAAGGGGTAACACTGTCGATATTTATCAAATAAAACATAGGGGGTAACACTGTTGTTTTTCTTTGGTCGTCATGAAAAAAACCACAAGGGGTAACACTGTCGTTTTTTATTGGTCGTCATGAAAAAAAACGACAGTGTTATTACACCTTGTTTTTTTCATGATGACTGATAAAAAACGACAGTGTTACCCCTTATATTTTATTTGACAAAGACAACAGTGTTACCCCTTATGTTTTTTTTCATGACGACCAATAAAAAACAACAGTGTTACCCCTTATGTTTTTTTTCATGACGACCAAAGAAAAACGACAGTGTTACCCCTTATGTTTCATTTGATAAAAACGACAGTGTTACCCCTCATGTTTCATTTGATAAAAACGACAGTGTTACCCCTTGTGTTTTTTTTTTTTATTTCAACCAAAGAAAAACAACAGTGTCACCCCCTATGTTTTATTTGATAAATATCGACAGTGTTTTCCCCTTATATTTATTTCATGACGGCCGATAAAAAACGATAGTTACGTATGTAACTACGGTTCTATGAATTCCGGATGACCGCCAGAGGCGGTGCTTTAGCACTGGATGTTCCATCTCGCGCATGCGCAGGTCGAGTAATTATACCAAAAAAGTCACCTGTGACACCTGGGTGACCCGAGAAAGTCTATATATTCCGGAGTCACCCGAGGTTCTGTTCCAACTGGATCTTCTCGCGGAATCTGAGAAGTCTGAGTGACAGAGAACTCTGGCGGTCATCCGGAATTCATAGAACCGTAGTTACATACGTAACTATCGTTCTATTTCATTCCTACTGACCGCCAGAGGCGGTGCTTTAGCACTGGATGACTAATACCAAAAAGGTCACGAAGAGTGCTCACTTCAATCAAGGGCTCGAAGCCGTCGACAAGACAGCCGTCGCCACAGGATGAGGAGCAGCGACATTAACCCTGTAGTATCGGGCAAACGTACATGATGAGGACCATGTAGCCGTGGAGCAAATGTCCTGAAGTGGAACCCCCTTCAAGGCAGCCCATGATGTAGCCATACTCCTGGTAGAGTGGCACTTAACGGCAACGGGGCCCAGGGAGCCCCTGTGCCCTATAGGCATTCAAGACCACATCCACAACCCAGTGGGAGAGTCTCTGTTTCGACAGGGCAGCCCCCTTCCTGCAGCCCCCGTAACAGACAAAGAGGTTATCCGTCTTACGCAAGCTGGTTGTCGCTTCAACATATGGCCTAAGCGCCCGCACCGGGCACAACAGGTCTGACACTCTTTCTGCATCCCCTGGAGAGCCTGGGGGATTGAAAGCAGCCAACTCGATTGATTGGTTTACATGATGGGGAGACAATCGTTTGGGTAGGAAGGATGGGTTCGGCCAGAGCACCACTCCTGACCCATCTGCGTGCCAGCGCAAACATGCCTGGCTCACTGACAAGGCATGGAGTTCACCGACCCGTTTTGCAGTCGCAATGGCAAGGAGAAATGCCGTCTTCATGGACAGCCGCGTCAGGTCTGCCTGACTTAGTGGCTCAAATGGGGGTAGACATAAGGACCTCAGAGCTACTTGCAGGTCCCATGATGGTGCCCTCAGGGATCGTGGCGGTTGAAGCCTCTGGGCCCCCTTCAGAAACTGCCTGATTAGGTAGTGGGACCCTACAGTCTGGTTATCCACCCTTGCGTGTGTGGCCGAGATCGCGGCCATATAACGCGCAGGGTAGACGCAGCTCTTCTGTTGTCCAACACAGACTGCAGAAAGTGTAGTATCACTACCACTGAGCAAGTCTCCAGGACTTCGCCCCGCGCCACGCACCACTGGGCGCAAGACGTCAGCAGCGGGTCCTGTCTCTCAGGGGCCACACGCACAGCCGCAGGCGGCCCGGATTCGTGTGCCATATGCGTCCGCCTACCTGAGACAGAAGGTCCTGTCTCTCTGGGAGGCACCAAGGCCCTCCGTTGAGGAGTTTCAATAATGGTGAACCATGGCCTTCCTGGCCAATGTGGAGCCACCAGAAGTAGGCTGTAACAGCCACGCTGGCATTGGGGGAAATGCATAAAGCAGGCTGTCTGGCCCAGCATAAGCCAGAGCGTCCTGCCCTAGGGGACTGGTCCTCTCCGTCAAGGAGAACCAAAGGGGACAGTGGGTGGTCTCTTCGGAAGCAAAGAGATCCGCCACTGCCCTGCCATTCCTGTCCCAAATCATCCCCACCACCTCCGGATGGAGTCTCCACTCTCCGGGGGGTGGCCCTTGGCGAGAGAGAAGGTCTGCCGCTGTGTTCCGGACACCTGGAACATGGACAGCCCTCAGGCTTAGAAAATGGGGGAACGCCCACGGAAGGAGCATTTGCGTGACCCGCAGGCTCTGCCTCGATCTGGTGCCCCCCTGATGGTTGACGTGGTAGACTGTGGAGGTGTTGTCTGTCCGGACAAGAACATGTCGGTCCCTCAGAACTGGAAGGAAGTGCCTGAGAGCTAAGAACACCGCAAGGAGTTCCAGCACATTTATATGCTCCAGTCTCTGCTGGGCATCCCACTGGCCTCTGACAGTCCTGCACTGCCATACTGCACCCCAGCCGGAAAGGGAGGCGTCCGTCTCCACAACCTCCCGCCGGGAAGCTATCCTCCCTAAGGGCGACCACGCAAACAGGTATGCCCTCTCTTTCCAGGGTCTGAGGGCCCGAAGGCACCGCCCAGACACCCTGACCATCTTGAGTCTCTGCCACTTGGGGTCCAAGTGGAGACCATTCACCCAGATCTGCAGGGTACGCAATTCCAGAAGGCCTAGTGGGACCACCATGGATGCTGAGGTCAGCATACCTAACAGTCGCAGGAAGAGGCTGTATTCCAGCAACCTCCCCCGCCTGAAGCGCTGTAGCAGCTGCAAAATGGTAGCTACGCGCTTTGGAGAGAGGCAGGCTCGCATGGCCACCGAGTCGAGCACCAGCCCCAGATAGCTCACAACCCGACATGGTGTAAGGTTGCACTTGGTAAAGTTGACCATAAGGCCAAGCCGGTCCACATGGCTGAGGAGCATGGCTGTGTCCCTGACCGCCTGCTCCCGAGTTGGGGAAATTACCAACCAGTCGTCCAGGTATGGCAGTATCGCCATACCTGTGGCCTGTAATGGTGACAGGGCTGCTGCTACACACAGTGTAAATATACGCGGGGCCAGAGACAGCCCGAACGGAAGAACCCTGAACTGGTACACCTTGCCCAGAAAACAAAGCGGAGGAACCGCCTGCGACGTTGGGTAATAGAGACGTGAAAGTAAGCGTCTTTCAGGTCTATTGATACGAACCAGTCCCCCTGAGCGATAGCCTGGAGGACGTCCGCAACATGCAGCATGTGGAAGGGAAGAACCTTGAGGGACTGATTCAGCCCTCTCAAGTCCAGAATGGGGCGAAACCCGCCATCCTTCTTCGGTACCAGAAAGTAGGTTGAGTAGAACCCATCGAGCTGTTCTTGTGGTTCTACTACTTCGATAGCACCCTTCCCAAGGAGGGTGGCTACTTCCTGTCTCAGGACCAGGGATCTGTCGGGATTGGTGACCACGGTAACCTTGATCCCGCTGAAAGTTGGGGGCCGGCGTCGGAATTGGAGCATGTCCCCGTTGGATAGTGTGGACACTATCCAAGGGTCTGTGGTCTGCTCTTGCCAGTAGCTCAGGTGCTGCTCAGAAAAGTGCCCGACGGCTGGCCCTTGGAATTTAGTACCTACCTGAAGGGGGCGGCGGTTGGGCGCCGAACCTCTTGGCGCCTGAAATGCCACGCATTTCAGGCGCAGAGCTACGGCGCTGGTCAGCCCGTGCTGAGAAGTGCTGGCCCCTCAATTGTCCACCTGAACGTGGTTGAGAGCTATTGGCACGGGGTACCGCAGAGGCCACCGGCCTAGAATGAAGCCGAGGTGCACGCCGTAAGCTAGCAAACTGCTGGCTAGCCTGGCCAACCTGTACACACCTGGAGCGTACACCTGTACGCTCCAGGGCCTGAAGAGCAGCTGGCCCAACCGTCTGGCCTGGGACCACTGGAAGAGAACGGAGGGTCCGTCGACACACCTCCGACAGGGGTGACTGCGCCAGCCAAACCTGGCGGCGCGCCAACGTAACAGTTGACATTAACCTGCCTAGCTCCCTAGTCATGTACGCAAAAGTTTGCAGTGAAGCATCACTGAGGGTCTTTGCTAAAGGATCAGCACTTGACCCCCGTATAGTCTGAGACAGCGCCAGAACGATGTGAGAAAGCAAATTCCCAAGACGTCCCACACGGGCAGCAACTCCTGGTAAGGAGGTCATCTGTAATCCGGCACTGGGGCCGAGGGCAGCGCGCATCGGTTCTCAGAGCCTCGTCCGGGGAGACAACCAGGGACGCTATAGCAGGCTCAATCGGAGCCAACCGGTCCAAGCCATAAGAATCAGCATTGGCCCTAGTTGCCAGACCTCTGCCATCACTAGTGCGCTGGGAGAGAGCCCTTGAATCTGGCCAGCATCTATGAAGCTCTGCGATGTAGGGCTCAGAGGGGGGCAAAGAGAAAACGGAAGGTTGAGCGGCCTGTGGAAAAAAGGCGTTCACAGGTGCAGATGAAACAGGAGCTTCATCCAACCCCAGCCTTGCCAGGGCCATTCGCACGGCTGGTCTAACAGTGTCGCGGCCGGACACTGACCCTCTAGCCGAGCAGCCCCGAGACCCTTGAGAGAACGCCTGAGAGGCAAGGGACGCTTGCTCTTCCTCCTCTGCAAAGAGGCTACAGGACGCAGCTGTAAACAGCATGTCATCCTCTGTATAAGTGGGTTGCGCAGCCGCAGGGGCCGCGGCTGGTACACCCTGAGCTGGTTGAAGGTTCTGTAGGAGGGCTTTAATCTGACCAAGACCCGAAGGGGGCAACCCTGGTCTGCCCTCCACCTCAGCCAACCTAGCTAGCCTCAGTGCATGAGGTATGAAACTACAGTTCATGCACACTGGTCATGGCCATCCTCCGCCTGCAGGGAGGCCATGAAGGCGACACACTATGGGCGCTTAGCATGTCGGCAAATTAATTGCAAGCAAATTAATCAGTAGGCTAGGCAATCGAGCTTTAGGCGAGAGCACCTGAGCAACGACGCGACACCCCGACAATAACAGTGACAGCAAGCTACAGGCGAGAGCACCCGAGCGACGCGACACCCCGACAATAACAGTGAAGGCAAGCCTTGGAAACCCAAGCAGCCCACTGGAGAGAAAATTAACACAGGCTAGGCAATCGAGTTTTAGGCGAGAGCACCCAAGCAACGACGCAACAGCCCGACAATAACAGTGACGGCGAGCTACGGGCGAGAGCACCCGAGCGACGCGACACTCCGACAATAACAGTGACGGCGAGCCTTGGAAACCCAAGCAGCCCACTGGAGAGCAAATTAACACAGGCTAGGCAATCGAGTTTTAGGCGAGAGCACCCAAGCAACGACGCGACAGCCCGACAATAACAGTGACGGCGAGCTACAGGCGAGAGCACCAGAGCGACGCGACACTCCGACAATAACAGTGACGGCGAGCCTTGGAAACCCAAGCAGCCCACTGGGGAGAAAATTAACACAGGCTAGGCAATCGAGTTTTAGGCGAGAGCACCCAAGCAACGACGCGACAGCCCGACAATAACAGTGACGGCGAGCTACGGGCGAGAGCACCCGAGCGACGCGACACTCCGACAATAACAGTGACGGCGAGCCTTGGAAACCCAAGCAGCCCACTGGAGAGCAAATTAACACAGGCTAGGCAATCGAGCTTTAGGCGAGAGCACCCGAGCAACGACGCGATGCGACACCCCGGCAACAACACAGTGACGCCGAGCCTTGGTAATCCAAGCAGCCCACCGGAGAGCAATCAGCGCAGGCTAGGCAATCAAGCTACAGGCGAGAGCACCCGAGCAATAATGCGCCCGACAATAGAGTGACGGCGCCAGGAAAATACAGTGACGGCTTTTGGAAACCCAAGCCACTCACTGGCGATTAATCAAAGCGCGCAACTGGCTGAATAAATACAGTGACGGCGGCTTGGACCCCAAGCCGCGCACTGGCGCATACAAATGAGCAACCGGGCTTAGGCGAACGCACCTGAGAAACGGTGCGAGACCGAAAGAATAACACAGCGACTGAAAACCAGCCGCCAATTAATGCTCTCAGCAAATTAAAGCAAAGGGTAGAAAGGTGAAATCAGCTGCCGCGCTAGCCGACGGATAGTCGACTACGCGTAGCCTACACACTTTACTCACCCCTACCGAATCAAACAAATTGCAAGTCGCAGCCCTTGGTGGACGAAGTCAAATCGAGGCACCAACCCTTGGGTTACAAGGCTACTTGCGACAAGCTAATATGGTATCTCTTACAACAAACAATGTTTGTGTGTCCTGCTAGTACGCTACCGCGAGAAAATAGAAGGAACAGAACCTCGGGTGACTCCGGAATATATAGACTTTCTCGGGTCACCCAGGTGACCCGAGAAGTCACAGGTGACTTTTTTGGTATAATTACTCGACCTGCGCATGCGCGAGATGGAACATCCAGTGCTAAAGCACCGCCTCTGGCGGTCAGTAGGAATGAAATAGAACGACAGATACCCCTCATGTTTTTTCCATGTTGACCAATAAAAAACAACAGTAGCACCCCGGTCGACGATTTTGCAGGGATCGGAACATGAGCTGATTAGAGTGTTAACCTCCGAACTTAACAATGCACCATCAAGACACCGGTTAAACGCATCACAAAGGTTACACTTGAATTTATAATTCGCATGAAATAGAGCTAAGAATCTTCCAACAGAGGTCATCAACCGGACTTGAACCCCGGTGTCCAGGGGGTTAGGCAGAGTGCACCCCACTACACCACTGAGGCGATGACAATTGACAATAATCAATCATCCATAAAGAGGATATATATATGACATTAAAATGTATGTGTGTATTTCTATTATTTCCCTTGTGTTTTTTTTCATGACGACCCATAAAAAACAACAATGTTACCCCTTATGTTTTTTTTCATGACGACCAATAAAAAACGACATGGTTACCCCTTATGTTTTTTTTCATGACGACCAATAAAAAACAACAATGTTACCCCTTATGTTTTTTTTCATGACGACCAATAAAAAACAACAATGTTACCCCTTATGTTTTTTTTCATGACGACCAATAAAAAAAGGAACAGTGTTACCCCTTATGTTTTTTTTCATGACGACCTATAAAAAAAGGAACAGTGTTACCCCTTATGGTTTTTTTCGTGACTACCAAAGAAAAACGACAGTGTCACCCCTCATGTTTCATTTGATAAAAACGACAGTGTTACACTGTCGTTTTTTATTGGCCGTCATGAAAAAAAACATAAGGGGTAACACTGTCGTTTTTATTGGTCGTCATGAAAAAAAACATAAGGGGTAAGACTGCTATTTTTTATTGGTCGTCATGAAATAAACATAAGGGGTAACACTGTCGATATTGATCAAATAAAACATAGGGGGTAACACTGTTGTTTTTCTTTGGTCGTCATGAAAAAAACCACAAGGGGTAACACTGTCGTTTTTTATTGGTCGTCATGAAAAAAAACGACAGTGTTACCCCTTGTTTTTTTCATGATGACTGATAAAAAACGACAGTGTTACCCCTTATATTTTTGCCAGATTTGAGCCACCACCGCTAACCAGTGCCGGGTGCAGAGGAGTGGTGTAGAGCTGCAGAAGTAGAATGACGCAGGGACACCAACCAGAAGGGAGTCGCCGTATGACTTTCTCGGTAAGGAAGGGATTTATCGTCCTGATGCTGTACAGCATGAAGCTGCAGGAGTGGGTTGTCACAGCGATGTTAGCAACAAGGCAAACTGGTCATCCAGAGACCAGCGTCACAGCACCAGGTTCCCCTCCGGCCAGGCTGCATTCGAAAAGATCAGGACTGTTCTTCTGCTGAGGTCCTTATGACTAACTGAGAGCCAGCGACTGGCCTCCAGAGCCTACCAAGAGTAACCACAGGGAGGAACTTTACTCAACGTTATGCGACGTTGGTCATAAACCATCTATCAACATAATGTCAAGTTGGTTTTTGTACATCACACAGAGGGTTTAATGGTCATACATTTTTTCTACTGGAAACATTTGATAATGATGATAATAATTATGCAATTTTCATTAGGTATTCATATATATATATATATATAAGGTTTCATCATGTTTCAGGCCTGGAATTATTAACACTGCCCAAAGTTTACACTAACACACACACACACACACACACACACACACACAGATTTTTAAAACCAAACACACTGCTAGTTAGCTCAGACCCCAATGGTTTCCGGTTAAAGATATGCATGCTACAGAGGAAACAGAAAACAACAGGGGAGTGCGGATTGACCACAACAGCAGAAGTAACAGAATGACAGTGACAGTTTCCACGACCCCACTTAAAGGTTATGGGTCAAACCCTGATGTCTGCAGCAGAGCCTACCAAGAGTAACCACAGGGAGGAACTCTTACTCAACGTTATGTGACGTTGGTCATAAACAATATATCAGCATAATGTCAAGTTGGTTTTTGTACATCACACAGATGGTTTAATGGTCATACATTTTTTCTACTGGAAACATTTGATAATGATGATAATAATTATGCGATTTTCATTAGGCATTCATATATATATATATTAGGTTTCATCATGTTTCAGGCCTGGAATTATTAACACTGCCCAAAGTTTACACTAACACACACACACACACACACACACACACACACACACACACACACACACACACACACACACACACACACACACACACACACACACACACACACACACACACACACACACACACACACACACACACACACACACACACAGATGGTTTCCGGTTAAAGATATGCATGCTACAGAGGAAACAGAAAACAACAGGGGAGTGCGGATTGACCACAACAGCAGATGTAACAGAATGACAGTGACAGTTTCCACGACCCCACTTAAAGGTTATGGGTCAAACCCTGATGTCTGCAGCAGCCCTCCTGTATGCACCCTTGAGCAAAGACCCTACATTAAAAGTGCTGTAAGATTTGATGGCATGAGAGAAGTTCTCTTTACAACTCTCAAATCTTACCTGCACAGCACCTGACATGCGGCTGCAAATAAAAATTCACTTGGGGTGAAAGCATCCAAAGCATCATTAGTGATTACAACTTAGATGTTACTGTGAACAGTGTTCTTGTTATGCAAATTAGCTTTAACATCCGGTTAAGTTGCGAAATACATTGTTTCCTGATATGGGCCCCAACTATCTTCAACCACAGCTCGGGTTCAACCAAAAAGCGAGAGTTTAGAGGAAACAGTAAAACAGTAAAACCAACAAGACTTGTTCTTAGATCTTGTGAGAAAATTATTCTAACAAATGACATTCATACTGCATCAAGACAGAGTATATATTTGGTTTGAAAAACCTTGTCTGAAACATAAGAAAAATTGATAGACAGAAATTCCCAAAAATGCATTGCTGCCTGAGCAAAATTCAAACAGCCATGGAGTTGGAGATAGGCTCTTTCATTCTTGACCTGTAAAGAAAATAATAAGTTATTTATTATTTTAGTTCTTGATAAAATGGAAGATAAAAATATTTTATTTTTTGCAAAAATAATTTGATTCAGGATAAATTAATGGATGCGAGCTTCTGAAATTATAAGACAGCCGTTTTCAGCCCCAAATAATCACCTACCTTTTACAACGACTTCGATGAAATGCCCTCTTGCCTGCTCTCCGTTCCCACATTTCGCGATGCACTGAAAATCCCCATTGTCCTCGCTGATGAGACTGAGAATCTTGGTCGTGACCTGCCGAAGTCGACTGTCCTCTGAGATGGTCTCATTCACCGTGGTAAGGTACCTGCTCGGATCTGTGAGCCCAACACTTTGGTTTTGGTGCCAGCCGACCTCCATGTGACGGCACAACTTGTATACATACATCGTCTTGCAGGTGAGCGTTATCGGTGTCCCCATGAGTTCCTTGAATGGTTTCCGTTCATAGTGCACATCAACAATTCCTTAAGGGAAAAATTTGTTCAGAAGAAAATAAATATTGTTATTGTTTATAGCGTTAATTTCTTGATTTTGAGATTCAAATAAACAATCAACCTAAAGGTTTTTTTTTAAACAAAAATAGGTTAACTCAAGTGTGCTATCAGTATCCTATATTGTAAGCTAAAATAAGAGTGTGCTTTCAGTCTACTTGTATAGTTATAAGATATATGATACATTCTTCATAAAATTATACTGAAGTACACTTGGCTTGTAATGACAAGTATACAGAAAATTCTAGGTACAATTGGCCTTCACGTAATCTTTTGATCGAAGATAAACTTAAGAAAAGTATATAACTAAGTATACTTAGCTCTGTGTTGTTGTGCTTGTGCATCGTATTATGCGTTATTTATTTTGTCATCTAATAGAATATTAGTTTTTTTTATTCATAAAGCATCCAACATGTTCTGAGTAGCCTATGGGATTTTTTAATATGAGCTAACTTAAAACTTAAAGTACAGATAGGGGTATATTACAAGTATAATACCTAACGTAGTTGTATACTGTACAGTGCAAACTAGTGACATGTGTACTAGGCTACTATGCAAACTTGAACTTGTAGATGAATAAACTTCTGATTCTGAAACAAATATGTTTTAGTAACATGAACATCACAACAAAACCGAGGAAAATTTATCTTAAATTCAACTATATTTCCCAAGGGTAATATATGTGGTAAGTTCTAATAACAATGTACTTGTAAGTGTACCATTTCAATACTTCTGGGGACTAAAATGGCCAACATTTTTGATCCTGATAATATACTTTCAAGTATACTTAAAATGTAAGAGTGGTTTGCATACACCAATAGTTTTCTTCCAAGTATTATTTTGTACTGCAACTATACTTTGAACCATACCTCAAGTTTTCTTAATAGTGAAATACTCATGTACTTTTGAGTTTATGAAAGTAAACTTACTAACTAACCCTTACTGCAAGTTTTCTTTAAATGGTCGTAACTTTACTTAGTTTATGCTATTTGGTTACTATTTAGATATTATTCTTTTACTTGAAGAGACTCAACCATAAAGGATATATCCGGTAAGAAGATCCAAACATGCTAGGCAGATGTTATGGTTAGTGATATCAACCAGAAACTAGCCACAATTATATGTAAAACCCCAAAATCTAACAGGTTATTGTGCATGCAGGAATTAATGATATTACGTAACATATCCCAATAATCCCTAACTCACATATATATATATTTATTGATCAAAATATAGGCAAACAGGTTATTGTGCATGCAGGAATTAATGACATTACGTAACATATCCCAATAATCCCTAACTCACTTATATTTATTGATCAAAATATAGGCAAAACATCCTAATAAACTTCAGTTAACTTGTCAGTACAGCGCAAATACACCTAAATAGAATTTGTTAAGTCTATTTCTGATGAGTTCATGAGAAAGTAGACTCTCCTTTAGTTTAAGCAATACTAAAGGCACACTTGAAAAACGTATTCTTTGTAAGGGTTTGCCGTGATAGCCTAAATTTGACAGACATATCCAAAATGATTAGGGTTAATAGCTTAAATAAACCTAAATCACGATTAACTTGGACCTGATAAAATGCTATATCCGTAAATTGTAGTGTAGGATGCTACTTCCACTTAAATTTCGAGATGGTTGGGGAGATAACGTCCCTCATTCCAGAATCAAAGTCCAACCAACCTTTTCCTTTGTAAGAGACCACACAGTGATATAACACCACCAACCACACCATTCGGCGTCCATTGAACCAGAATGTTGTCAAACACATCACCCGCTCCATCGTGCACGCCAACTCCAAAAGTCTGTGATGATTTACTGCCACAACTAATCTTTCATATCACGCGAAGATTACATGCAGGCGTATGCACGCCTGTGTGAAGGGTCACAGGGCGTTTATTTATGTTCCTGTGGTTTGAAAAACGGCATCTTCTTTCTTCCGTTCTCTTTCATTCTTTCCGATTGGGGAGGAACGCAAACATAAAAAAAAAGTAATAATATAAAATGTGTTTAGTCTGTTAATTACAACTATATTAAAGATACATCCCTAAACATTAAGTCCTTCCATTTCAGCCCATTACAAGTAGGCTAAAATATAGACTACCAATTGGTTCAAGTTACAGCCAAGGTAACTTAACAAACATAAAAATGTACCTTCTATGTCCACCGTGTTTGTTCCATATATATGACAAACCGGGTGCAGCAGCATGTTTAGTTCCTAGGGATGCAAACAATTAATCGATTATCGATTAATTGTCGATAAGAGATTACTCGATTAAAATAAATTACTTGCAATTAATCGCATTTTTAACCCGTAATTCCCCAACCACCCACGTGAGGGCGCGCTTGACGCCAGACGTACTTGACGCACACGCGGGAACACAAGCGAAGAAGCAGGACAAGACAAACGAAAAGCGGGACACTAGAGCTGTGTTCGAAATCGTTCCCTATCATGGATGTAGTGCACTAAATAGGGTGCACGGCATTTTGTAGGGTGTTCGAATTCTCAGTGGTCCACTATATAGGGCACTATATAGTGGACTTAAAATAGGGTACATACGATGTTCCCTACATGTTACCTCCGTATACCACAATGCAATGCGGTTGTATTTTTCCAGGGGAGAAGAAGAAGCTGAATAACCGCGAAAACTCGTTCCCTATTCCCTATATAGTGTACATGATATAGTGCACACTATATAGGGAATAGGGAACGAGAATTCGGACACTACGCTGAACATTTCTAAACGTCATTTGCCTCAGTAAATGCGCCGGGTATTTGTGTGAATTGATGCGCCGACATCATCTAAAAAAACCGGGCTGGAGGTTGTATTGATGTTGAATGTTACATTTCCTTGTTCAAGTTTTTTTAAATGAATTTTGAATGTTAAATATTCTATGTTAAATCCCAAATAAATTGTTGACATTTCTAAACACAAGCCGGATGTAAATTTATTCGTTTTCGCGGTTATTCAGCTTCTTCTCCCCTGGAAAAATACAACCGCATTGCATTGTGGTATACGGGAGTAACATGTAGGGAACATCGTATGTACCCTATTTTAAGCCTTTATTATGTCCATGATTTTAAGTCGATTTTAAATAGTGCCCTATATAGTGGACCACTGAGAATTCGAACACCCTACTAAATGGCGTGCACCCTATTTAGTGCACTACATCCATGATAGTGATCGATTTCGAACACAGCTACTGACACGATGAAGAGGGCAAAACGGAGTGCAGTATGGAGCCACTTTAAGTTGGTTAATGACGACAAAGACGCCAAATGCACAATATATATATATTTTAAAGTAGGCCTACAACTTAACGACTTCGTTGAATTACCACCTAAATGTGTCACATTCAGAAGGAAATTCAGCTTCTCAGAAGTATTGCCGCTTATCAATTAATCGATCATCGATCGATAAGATGAAACAACTATCGATTAATGAATTACTCGATAATTTGCATCCCTATAGCCATGTTTAATTGCATTAGCAGTCCAACACCTTTACACGCTCATAACTCTCACCTAGGCTATTTCCCTCTAACTGGCGCTAAGCCAGTTAGAGGGAAAAAGCCTCCCCTCCAAAACCATCAGTCCTTCCACCCTCTCAACCCTCTCCAACGGTTTGACTGACATCAAGACCTGGATGCAAAACATCTTTCTCAAACTCAACTCCAACAAATCCGAAATCCTCATCATTGGTCCTGACACCCTCACTCACTCCACTCAGAACTTCACCCTTAACATTGACGGCTCCACCATCACCCCCTCCACCAAAATCTGTAACCTTGGAGTTATCCTGGACCCCACTCTATACTTCCTCCCCCATGTTAACCATATTACCAAAACTGCCTTTTTCCACCTCCGAATCATCGCCCGCCTCCACCCCAACCTGTCAACTACCGCTGCTGCGACACAGCTGCACGCCTCCTCACTGGTGCCCGCTCCAGAGATCACATCACACCTGTCCTCCGTGAACTCCATTGGCTTCCAATTAAACACCGAATCAACTTCAAAATCTTACTCATCACCTACAAGGCCCTCAACAGCCTAGCCCCCCCCTACCTTGCCGACCTCCTCCATCACCACGCCCCCTCCCGATTCCTCAGGTCCATCTCTGCCAACCTGCTACAAGTTCCACGGACTGAGCGCTGGACTTGGGGTGATCGGGCCTTCTCATTTGCTGCCCCCACCTTTTGGAATTCACTCCCCTCCCACATCAAAGTCTCTCCAACCCTCTCTTCTTCTGCACTCAAATCTGCACTCAAAACATACCTTTTTACACTAGCCTTCCCCACCTAACTCCCACCTTATTCTTCATGTTTAACCTCTGTTTTTCTTTTATTCCTAGTCTGTTTTACATAGTTTTGATAGGGCAATATGTAAAGCGTCTTAGAGTAGGCCTACCATATTAAGGGCTATATAAATTTAATTTATTATTATTAATATTATTATTATTATTATCGTTGGTTGATATAACACTTTACACATTTCCCTTCTTTAGAGAAAGTCAAGAATCACGTGGTTGCAATTTACAATTCAGGACAGATAAAAAAAGTCGAATGGAAATGTATAGAAATATGGTTGACAACTTGTCAAAACATTTTGCATGCAAAGACTTATGCAATGAACTCATGTTGTGGGCGTGAGACTATTCAATAGTTTCCCATTGCAATACATTTTGATCAACATGACACATGCCATTGATAATGTAGGAAAGAGCAGAGAATTGTACATAATCATTTGCATGAATGTACCAAAGCGTTTGCAACTTGTTCAAAGAAATGAGAAACTGCTTTTTTGATGTGCCAAGTGACACAATGATGTGAAGATTGAACAGGTATTTTGAGAATTTCAATTCTGGTCTGCGAAAAACTGTAATATATATTTAGAATAATATATATTTTTTATAAATGAAATTACTTTTTAAGGAAACACTATTATCATTAACAAATATGTAAATAAAAGCACTTCTAAAGCTGCGCTAAATAACTTTTACGATAAACAAAGAGGGTAGCCTAAAATAAAACGGTAATAATAATTCTTCAAACAAGACAACTTGGTGCACTGTATTCCATTCAAAATATTATAATATATATACCTGTTTGCCACTAGAGGGCATTGTCCCTTTACAATACAAATCAGACGAGCAATGTTTAGCAATTAGTATTACAGACAGACAGACAGACAGACAGACAGACAGACAGACAGACAGACAGACAGACAGACAGACAGACAGACAGACAGACAGACAGACAGACAAATCGATCTATCGAAAGTCTTAGACAGTCAGACAGACAGGCAGGCAAATCGATCTATCGACAGACAGACAGACAGACAGACAGACAGACAGACAGACAGACAGACAGACAGACAGACAGACAGACAGACAGACAGACAAATCGACAGACAGACAGACAGACAGACAGACAGATGGATAGATGGACTTCGGATAGATGGATAGATATATAGATAGATATATAGATAGATAGAAGGATAGAAGGATAGAAGGATAGAAGGAGATGGATGGATGGATGGATGGAAAGGATGGATGGATGGATGGATAGATTGATAGATAGGCAGACCGAAAGACAGACCGAAAGACAGACAGATATATGGGAGTGCATCCTTGTATAGGGATAAACGTCATGTTGAGGTTGGCGTGTTGGACGTCCAGAACAGAACGTTCTAAGGTCCAATGGCAGTTAAGATTTATCCTTGACATTTTTTTTTCGATAGATGGATAGGTAGAGAGATAGGTAGAGAGATAGAGAGAGAGAGAGAGAGAGAGAGAGAGAGAGAGAGAGAGAGAGAGAGAGAGAGAGAGAGAGAGAGAGAGAGAGAGAGAGAGAGAGAGAGAGAGAGAGAGAGAGAGAGAGAGAGAGAGAGAGAGAGAGAGAGAGAGAGAGAGAGAGAGATAGATAGATAGATAGATAGATAGATAGATAGATAGATAGATAGATAGATAGATAGATAGATAGATAGATAGATAGATGGATATGTGGATATGTGGATAAATAGAAAGAAAGATAATTTGATAGATAGACGGGACGCTTCAATAGATTGATAGATAGACAGACCGAAAGACAGACTAATATATGGGGGTGCATCATTGTGTACGGATAAACGTCATGTTGAGGTTGGCGTGTTGGACGTCCAGAACGGAACGTTCTAAGGTCCAATAGCTGTCCTTGAAAATTTTAAATTATCTTTCTAGGAAGATATAATTTGATTATAGCAAATCTCTGAAACATGTTGTGGAAATTGGTGCTCTTCTTGGAATTCTGACTTCAATCGCAAATGTCAAATTAAAAAACTAATAATTAAATAATAATAGAATGATGTCAGGAAGTCTGGGGCCCCCTGCTTGAGCTGCTCCCCCCGCGACCCGACCCCGGATAAGCGGATGACGATGAGGAGGATGAGAATGATGTCAATCATTTTTTTTGTAAGTACATTCCACTAATGTGGTTAGCAGAGATAGTGCTGTGGATGCCTGTTGTCTGGTCTCCAACACACTGGACTTTGTTTACACCCCACAGTAAATTAGATTAAGCATTACCCTTGGCATTTAGCACACACACTCCCCACAATCTGGGCAGCAGTTATATAAATAAAAGCATTAGATGAGCCTCATACATAGCAGTCTTAAAGGTTGTGATAATGATTTATACTAAAACCATATTCCCAGTTGACAGACTCCCTTCAGGAACCACTCATTGAAACTGCCAGGGTTAGGGTCTGTCTGTCTGTCTGTCTGTCTGTCTGTCTGTCTGTCTGTCTGTCTGTCTGTCTGTCTGTCTGTCTGTCTGTCTGTCTGTCTGTCTGTCTGTCTGTCTGTCTGTCTGTCTGTCTGTCTGTCTGTCTGTCTGTCTGTCTGTCTGTCTGTCTGTCTGTCTGTCTGTCTCTCTCTCTGGTTCTGATCTCTAGGATCAGAACCACAACAAAACAGCTGTCCAGACACCCTAGAAAGAAGCACAACTGCGCATTCTAAATAAACTCCATATCCACTATCAACAGTAGCCTACATTTCACTCTGGATTGGTGTATGAAACCTGTGTCGTAAACGGGGGGAATCGCAATAGGATAGATTGATGGAGATAGATGTTCTGGAAGGGCCAGTGCGCTTGATGTAAAAACACATCACATTTAAAGGAATGTCCTCGTTTCCTAAATGGATCCGTAATGACGACATCGAAGAAAATACCCAGCCCTGTCATGTGAGAGAGAGTAGGCCTATACACATTATTGCAAATAAAACACTCAAGACTTCAAATCAAAGTTTTTTCCTAGTGACATCCTAAAAGAGTAGGCCAACATGTTTGCTATTATAATCGTTTGTTCATCATCGATTTTTATTTAATGTCCGCAAAAAGTCCCTGTTCAATCTCGTCGTCCAATAGTTCGAGCCATAGACGTCGGGTGTTGTAGGAGGCTAGTTGAGCTGGAGGCATGGCCGTGTACGTGAAGGGGGCGTTCCCTCCAGACCTGCTGAGCTCCGAGGTCACCGCCGTCAGACACGTTCTCGCCCGCTACGGAGAGAGGAGCACCGAGCAAGGACGTCACGTCACAGCGGGATATTCCTCCTCGCGATGCCTTCCGTGGAAAGACTTTACTGAGAATACAAGCTGACTAAAGACAAAATAAAACCTTAGGCTTGTTGTATTCTATTCTCATATACTATCTGCCGTGTTCCTCTGTGTATGAGGCTGATCTAGCGTCGCGCCTGGTCTCGCCGTCTCTGCGCGTGTCTCAACGTAGACCCGGCCGGCTTTGTTCGATTTTTGACAGCAGTAGCCTCTACTCGTTACCGCTACCGACATGGACCGTTCAGAGAGGGACAACCGATCAGACGAGGAAACCGAATACGAAGAGGAGGAGATGGATCCTAGGATCCAGGTAAGTGTTACGGTAACGATAGTATGCCTATTTGAGATTGTAATGGTTCTGTTATTCAATTGCAGAGCCAAAGGGGTCCATTGGGTTCAAGAATACCGTGATCGGCACGTTGAGTCTGATGATTTATAGGTTATTATAATGCCTATTTTAAATGGTTTGCAGCCATGACTCAATGGCCCATTTATTTACCCAGGCAGTCTCGTCTCCTTGATAGTAATATCGCCAATATGAAGGCATCGAAATGCATTGCAATTGGTCTAAAAGCTAAATCTTCTGTCGGAGTTGGGGTTCTAGTCGTTCCTTAACATTAACTGCAAACCAATTTAGGTTAAACTTAATTATAGGATCAGATATATTAACCCCACTTGCAATCATCTGTCAAATTCTGATCTCTGTCTCCTGTCCTTCTGTTTCCTCTCACTCAGGGAGAGCTGGAGAAACTTAACCAGTCCACAGACGCCATCAACAGATGTGAAACTGAACTGGAGGTGAGCTTGATAAACACACACACACACACACACACACACACACACACACACACACACACACACACACACACACACACACACACACACACACACACACACACACACACACACACACACACACACACACACCCCCATTAGCAAGGTGAAGATGTAGTCAACTGAATACAATTATTTATTTTTGTCCTTTGTGATGTAGGCCTACTCATACTTCAGTGCCCTCAGTTGCACACAGCCACTAGTGACAACTCCTTATCATGCTCTTTTGAGATTGAATCACACACACACACACACACACACACACACACACACACACACACACACACACACACACACACACACACACACACACACACACACACACACACACACACACAGCCTTTCCCTGATAAAACCCATTTGAAAAGACACCACAGGATCATGGCATTGGAACACATTTTGTTCACATTTTGTCCTTTGAAGAAGTACGTGTGCATCAGATATCTTGACATCAGATGAGATGGTACAGCGTAGGACATTATGGGCGTACTTGAAACTGTACTTGAAAGTGTATTTAATAATATGCACATTCTAACTATTATTATTTTATCTGTTTGTTTTAATGGGCCACTGTATATCAGTGCTTTATATTTGGAAATAAGTGCAGTGGTTTATTATTGTACTATAAGTTAGTTTCTGAATGGTTCATGCTCACTTAATCTTGCTCTACTTAACTGCTCAAACGGGTTATGAGCGTTGAGGTGGGACGTCAAAGTAATTTATAAAACTAAAGAAGTGTGCCCGTTAGTGTAACGGCATGTGCTGTCATGGGGATTTGGCTCATGAAAATGATTCATGGTGTGGCCTTTGGATGCTGTGTAGTGGAAATAACTGAGTGTAGCTCACGATCAGCCTACATTATGGCGATTTACAGAGGATAAAGTCCTGCAAAATCCTGCACACGAGGCTAGCAGTTTTTCTGGATGAGGTGGATTGGAAGATTTACACGCTGGTCTGTGTGTGTATGTGTGTTACTCACGCCAATGTTACTGTCATTATATATGTGTTACAGTGTATGATTGCTTGTTTCCTTGACACAGGGAGAGACATAGCAATTTGTTGAGGACATGGCTGAGAACTTGCGTATACGCTATAGTTGTCTGGATTTTAAATGAAACACGCAGTGTACATTGTGTGTAAGACGCTGATGTTGTGGTATCCAAATGTTTATTTGTACCGATGCAGTGTTCTTTGATACAGTGTAAATACAGAAGTCATGTGATATCCTCTTATCAAGCCTGTTGGTCTGTTGGTCTTGCTGACCTTTTTATACATGGGCCAGCAGTTCTGAAATCTTTACTCAATCATGACAAAATATTTTAATAGAATTCCACAGAATAGGAGAACAAAAAAACAACATCTAAAAAAGCAGTTTTCTCTGAACTCTTCCAGCTTCCAAAAACCTACTGTAGGCTTGGGTAAAATATAATGCATGTCATGACATATTCCGATAACCTTTCTCGTATTGTTCCCTCTTCGGCTGCTGAAGGCGTTCTGATGTAGTCGGATGAAAGTTGTGTAATTGAATTAAGTAAGATGACCTCCCAGCTGGCCAGGTCCCTTATCTCTGGTCTGCTACATTAAGAAAATATGGCGCTGTTCTTTACCCTTTTTGGGTACATGACGCATGACTCTGAATTCTGCGTATTTATGTTCTCATGTTTGGTATAGACTACAATCTTTTACAGTAGTTAGTTTGACCTAGGAACAATGTAACCTTTATGAAGGTGATTCCAATCAGAACAACACAGACTTAGTTTACCGCGTTTTGCCAAAACGTAGATTTCCCTCGGACTGATTTGTTTGAGGTTTGTGTCCACATCACTGTTGTTTAAGCTCTGCCAAAATCTTCTTGGAAAAATATCAGCAGCAACCCCTGCAAAATCTCTTATTTTCTGCTAAATAACTTTAGAATAGCCATTAGTTAATAGTTTAACCATTGAAGAATATGTTGGTCTATTCCATGTCCTCAAAGACATTTGTGGGACTTTGATACATCTATTTTTATGTTTGGATCATTTGTGTTGTCATTTGGCTATGATCATGGGTTTGGTGTCCTCAACAAAATCTTGGCTTTCCTGGCGGGACTCGAACTGCTCAGTGGAACTGTTCCCTCACCCGGTCTCTTGTTCCCCGTCAGAGCGCCAGGCAGAGGTTCCGCTCTGTGCTGGTGGAGGCCACCCTGAAGCTGGACGAGCTGCTGAAGAAGATCGGGAAGGCAGTGGACGAGTCCAAGCCCTACTGGGAGGCCCGCAGGGTGGCTAGACAGGTGAGGACGTGTGTGTGTGTGTGTGTGTGTGTGTGTGTGTGTGTGTGTGTGTGTGTGTGTGTGTGTGTGTGTGTGTGTGTGTGTGTGTGTGTGTGTGTGTGTGTGTGTGTGTGTGTGTGTGTGTGTTGGTTGTAGGGAGGTCAGGGGTAAAGTATAGAAATTTCTCTTTCTAAAAAAGTACCAACTAATGTACGTTTTACACCTTTAATTGGTGTTTTTACTTTGTTGTGGTCGACTCTTGAAAGGACTGTTTGTCGAGGAACCGATTATTAAGGTGAATTAAGTCTTTGATTGTGTACTGAGCCTAAGGTTCGGTCACTTCGGGCCGGACCTTATCCTCATTTTGGTAAATACCGGTACTCACCCATAATGTGTCGCGCATTAATGCTCAACTATACCAACAATGTTTCTATTTAGAGCCCACACAGCTGTGAAGCCTCAAAGAGAAAGTGTTCAGGAGATCCCCAGGTGGGACAAAGCACTTCTATTTTCAGTTTGTTCCCACACCCTATTTTCTCTTTAATTGGTCTCAGTTTTAAGACATGATGAGCGGGGGGTTCGGGAGGGGGTGTAGACACTTGCACTTCCATGGAAGTAACTTTAAGTTGATGATTAAGTTGCAAGATGGCATGAAAGTGTGTTTCATAATCAAACAGTTTGACTCTTTTTCCAACCGGAAAGTCCAGCCTGTGTCACTGATGGGACCAACTTTTTCACTTAGAAAGAGAGCTACTCAAGGGCACTGATCTCATTACAACTAACACCACAAACAACAAACATGGACCACAAACATGGAGGGTTTCATTAGTTTAAAATATTTATTAATGAATCACTGTCTGGGGGGGGGACATAAACAAAAACTTCAAAAAGGTGTTTGTGTGGCTTCTAATAAATATGTATTTTCAATAATATACATTTAGAAATAATTTATATTGGGGGACATACTTCATGTTTTGCAAAAGTTGGAAGGGACATAGCTAAACCTATACTACCGTTGGATAGATTTAAGTAAATATTCAGAGAATATGTGAATACTGGAACCTGTAGAAATAGTTCACCTTAATCACTATAAGCATTGACCCAAGTACTGTATTTAGAGGGAAACAGCTGGCGTGCTGTGTGCAGTCATTGGTTTCTAAAGGCGCTACCTGCGGCGACACAAGCTGAACTAGCTACTGTTCATTGAACTTCCCCAAGGCATGACTATATGTCATGACTGAGGAACTGACACCAGTTCCTCTCTGTCTACCTGCTGCTAGGTAGAAATCCCACCCAAAAATAGATGTTCATTTGAACGGCCCTATTCGTAGTATTTTAGCACCATTGTGCGCGCATCCGTTCTCTTATTGTGTCGTACAGTATTTGAGCATTAGCGTAGAATTAGCTTACATTTCCCCAAATCAGCAGCATAAAAGAACAGTGGAAGAATGTTAAGCATACTCTGCTGACTTAACAGGTGTCACCGCTATCGCTCAAGGTCTATTTATGTTGTTATTCAAATATAACGAGGACCAAATCCTCCTGGGCTTAGAGCTAAGCGTGATCACCCCGCCCAACCGCGATAGCTTTTCTTTAAAGGCACCCAGTGCAACTTTATGTAAACATTCAATGAAAAATAAACATTCAATTTCTAGTCTTTTTTACACGTAGTAAGTTTCAATAACTCCATACCATTACATATCGACATTCAAGGAGCAAAGATGAGACGTCGTTGTGTGGTGAGAACTGATAGAAAATCGTAAACAACAACAATCGCCGGTGGGGAGAAGCCATTTTTCCATTGACTGGAAGCCTGCTTTATTTATTGTAGGTTACAAAAAATAAAGAAAATGGCGGCATTGTTGTTGTTATCGATTTTGTATCAGTTCTCACCACACAACGACGTCTGATCTTTGCTGCTTAAATGTCGGTATGTAATGGTATGGAGTTATTGAAACTTACTACGTGTAAAAAAGACTAGAAATTGAATGTTCATTTTTAAGCCTCGAAAGTTGCACTGGGTGCCTTTAACACAGTAGAGATCAAGAGATATTTCCGGTCGCTCTCTAAGGCCCCGTCCACACGAAGCCGAAACGGGCGAAACCGTTACGGTTTCGATCTATCCGGTTTCGAAGTATCTCCGTAAAGACGAAGCCAAGCGAAACCGGATAGATCTGTAGAAACGCTGTAGTAAACATTCCAGGCCCATAAGGGGCGCTGCTTCTGGTACACAAATCCAGAAGAAGAAGAGGCGAGCATGCGCATAAAGGCTGCCCCCCGAACCACTAACAACACAAACAAACAGCTCTTCTACGATGGCGAACTAGATTCTCAATAAATAATGGCTTAGCAACCCAACAAGGGACATGATATGCTGCAGAACGATTACAAGCTTGTAGTCCGCCATCATCTTTTTTGTTGTGATTTCTGAGACTCCGCGGGCTTAAGAGCCATTGGCTAGGAGGTCGAGGGGTGGGGCGATGACGTCATGGTTTGCGGTTTCAGTCGGTTTCAGGCGTCCACACGAAACCAAAACGAAACCGGATAGATTTGAAACCACCTCCGAGGGTGGTTTCAGAAGTTTGCAGTTTCGGTCAGCGGATTCGCCGGCTTCGTGTGGACGGAAGGCCGAACCGTACAAGACCTTTGCGGTTTCGCCATGAAATCGGCTTCGTGTGGACGGGGCCTAAGGCACTGGTGGTTATTCAAATAAAACGAATTGTTGAGACCAGCACACTAGATCTATTAGTAAACACATGGTTGGGTTTTTCCCTATCCTCCATGCGTCTCATGGCAGAAAAGATAGCAGCTGATGTGAGGACAACATGTTCTGCTTTCAGTAGTTTCGCCTTGCTTTCTCTAATTTCACACTCACACATAATCGCTGTCCTCCCTCTCTCTGCAGCAGTACACTGCAGTTGTACTGAAGGTTTTATGGCAATCTCTTTCCCGCTCTAAACTTTGACCGACCGTTCTGGTTGAGGCGTTTTCACCTCTGATTTAGGAGCCACAGATTTTTGCCAAATGATGTTTCTTTCTCACTGTTCAAATTATGAAATGTTGCCACTTGTTTCTCTCTGATCATACATTCCTTTGAAAGTGACATTTTTTACTCTTTATATTATTCTATATTAGATATATATTTGTACATTGACAATATCCTGTGGCGTTGAAGATATATTTCTTCCAAAGATGTACTAATATTATTTATTAAATGCATATATATTCAAGATGTAGAAGAAGGATGAAGGATCAAACCAAGATTCAATACCTTACATTAAATTGTAATATGCATCAGTATGGCATCAAGCATTATTTAAAGCATGATATCATTATCAAATCTAATTAAAAACCAAACTTCTGTTATAATATCATGTGATTGTCTTCTCGTTAACACTCATCCCTCATCCTAATTGGTAAAATAATCCAAATGGTATGTCTTGATGTTTGGAGGATTTACTTTTAATTGTAATATAACAGTGTTTTGGAGCGACTCTGGGAAATGAAGTATGGGATCAATTCCATACTTCCTTCCCTTTCTCCCATATCCTTTCCTTATTTGTGTACCTCTCCAACTGGCTCTTGCCATACATTATGTCATTCATCATGATTTCAAGTCCACACACACACACACTAGAGCTGTAGCGATGCGTCGATGACGTTGACGTCAAATTTCTCCGTCAACGATTTTCGACGGAGAAATGGACGAAAGTCACAATAAAGGAAAATGTCTGCGCACGAAATCATCAAAGGTATGGAAATACTTCAAGTTAAGTCCTAAACGGAAAGGTGTTGTGATTTGCACTCTTTGCCAAATGGAGTTGGCATATCACAAGAGCACGACAGCAATGCTCCGTGTAAGAATAAAATACCCAGCCTGTCAAGAATCGGTGGCCGCTTCATTCCATCATATTCCGACCTATAAGCAGACTCACTGTCGGTCAAAGTGAAGGGTCATGCCCCCGAGAGCGCATCGGACCTGGAGGGAACGTATCACCTGTGCTCCTCGGTCTGGGAGCCGACAGCAGGAAAGATGTAACTCGTAGTTGGAGGCGGAGCGCAAGAGAGTATGCGCGCACATTTTTTTCATGTCCCTTTACGGGTTCCGTATTAAATAAAGTATATTATTAAGATTTTTTTGGTATTTATTTGAGATACATTATGGTTTTTATTAATCGAGCAACAGAAAAATAAATAAAAAAAACGTCCAATTGGTCATTAGATTAGTCGACTAATCGATAAAATAATCGCCCGATTAATCGTTTGATAAATAATCGTTTACCCCCAGCCTTAACACACACACACACACACACACACACACACACACACACACACACACACACACACACACACACACACACACACACACACACACACACACACACACACACACACATTCTATTTGCTTTCAATTTGTGGTTTTAAATTACAATTAGGGCATTTAGCAGACGCTTTTATCCAAAGCGACTTACATCGGTTAATTGACACACCGACGGCAGAGTCAATCATGCAAGGCGACAGCCAGCTCGTCAAGAGCAGTTAGGGTTAAGTGTCTTGCTCAGGGACACATCAACACTCAGCAAGGAGGAGCCGGGGATCGAACTAGCAACCTTTCGGTTACAAGGCCTAAAAAAAAAAAAAGTTTGGTTCCTGTTGGTTGTCAGTTGAGGTCATGGGTAGGTAGGGAATTTATTTTATTTTTTTATTTTATTTTTTCCAGCGGCAGCGAATGATAGGTAGGTTGTTTTCATTTAAAAACGAGAAAATTCGCTCATCCTTGTACAGAATGAAGAGGTGCTGTACCAAAACGTGATTATAGTTTGCATAAAAAAAAAGTAAAAAAAATCTTTTTTTTTTAAAGCTCATAAAATAATTTGGGTCGCACATAAATTGACAGGGTCGGTCGGAAACCGGAACCAAACAAAAAAATTTTTTAGGCCCAATACAACTGCTCTACCTCCTGAGCTAAGCCGACCCAAATTGGTACGTCTTTGTTTCAAAATCAGATATATCAAGACAGCCCAACAGTACAGATCGGTTTTTATTAGATCCTCTCTCTCTATGTATATGTATATACACAGTAAATATATGTATATGAGACTGTCTATCAGTCTTTCCAAGGTCTCCCTCCCATGATAAGCCACCTGTTTGCCGTACCAGATAAGAGTCTGACTAGCCAGGGAGTGGTGACTGTGGCTGGACCATGTCTTGGGGTAACCCTCGCCGGGAAATACACAAATAGCAGCCACACTATTGTGTAATGAGCACTTCACTCTTTACCCATGTTTAGCTACGAGTGTATTTAGCTGACTCCATCTGTCAGAATGACTCAACCACTTCTGTAGAATATGCTGGCCAACAAGGGTGGGTCGGTAGGCCAGCTCTATTTAATATATTGTTACATTATAATGTAACTGGAGACTAACAATGTTTTTTGGGGAGGGTATAATGGGGAAGAGTTGTACTTTACAGTTAAAAAGGAGATCCAATTGATGATACACAAGACTATTAACTATTTACTATTTACTCAGACACTTGTATCCAAAGTGGCTTACAGTGATCTGCTTAAGTAGCGAAGCAGGTTGATGTGAGGGCATCTTGCCCAAGGATGCCAAAAGGTAGCCTGTCAAGTGTAGGTTTGAACCTAGATCCAGAGATAACGCTGCAGGGTTCACATTCAAATAAAACCAAATAGGCTTTTTTAGGGTTCCTCCACATTAAGAGATCATTCAAGCAGTGACTCAGCAAAGGTTGGGGGGGAGTGTTAAAAGGTGTATTTCACTGCAGAGATACACAGGCAGTGAATGGTTGACTTTGCACATTTTAAAGTGCAGAGTTAGGGGAACACACAGCTGAAGTTGCAATAAGTACGTAATTTACAGAAGTGTTTTTTATCAACTATTTTGATTCATTATGAAATGTGAATTGCGCCATTTCTGTTCGTAAGTCGTATCTTATTATTTCAGAACATTTTGTAGGCTATAAAACAAAATTAATTACACATAATTCTCCTTTGTTTGTCAGTGGCTCTGATGCTTTCAGGATTTTATGCTAGTGTGAAGGCTGACTTTTATTTCATCTCATGGAGGTTATTTTAAAGACCCTTGGACTAGAAACATGGAAATGAAATGAAAACCTTGAGAATATGTTCATGTCTCCTGTTTAGTGTGTGTATTGAGAAAGGATCAGGAGGATTTAAGCAGAAGGCGAACAAGACACAGACAGTAAAAAGAACAAAGTCCCTGTGCACAGCCTTTTGATTCTCAGGTGCTGGTGATGTGCAGCCAACAATAATATAAAGCAAAAAAAAGTCTAAAAAACCGCACACTGGTAAGCTGATTTATTTATGTCAACGACGCTTTCGCTGTTGCTTCGTCAGGTTCACTCTTCTAGGCGCAGACAGTATTGACTAAAGGTCGAATTCAAGATAGCCAGAAGATGGAAACACGTCCATTGAAGCCGGCAGAAAGGTTGACTCGGAGACAGACGGACAGAAAAGCCAACAGTCGGGTAAACGGGCTGTTTCAGCCCAGAGCCCAATTCAGTTTATTTGTTCCTGATGCACACTTTAGACATACGCACGCACGCACGTGTGTGTGCGCACACTTCCCTGTTGTCCTGGTAGCAGAGGTTGACAATACTGTGGATGGCCCATCTGTGGCCTTTAGCTTGATGCTAATACATTCCCTCTGTCTGTATGTCTCACTCACTCACTCACTCACTCACTCACTCACTCACTCACTCACAATGTTCCTTCATTTGCTAAATACTAACCTCTGTTTACATTTTTTTTTTACAGTTTGATTTGTTTGGTTCATTATTGGTCAGAATGTTTGTGTACGTCAACTTCACATGTCTTTCAGAGCCTATTCGCTGTAACGTGACCTACTTCTAGCAGCAAATAGGTCATACATTTAGGAGGATTGCGTTTTGATTCTTCAGGATTTGATGAGATTGATCGGTTGAAACTAAACCAAGTGAGGACAAGTAAACATCATTGAACACATTTCAGCCATTGGGGGACAACATTGATTTGATTTGGTTTTGAAATCGCTGAATTCTTTTGGAAACCTTGACGATCGGGAGCACACCAAAATTGTTAAGTGTTGTATGTCAACAACATGACCAAATGTGGAAATGGAGGATGAGAACTTAAGTGCCACCCTAATCGGTCCTCCATCTGACCAAATCTGCCACTCTGTGGGTGTGAAAGTAGCTTTGGTTTCGAAAGTAGTGAACCTCAATGTGTGGATGTGTCACTCTTTGAAAGCCATGATGCTAAACACAGACATTGTGCGCTATTCATGAAGTCCAGCTTGGCTACACCTAGACTTGTGACCGAAGGAACAAAACTCCTAGCCCTGCTCAATGGAAAAATGCCTCACCACTGATCGCAGTGGGGATTGGTGATTGGTTTATTGCCAGGTTATCTATTACACATAAATAATTAGTTGTTGTGGTTTGGTGCTTTAAAGAACACATTACCTTCATTCCATTATTATCCTTGTCAATAATTTAAGTGCATTCATCTTGTGTATGAACAAGACAAACCGTCCACCATGGCATCAACTTCGGCCAATGACAAGAGTCTAACATTGGCTTGCTTAGCCTGACGGGCAGCCAAAGCAACCATGGGATGCACCATTTGCAATTGTACATCTAAATATAAGAAGGGATGACCTACATTTTCTCAAAGTCTCGACATCTCCTGTGTAATCTAAATAAAAGATTAGACTGCATGCTGTGCAGCACAGCCTGTAATATATTATTACCATTGCTTGCTAGTCATAAGCGTCCACTGTCCTACTTCTGGAGCCAGGATGTCTCTCGGTTATATTGGCCATGAAGGGCCATAAAAACGGAGGAAAACATTGCTACTGGTGCACTATGCTCAGGCTCACTGACCTTACTAGGCTGGTCGTTGTTTATCAACCACCCAACTTTCTTGACAAAAGAATAACCGTTTTCAAACCTGACAAAACGTGTTAACAGGCTGTGGCTAGCCAACAATGGCAATGCTAACAGGACCCAGAATATCGGCTTAAAATTCCTGAGGTCCCCAATTGGGCATTTTAACAGTGATTAATTATCATTCGTGATGAGTAGATTTAAATCAGTTTGTTGTGCTGTGATTCTGCAACTTCCATTTGCTTTCATGAGGTCAACCTACAGTTCTTGTCTTTCTACCCCCTTTTCCTTTTCTCTTCTTCCAGTTTCGAATTGCTACCACTCTACTCCCTCTCTCATCAAATTTTTCAACTTCTTCTTCCACTTCTCTCATATATCCTGAACTAACTCCCAAGCACTTTTCCCCTCTCTTCTGTTAAAAGAACAAGAAGAGGTGTTTGATACAACATGTATCAGATGTGAATGTGTGAGATATTCCCCTGAGGTCCATAGTGTGATGAGTTCTGGTGAGTAATAAAAAAAGTCCACAGAAGCAGTTTTCCTTCCATATTATTTTGCCTGGGACTGGGGGCCAGTCATAGGACGAGTTGGTGCGATATGATAGTTGCTTCTGTTGTTACTGTTTTACCGAAGAATCCACTACTGTCTCTGCCTCCCTTTCTATCGTGTTCTCTCTCTCTCTCTCTCTCTCTCTCTCTCTCTCTCTCTCTCTCTCTCTCTCTCTCTCTCTCTCTCTCTCTCTCTCTCTCTCTCTCTCTCTCTCTCTCTCTCTCTCTCTCTCTCTCTCTCTCTCTCTCTCTCTCTCTCTCTCTCTCTCTCTCTCACATCATGCAGCTGTTAGCCGTGATGCTAAAAAGGGAACAGAATCAGCATGAAGTGCTAATGACAGCTAGCGCCCCAGTCTGTCACGCTGAACATCAAGGGAGGAACATCGAGGCACTAAAAATGAGCTTTTTAGGAACTGATGCAGAGAACTTTCTTCTCTCCATCACTCTCCCACTCTATCTTTTTCTCGCCCCCTGCTCTCTCTCTCTTTTCTATTAATCATCTCCATCTGTTCTCTGCTTCAGTGTTGCTGTCATTGCTCTTACATCTTCCTCTTTATGCTATGCCTTTTGTTTTCCCGTAAACATCACAATCAATCTGCATCCGATCCACCTCAACCGTGTTTATTATATACAATATATTAAGTAGGCTCATACCAAATATAGTAAATGTCTCAAATATTACAATACAGGCCTCCAGGCCTTACAGTACATGCAATAACTGCTTTCTTTAGTCTGAGATTCATCACCCTGCATGCAGAGTAAGAGTTCTCCACTGCTTGATTTGTTATTATTAGTTTGTTCCTATAACTATATGTGGCTCCTAAGAAAGGTTAATGAAGGCTTAGGCAGAAGCTTAGATAGCTTGACAAAAGTGCTTCTTTCTTTCTTTCTTCCTTTTTCTTTGGTGCCTTTGGCGAACAAACGAGCACTGAGGAAAGTAGGGCAAGAAGTTGAACGAGACAGATTTATAAGCAAAACCGAACTGCTGTTCCTATCCTATGGAATATTGCTCTCCAAAGAGATGTGCAGTGTATGTTTCTCTTTTTGTCATGCTGGTAGTTTGTGGGCATGTTGCTCGAGGTTGACTGGAGACATTAGGGGCCCTATTTTAACGGTCTGAAACGCAAGTGGGAAGCGCAAAGCGCAAGTAGCTTTGTGGGCGGTTCTACGGCGCTATCGCTATTTTACAGGCGGATAAATGACACTTGCGTCGCGGCGCAAGTGTCAAAAGGGTTGGTCTGAAGCAGCCTAGTTACCCGTAGGTGTGGTTTGGGCGTAACGTCCAACAAACCAATGAGAGTGCCAGCTCCCATCCCCTTTAAGCGCATTTGAATCGGACGAGTTGATATTTTGACAGCGCGTCTGCAGTCTCCGATGAGACAGATGCACATGAATTTCAAACTGCAAATGGCTCAGTTTATTGCCAAATAATATGGCCTAATTCACACATGGAATAAGGGGTTTTCTTCCACAACTTCAGAAATACTGAGTCCTCAAATACATTTCGGCAAAGAAAACGTATATGAATTAACATATGCGGTATGTGGTTCTATTTAATGATATAGGCCTACGCAATACATTATAAACATTGTTTCTTATCAGTATTGTATGCTATCCTAATATGCATGTGTCCCCGCAGTAATAGACATTGCCATTGATTGTATTATGCGTTACGTGTTTAGTTTGCGTGTGTTTAAACAGAGCACACACGCGCGCCCGCATTCATTCATTCTTTTTAACACTCACTCGCGGTAAAACAATGTTTTTCACGATCAAATACTCATCAATCCTAAAAGTTATGGGCATGTAGGCCTACACGATGTCTCTGTCAAGAAAATATGTGTTTGCTGTACGGTGCAGATGCATTGATTTAAAAGTAGCCTACAACTTATTACCGCTGCATCAGCTATTCTTTCCCAAATAATTTACCAAGAATGTGCGGCTAGGTAGATGGGAGAAGCAAAGTGTATGCGCGAGGTGCACAAGCAATCCCTATGCATCGCATGCGCATGTATGCATGCGCCCTTAAAATAGCATCTGAACAACGCGCCACTGACTTTAAACCAGGTATTTCCTGGTCAGTAGCGCAATGGTATTCAGAAACGGCAAAATACCGTTTGCGCCAGAACACGCCTCCTCCTTCCGCCGAACCGCCCCTTGGGGCGCATGATCAATCCCTAATTTACCGGCGAGTGGCGGTGGTGGGAAAAGAACGCTCTGCGCCAGTTGTAAACTAGCAATGACACATGCGCCAGTGACTAAGTCACTTGCGCCGGATGCAAGATAGGGCCCTAGAGGTTTGGACCCAACAACCTACTTTAGTCTTTAACCCATTCAGACCGGATCACGCATACGTGTGTATTTACCTTTAAGACCGGAACACGCATCTATGCGTAGTTACCATTGAGACCGGGAAACGCGTCTGTGTCATTTTCAGCAATGCAGTCTTTTTCAAGGCACATGACCAGTTATACTCACTGTGATTGGTTGATATATTCTTGGGTTGAGCGAACGAGATGCTTGGGATTTTTTTTAAATTAATAGCAAAGCATTCTATTGGTCAAAATACACGTGGATCATGTTTTAGTCAGTGGGACGTTTAAACTTTAAATCGCCGAAGCGATCGAATATGGCAGATTCGAGTGAAGGTAGTGACATCGAAGACACTGAATTAGATAACTTAGATGAATTAGATAACTTGGAAGAAAATATTTTACCATCTGATCGCGTGGTAAGAGAGCAATGGATTCAAGCGATGTTTGGGGAAGAAGAGGATTTGAGCGAGTTTGAAGGCTTCGCGAACGAGTGGAAGAGTGGCAACTTTCACTCGCGGGAAAAGATTCCATTCAATCGCCAACCTGGCATAAAGATCGAGCTGCCAATGCCAGATGTTATAACACCGGTGCATGTATTCTCCCATATCTTCACGTAAGAAATGTGGATGCGTCTTATAACGCAAACCAACCTCTATGCTGAGCAATGCTAATAATGGATGATTTGGATAATAATATGATACATAAAAACAATACAAATGACAATTATAGATTATTCTTACGATAATAATTCATGCCTGATGATAATGATTTGATCCTGAACTAATTACAATACGTTATGTCACAAGTCACTGATAATAATGGATGATTATGGATAATAATATGATGATAATATGATCCATCAAAATAATACAACAAAGAAAATGAACATTAATTAAAATTGAAATTATTAGGTAAAGAAGAAGTAACCCTCTGTTTTGTTTTGTTCTATATCTGTGTTTCAGTGTCTATCACTTGTCACTTTGGTACCTCAAAAGTATGACATAGAAGCAGATCTGTATTGATTTTCAAAATGTTCTTGATGTTTTTGATGTCTATTGATTTTTTAAAAATATGCAGTTGAAGTTTATGGCCAAGCAAGTCAGTCAAGTTGACAGCCAAAGAATTAATCTCTCAAATGCCTTTTACCTGATGTTTTTATCTGCTATAGAGCCTGAGAAATTAAGGTTTTATTAGGCGTTGACAAACTTTGAACATTGTTCTGAAAACCTTCAGGTTTTGAGAGGGGGTTTACAGAAAAGTTCTTAGGCATAAAAAGGCCTTTTTTAGCAGGCGTTTTAGGCCTAAATGGGTTAAGGTAACGGCCCAGCTGAAAGTGAATCACGCATCATGGAAGGTCATTTCTATATATTTTAAAGCAATCAGCCATACTCTTTGGCAATAACAAGATGGGGCGATACGACTCCACAGCCGTTCATTTCAAAACATGACTGAGTTAGAGAGATCAAACAGAGCCGTGCCAGGCCGGTTGTGATGCGTGGTTTGATTCTGCCAAGTTGAGCACAACAACAGCAAGACTTGAACAACAACATCGTGGCCTTGTTACTTTGATCCATCCCCGTCTTCTCTGTCAGACTACGGCATGTCATCAAGTGATTTACACATCAGAGCAAAAACAGCAAAACACAGTTTACGAGGATAAAAACAAAATCAAAGGTTGTTAGAAATGTTGAATTATTATGTCTTTATATAATCTGTGAGGGGGATAGTGACAGTGATCACCTAAATATAGACATGAAGAAAGATCGGTTCAAAATCTCCCAGCCTTGTTTTAACTTAAGATCGATTTTAAGGACCATGTTTGTTTACTGTGGATCATCTCATCTTTTATTTTAAGAGCCCCATAAATGCAGACCTTGTTTTTTCTCGGTGGGTGTGACATATTTTCTTCTCAAATTACTCCTAGATGTTTGTATGGCAAACGTTGACCCGAAAGCAATGGTCATTCCATACAGTACGATAACTGGACTACATGAGGTCATATTTGCAGATGCAAAAACCTGAAGCATGAACTGCAATGATGTGGTTGTGTTGCTTGATTATAATTGATAACGTTTAACGTTTGAGCGTGCATATGAAATACTGGACACTTTACTGTATAATGGTGATGGATAACTAACGTTCGACCTACTCTGATTGCTGAGTCGCATTAGTTAGTTTGTCCTGTCTCTGGGGCAATCCACCACTTTGCTTCCTGCTTCCTCCCCCCACCTCACACGACATTGATACGTTCCATAAATCGCACGACTAAGTCTCTGTGTTCATGTAGACCATGAGCAACACACAAATTAAATGGAGCTCACCCTACATTGCCATAGGCGCACACATGCAGACACACAGACACAAACCTGGTTGCTTTGCTTCTTTGGCAAGATCTGGCAACACTGGTGGACAGTAGTAGTCACACATCTCCCGGACAAGGACTGAGACTGTGCATGGTTCGCTGCGTTAGCATGTTGTGTGGCTGTGCTGCTAATGCTATTAACCCGTAGCACGGGGTGATGTCATAAGGTCGCGAAATGCGCTGGGCTTGCAGGACATTCCGGAGGGAGGTTTGGACTCGTGTCCCATCTGTAGAGGTGGCTTCTCATTATGCTGCATAATTCATAACCGCAACTTTGGTTTGTTTCTTTTTGCCATACTGCCTGTTTCTGGATGCGGATCATAGTTTGTTTGGACTGAATCTTCTTCAATCATTTTGAATTCTCTGAGAGTAGAGGAACCTAGGGCAATGTTCCAGCTGGGTAATATATTAAACCTGTGAACAGAGGGACCAGCTTTGTTTTCCTTTTGTGTGATTAACAAAGATCACAAACAAATGAAGGTACACTGTGACGCTGGGCGTCAAACCTGGAATTAAGGAGACCAGTGTCACTAGTAGATTCTGCTTATGCATGGCTGTCAACAGTAGGCTGAATCATTTACTTTAGGGCGTTCTATTCATATAGTAATTTACCAGACGCCGTTATCCAAAGCGACTTGCAGTGGATTCACATGCATGCTGGGAGGTTATTGAAGCCTTCAGGTATCATTGTAGACTGCGGAAATTGGGACGTGAAACCCCAGTAGCTTTTGGCTGGCAACCCAACACCCAACTGACTTCACCTCACTATCCCCTGAGTCTGACCTCTATCAGATCCCCACACAGGCTGGATTACGTCCGACGGTAGTTTCTGCGCAGGCTGTAAATAATGCCGCTGTTTTCTTCCAAAACGCATTGTGCTCGTGCTCAATCTTGTGTTAGGTCTGTCTGTAAATACCGGCACTAATCCAATCTTTGCTGTTAGTGGTGTCTTATGCAAGTATGGCTCCACAACACAGGGGCCTCCGGATATAGCACAGACAGTTCACTGGGTTTACCAGAAAATCGAACTGGAGCTTCTTGAACTTTTGCACAGATTTGGTAGGTCGGCTGCTTTTTAATAAACGAGTAGAACTTAGTTGGATTGGAACCCATTTGCTTATAGAAGGATCAAATTGAACTAATGAGTTTTACTTGTTTATCGATTTAGGTTAATTTGGGATTCATTCTCATTGATCTGTAAAACATTTGCTGACATGTAATAATTTAAAATGATCAATTATACTTAAAATAATGAATCTCCATCCCCCTCCGTGCCTCCCCTCCAGGCCCAGCTAGAGGCCCAGAAGGCCACCCAGGACTTCCAGAGGGCGGCGGAGGTGCTGCGGGCCGCCAAGGAGACCATCTCCCTGGCCGAGCAGCGGCTGCTGGAGGAGGACCACAGGCAGTTCGACTCGGCCTGGCAGGAGATGCTCAACCACGCCACCCAGCGGGTGAGCCTGGGGGCTGGGAGTAGGCGTGAGTGAGTCTGAGTGTAGGAACGTGTGAGAGAGTTAGTTTTGTATGGATGAGAGTGTTTGTGCGGGTTAACCATCTGGTTTATTTTCAGGAAAAGGGAATGATTGGGTGTAATGTGTTACTAAGTACAATTAATATAAATATGAAATATAACTGAGCCAAACTAAAATGAATCCAATCCAAGTGAAAGAACATAATGGAGGGGTTGAAGCCTGTGTAGCTCTACAAACTATGCTCAGTAAAAGGTTCACGTTCAGAGTGGTCAGGGATGCATCCTGAGAGGGATTGACGTTGTGGGCTGTGATTGGCTGTCCCAGGTGATGGAGGCGGAGCACACCAAGACTCGGAGTGAGCTGGTGCACAAGGAGACGGCGGCCAAGTACACCGCCGCCATGAGTCACATGAAACAGCTGGAGAAGAAACTCAAACGCACCATCAACAAGTCCAAGTGAGCCCCCCCTCCCCTTTATTATTTAATTGGTCATATTTGGACCCAGTGTTTTATGCCAATGCTTTCATAGATTGTTCTTATCCATATCGGACTATTGAGGTTACACAGGTTCAGTTGACATCGGTTTCAGTTATGAAATGTGGTTTACAAACCCGAGAATTCAATACAGAATCAAAACTGTTTCTGAGGAAAAATAAAGATAAAGTCAGGCGTTTAATGAGAAGTCTTACTCAAGATATTTTCCTTGTCTAAAATATCTGATGATTGAGCTGTGGCAATGCTAAATCAGCAATTTAACCTCCTGGCTTTCTCTTACATATGTTGCACATTTGATAAATAATGAAAACGTTGACAAGGCAATCAAAGTCACAAGATGATGTCCAACTTCAAATTCAAATGACATGTACATGTGGAGCATAGTATAAAGGGAAAACATTGAGCGAGTAGTACCTTTTTTGGGCTAGTCTATGCAGTCTACTCCTTCTATTATCTAAGCTGGAGGTAAAAAGTGTGTAAAATGTATGTTACTATGTTCTGCATTTCCATCTATCTATCTCAGCCAAGCCCTCACCCTCTCTCGTTCGCTCGTGTTCTCGGCACACTGGTGGTTACCATGGTAATAATGTAGGCCTACTGCAGCTGCGTGCTCTTTTCTAGGTTACATGCTTTATTTTTGTTTTATATAATCCCTTTCTTTCCTCTCTCCCTTTACACAGGCCATACTTTGAGATGAAGGCTAAATATTACCTGCAGCTAGAGGTATGTATATGCACCACTGTGTGTCATTAACCCTTTACAGTCCTTTACAGTCCTACAGACATTTTAAATGGCTTGTATAGTTCAAGACGGTACTAAACAGTGCTGCAATAAAACACTGTGGGAATTCAGCTTGACATTGGAATTCTGAGACGCAGTTTACGCAGGCCCGTTTCATGTGTTTGTGTGTGTGTGTGTGTGTGTGTGTGTGTGTGTGTGTGTGTGTGTGTGTGTGTGTGTGTGTGAGTGTGTGTGTGTGTGCGTGTGCGCATAAAATATGTACTTCTCGTTAATCTCGGTTCCACTGTATTCAAAGTTCCCCGTTTTGGAGACGGAACCTCTTTTAACAGAACCTCTTCTGTCTCTCCCTCCTCCCCCCCCCCTCCCCTGCAGCACTTGAAGCAGAAGGTGGATGACCTGCAGGCCAGGCTCTGCCAGGCCAAGGGCCAGTACAAGGGGGCCCTCAGAAGCCTGGAGGTGATCTCAGACCAGATCCACGAGCGCCGCCGCTCCAGTGCCATGGGCCCGCGGGGCCGGGGCGTCGGTGCAGAGGTGGACGGTGTTGCCTCGGAGACGGACGAAGGCTCTAGTAAGTCCAGACCGCTGTCCTCTCAGAAGGTGGAGGGCCGGTGTGTGTCTGTGTCTGTCTGTCTGTCTGTCTGTGATTAGACCTGCCGTCCACTGCAGCACTGGCATTTGTCTCCAAGGGCGTCAGTTTGTTTTTAGAAGTGGTGGGGACAATAACCATAAGCTTGAGTGTGGTCTGAAAAGTGCTGGGTACCCTTATGTAAGCTATTCATCCATTCAACGCTGCATTACAATATGCTGTACAGTGTATTGTCAGGTGTTGAAATTATTTGAATACTGGTTCGGAAAATTAGTATTTGAAGCTTAAATCAGTATTCGGAGCTTCGTTATTTTTTTTTTTCCACGCACGTGACTTTACCAGAGCGAGGGAGGGAGGCAAACTATAAGCGTCAGCGACACCAAGCAGAGAAGCGAGAGAGGTGGAGGAAGAATAGATATCTTGTTTCCCTTTACTTTATAACACAACATTAGCGGGATCTCTGGAGGAAAAGTAATACTTAAAACCTTAGCTTAGTTGTTTGTTTACGTTCGCTGTACAGACAAACAATGCCAGACTGTAAAGGGGGTAGGAAATGAAACGAGGTACTGAGCATCAGCCTTCTGAAGACGAGCAAGGGCTGCTGGTAGCATATGTTATGCTGCATTAAAAAAAGAAGAAAAATACAAGCACCCAGAGGAGAATTGCATCTGCCAAATCCTGACCACCAGTAAACACTTGCGAAGGACCAATGTAGACTTCACTCGTTACAACATCATAAGAAAATTGTCCGCAAATAAAATCCCCTTCAGTTTAGGATAATCACACAGGTTATGCGAGAACATATTCATGTCAGGATAGGCCTACCGGGCTCCAAGTCGTCACATATCTCAATCAGACAAAACCAACTATAACCACATTGGCATAGCAATCGCACCGTGTGTAGCTGCTACTAGCTGCAATCTATATATACAATGCATACTAACTGGAGCACCAACCAGAATCAGATCACAATCGCTTCGGACCGTGGGTAACCTTTGGCCAGGTCATCACGATTCACGAGCAAACAGAACCAGCAGCAAAGTTTACGTAAACCAATTTCTTACCTTATGTGGCCCTCCACATGCAGGCTAGATGATGTATCCATATCGATATCCAGTGTCACAAACATGCTTTTTATAGGAAGCAAAAGGACCGGCTATTTTCTGAATAAAAATGTCAATTTTGGCTGTCTGTCTTGAAACTTCTCCAGTGCGTTCACACCAAACGCAACGGGACGACAAGATCCCATACAAAGTGAACGTATAGACGCGTATCGGGCGGATTTTTTTGATTTGTCGCGCCACACTTTCGCCGTGCACAGGCGAGCGCGTTCACGAGGATTTGTGGCGCGACAAATTTAAACTTTGACACGAATTTCGCGTGATGACAGCCAATCAGCGTTCAACAGCGTGGCCACTGAGTGACATGTGTAACGTAACAGCCAATCAGCGTTCAACCGTCAAACTGAGTGCAGTGCAGTCCGGGGTGTACTGCAGCATGGAGGAGAAAGTGATTGTTGCCGTTTGCGACTCTCGGAGCTCTATATATAATAGTATATAATATAATATAATTGTATATATAATATCACGGCCAAAAGCTCTGTGTGCCTCCGGATGGCCGTAGCGCGGGGAGCTCATAGGGATTGGGCTTCTCGGGAGTCGGGGTTTGTTTACCGGCGTTGCTATGGGTTCCTATGGGTTCCGGTCTTGTGTGTTCCAACGGTTATTAGGTAGGCCTATCTAATAAATGATGTCTTCGAGCGCGCCTATCGCATGATTTTAGACTCGACGATTTCGGTTGAGTATGTGGGGATTTTTTCAGTCGCAATTGGTTTGCACATTTTTAAAACTGGTGGGGACAAAATTCGTATTTCAAATAGTGGGGGGGACATGTCCCCCCCGTAATCGACGCCTATGTTTGTCTCTCAGGTTATTGGTCTGCGCGTGGTTATGCCCTGTTTACACCTACCCGATAGTGGGCCCCGATGGTGCCCGATGGCTAAATCAGCAGCTATCGTTATAACATCGGCAAATAGCGTGGTTGCATCGGGAAACACCGTTACTCTTCCCGGGAACATCGTTAGACAACGGGAAGAAACGGGAAGAAATGCTCAATGATCGGGCAACAACGGGCAACATCGGCAAAGAACGAACATGTTTGTTAATTTTGGGTCTATCGGGGTAGAATCGGTTACCAGGTGTTGCTATGGGCTAATCGGCTATAATCGGGAATAGAACGGGAGTACAACGTAAGACATCGCAAATCGTTCGGGAATTTTCCTGGGCACATCGGCTATATTCGTTAATCTTCCGCGCTTTATCGTGTTTTATCGTCTTTATATCGGCAACCTCAACACACGAAAGACCCTCGAGAACCCTAGACAAATAACGATTGTGAGTGACCAGATTGTGTTAAGGAAGACCCTCAATCTGCCACTTATAATAATAATAATAATACATTTAATTTAGAGGCGCCTTTCAAGACACCCAAGGTCACCTTACAGAGCATATAGTCATCATTCAAAACTATGTAAAACAGACTAGGAATAAAAGGAAAACAGAGGTTAAACATGAAGAATAATAATAATTAATAACACTCAAAGACGCCTAAAGTGAAGGGGGGACCTCACTAACCACCACCAATATGTAGCACCCACTTGGGTATAAATAGGGGGGTGATGGATGGATGTCCTACTTTTATAATTACAGGGTACTTCGCCCATTTAGAACCGGCGTTCTATTATTATAAAATCGCTATTGTAATATAAATAAATATATAAATAAATATCAGTCTAAACCAGTCTCCCCTTTGCCTTCTCCCGAAATGACGCCAAATGACGCCAAACGCGTCATTTGACGTGTTTGGCGTCATTCGAAATGACGTCAAATGACGCCAAACGCACTTCGGGTGTCTTCCCTGGCATACATCGTTATGTTATCGTTATAACATCGGGTATGTGTAAATGCTACCCCGATAAATTGACCCGATCATACATTTTTAGCCCGATGTCACCCGAATCACCCCCACTTCCACGGGACTCTCTAAATCGACGCCACTTCGACCTGGGCGGGACTTTACGTCCTACGTCACTCGCTATGGGTGTGCATGTGTGCGCATAGCCGTCACTCGCGATGGGTGTGCATGTGAGAAAGGTTTCGGCTTTAGTGTCTATGGGTTGGTAATAACGGTTCTGATGATTTTTCTGATGGAAAAGTGGTCTTTTATTTCCATAATCTTTGTTCAGTGAACGCATAAACCCGTTAGTTAGTTAGCAGTTAAACAAAATGCGATCTCTTTGTTTACAGTTACCAACGACCAACTGATGATTTGGGGTTCGATTCCCTAGTGATGCAAGGTTTTTTCTTTCATTTTGGACTGCACACACATCGCGAGTGACGGATACTCGCACAATGTACACACATCACTGTCTTTACAATTTCTAGGCAACCGAAGTTTAAAGATTGTCAAGTGGTTAACTCTTGAATCGCATGCACTAAGACCTGATGGGTTAGTGGTCAGAGAACAACTCATTAATGCGGGGATAAGGGGTTCGATTCCTTAATGAAGCTTTTTTCTTTCATATTGGGCTGGATGTTTGCATGCCATTTTGCGTAACTGCGTGAGTGCTCACAAAACATCAACAAGTCAGCAGTGTGGTACAGGGTGATCATTTCTGATATACAGTAGGCCTACAAAAGCTGAAACTATTAGCCAGGAGTGGGAAAGATGCAGACGCAGACGTGGGAAGCAATAAGACGCACCAACACACAGTTGCCTGTTGCAAAATGGTTCAGAGTTTAATAGAAATAGTTAGGGTTAGCTGGTATGGCGTTATCTGGTATGGCTATAGTCTAATGTTAGCTTAGTTCGTGTTGTTTCGTCATGTTAATCGCTAGTAATATTAAGGCCCAATCTCAATACTTCCCCTTACCCCTTATCTTCCCCCTTACCCTTGAAGTTGCGCGTTCATGTGAGAGCTAGTGGTGTCTCAATACCCAATTTGATCAAGATTAAGGGATAAGATTGAGTGCTATGTACCCCTTATTTTTAAGATGATTTGAGAGCTCACTTGCTCCTCCAAGGGCTATCCCAGAGCACATAGCGAAACCGGGAATTTTAAAAAAAAACATGGCTGCTTGAAGCGAGGAATATTTTACAGCTATCTACACAACTTTTTATATGTTTATAATGACTCGGTTTGATCTGAAATGTGCTACACGAACGATGCATAGTATTGTAGGTCTTAACTGAAGCTTTCAAACGGTAGTTTTAGGATACAATTAGCGCGTATACCACCGGCACTCCATTGGCTTATATGGTAGCTTGCCAGCTAGATGGCCTGCAGCGGATTCGAATTGTATCCGAATCCGTTCGGTTCGTTTATCACAGTTCGGAGCATTCTGGAGATCCGCGGATTTCGGTTTCATGAAGGCATTGCCTTATGTATGGAGTCAGTTTCCTGCCATAATTCAAACCTGAAAAAAAAAGTTTCAAAGGCTTGTAAGTCTGGGTTTGAAAACTCAACACCTTGTAAAAAAGGTTTTGCAACACTGAAAAAAGAGATTATAACCTGAAAAAAACTAAAACTAAAATTCAAACATCTGTAAACATGATTTTGTGTTCTATTTTATCTTCTTCATCATTTTCAGCAACACATTTTCAAAGTTCAAACAATTTCACCAGCGCATTTGCAGATTTTCAAATCTGGCACTGTTCTAACGGTGTATTTCATTGTTGCCCGGTTTTGAAACCTTGTAAATGGGATTCTGCAAACAGGTGTTCATACATTGAGAAATACGTTTTGAAAGGTTGAATATTTAGTTTTAAAAACTTGTAAAGGTGTACGTTTACGACATTGCGACGTATTTTTTCAGAACTGACTTTTCAGCACTGACTTTTCAGAGATTTGAGCGCAAGCTTTGAGTCACGTGAATATTGGCAGTGTTCTGACGCCACTCGTTTTGAAACTCCTGACAGTCGAATCTGAAAACGTTCCTGGGGGCGGGACCATTTAGCTCTAAACCTATTGGTTGCTCTCGGCTGACGTACATTCCAATCACATGTGCCGTTCACCGGGCTGTTCGTGATTGACAGTGCTCTGCCGATGACACGAATAACAACGGGTTGATTTCGCGGTTGATTTTGATTTCCATTTTCTGGAACCAGAGTCTCATCTCCATAGGACGCGACTAGCAAGGACGCGTCCTAGCAAGGCTGCAGCCTTCACTTTGGGAAACAGCCATGGTTCCAGAAAATGGAAATCAAAATCAACCGCGAAAGTCGCTTGTTATTTGTGTCATCGGCAGAGCACTGTCAATCACGCACAGCCCGGTGAACGGCACATGTGATTGGAATGTACGTCAGCCGAGAGCAACCAATAGGTTTAGAGCTAAATGGTCCGGCCCCCAGGAACGTTTTCAGATTCGACTGTCAGGAGTTTCAAAACGAGTGGCGTCAGAACACTGCCAATATTCACGTGACTCAAAGCTTGCGCCTGTGTGGTCAAATCTCTGAAAAGTCGGTGCTGAAAAGTCAGTTCTGAAAAAATACGTTGTAATGTCGTTAACGTACACCTTTACAAGTTTTTAAAACTAAATATTCAACCTTTCAAAACTTATTTCTCAATGTATGAACACCTGTTTGCAGAATCCCATTTACAAGGTTTCAAAACCGGGCAACAATGAAATACACTGTTAGAACAGTGCCAGATTTGAAACTCTGCAAATGCGCTGGTGAAATTGTTTGAACTTTGAAAATGTGTTGGTGAAAATGATGAAGAAGATAAAATAGAACACAAAATCATGTTTACAAATGTTTGAATTTTAGTTTTATTTTTTTTCAGGTTATAATCGCTTTTTTCAGTGTTGCAAAACCTTTATTACAAGGTGTTGAGTTTTCAAACCCAGACTTACAAGCCTTTGAAACTTTTTTCTTCAGGTTTGAATTATGGCAGGAAACTGACTCCATACTTATGTAGCGTATTTTGCCTACTGTAGCCTACGTCCGATACAAGGGTGTTTAGGACCCAGCGGAATGCATTCTCTCCAGTGCTGCCCGAGCCAATGAGACTTTTCCCGCCCCTCCCTTCAGCCTGTCAGCGTTCAAAACAAACTGGCCTTTAAACTTCGTTGCGCTCGTCGCCAGAGTTCTAAGCCTCGTCGGCCGTTAACCCTTACATGTTACACTCAGTGCACCATGTTTTCAAATGCATTTAGGGGAACATTTATTGCACAAAAAAGCCTTGCAAGTTGTCTGATTGCAGTCAATTAACACATTACAAATAGACTGTGGGTCTCATTCATTTTTGTGTTTCTCCCCCAAACCCTCCGTCAAAAAAAAGTCCGCCTTTTTACTATCACGGACATGATCCTAATCCGAACCGTATCCGAAACCGAGGCCCAAAACGGTTATCTGAACCGAACCGTGGACACACTGATCCGTTTCACCACTATGCTACACACACCCTCAACTCTTCAACGATGGCGGCAGCATCTAAGATATATATATATATCGCTCTTCTTCTCTGGCTTTTATTAGCGTTTCGGCGCTCTGGTGACGGGGCAGCCAGCTGGCGACGATGAATGATGACGTACCCGAAACCGAGTGGCGTCTCATTTCATAGGGGAAAGATCTCAGCCCTTGGCCCTTACACTTGCAAGTGCTAGGGTTAAGACAAAGACAAAGACAAAGCAAAAGGGGCAAGGGGAAGAATCAAGATTCGGCCTAAGTCATTTGTAGAAATATAGCCTATCATCACAGACTGTAGGAATGTCACCCACCCTCCATCGCGTACGACACTGACGCTCGTAATCTGTAGTGCAAGGGAGTTCGTGCACAGATCCCTGAGACAAACGGCTACGCGCACACATGCAAATTGCAAACCCATAGCGAGTGACGTAGGACGTAAAGTCCCGCCCAGGTCGAAGTGGCGTCGATTTAGAGAGTCCCCCACTTCCACATCGGTGGTCCATCGGCCATTAGCGGCCATTAGCGGGATGGTGTAAACGGGGCATTAGAGCGTTACAACAAGTCCAGCTGTAAACACAGTCTAAAAATATCAAAAAGAATCATAAAATTGATTTGCGACTTACTTTCGGCACACATGAGCTAGGACTGTGAGGTCTACCCATCTCATTTGTTCAGTTTAAAATCGGATCCTAACGGTGCGTTGCGGTAGCTTGTGTGGCAGAGTGTCATACTCTTAAGCTCTGTGTTTGTATATTGAACCAGAAAAAGGGTTAGCACTCTAACTAATTTGCTGTAGTACTGCTACAGCAAATGCAAGTATTCATCAGCATTGCAGTCCAATACAAAGAAAGGTTAGGTGCTCGATGATGGTTTGTGGCTGCCCTCTGCAGTCTCTGTACTAAAAGGCGAGACCGTAATAATGCAGTGCTTTGTAGTTAATCAGAACTAATACAATCCAGCTGTTTTTTAGTTTTGGATCAGACATCATTCACTTCCTTCGTCCTTTGTGTGAAATACAAGCACACACACAAACAAAGTCCTTGTTTCATAGGGAACGGAGGGATGAAAAAGCCTGATAATTAAATTTGGCAACGCCATCTCACAGTTCCTGGGTTTTAATTTAGTACCTGGAAAGTAGCTTTGTAGGAAGGAGCTTCAGATAGAAATCGAAAAGCAGCCTGAAGGTTAATGGGTTCTGGCTGCAAGCAGCTAATTCTGTCTCACCACTGGGAACATTCTGTCTTTTCATGAAAGGTGTGATATTTTTGATAAAGGGATGGATAATTCCACTGCTAAATTTAAGCTTAAACTTTAGCTTAAGCTCATTTGATGCAGACTATCACCACCAACTACTGCCTAACACACACACACACACACACACACACACACACACACACACACACACACACACACACACACACACACACACACACACACACACACACACACACACACACACACACATGCACACACACACAAGCACACACAGGGACAGGAACACACAGACAGTAGTGTGTCTGTGGTAATTACTGGATTCTTGGAAGAATCCTTCCACTGAAACTCTTGTCTCTATTTTGAAAGCCACTCGACACTCATAACCAGATTAAAGGGATGAATGATTGCATTAGGAGGAGCAAATGTTAAAGTTCGTTGTTCCATCTGTCTAGTTCCAGTGGGGAATGGGCTGGTTTTGAACAGATTATGTGTTGAAGGTTTAAAGAGAAACACAATAGTTGTATTCAGCCATGATGGTTCTGTGTCTGACGTGTGTCTGTGTACATCATCATATCAGGAATCTGACCTGAATCTGGAGTCTCTTTCCTGGAATAATCTCAACCCCTTCTCTCATATCCTTCTTTTTCTTCCTCTATTCTCTCTCCACTCTCCCCTCTCCTCCTGCAGTAAGCTCGGTGTGTCTGGAGGAGGAGGTGTTTGGCGGCGGCGGCGGCAGCAGCCTCATGTCCGAGGAGGACTCAGACACCCACTCCCTCTGCAGCCTGGGCTCCTCTCCCACCACCCCCCTGGACATCCTCTCTCCTTATTCCTTCACAGGCTCCTCCTGCTCCTCCTCCTGCTCCTCCTCCTCCACCTGCTCCACGTCGTCCGCCAGCCCCTCCCCTTCACCGTCGCCCTCCTCCACCTCCTCGTCCTCGTCTCCGGCCCAGTCGTCGAGGCCCTGCAGCCTGGACCTCCCCGGCCCCGCCTCGATGGCCGGCCTGGGCCTGGTGTCCCCCGTGCTGGGTCCTCGCAGCCAGTGCAGCGGGGCCTCGTCCCCGGAGTGTGACCTGGAGAGAGGTCAGTCTGTCTATCCGTCTGTGTGTGTGTTAGAAAACGTTTATTTAAATTTGATCAAGAAATATTCTTTGTCTTATGACATGCAAACACGCACATAAAAACGCGCATCACACACATACGACTGGCCCAGGGTTGGAATTAGTTTCCAATGTTTGTTTTTTAATTATTATTTGTGTTGAAGCATTACACCATTTGTTGGGTGAGGGTTAGGTCACACCAACTCCCTAATTAAACATAACATTATCATATTACAGTGGATATATTATGCAAACTATTGTATCTGGGTCAGCTGAAGGATGCGTATTCAAAACACAAGTAGGACAAATCCAATTCATGCGCTATTTGAAAAGCACGGCAATGCACTGGCATAACATGAAGTGAAAACCAGAAGATTACTAGAAATGTCTAAGTTAAGACAAGAGAGGGGTTTGGTTGCGGGTTGGGTGTGTGGCATTTTGTCATTGCTATTTAGCGTTTCTTCTTGTTCTAGCCTAGATTTGTCTGGGCGGATCACTAGTCTGTGAAGGGGTTCTCATTAGCATGCCTTGCATTACAAGCATCGGCTATCCACACACAGTGGGTGTTTCACAGAGAATTGAGCTATGTCTGTATTTTAACATCGAGTCACATTGCAGATTTTGTATCCGCTTTGGCCTATTTGAGTTAAACTAGTTCTTACCAAAAAATGGGAAGTTTCTACTAGTTGGACCGGATTAGCAGGTCACTTGACTTCCGTCAGCAAGTTGGTAGTGTAGAGTTGGCAAAGATATTCTTTTTGTACTTCGTTAATACCAGAAGTAGAGGTTAAGAGAATATGAACTTATGCCATAGGTTTTTGCTCTTTGTGTGTCAGAGAAACTGGATATTGTAGCAAACAGTGTATGTATTTTTCCATTTAGCTTTTATTTACAAAAGCAACATGGATAAATACTAAAGCAGGTTCTTCTCTTCCCCCTGATTATGGTTCAGGTGACCGGGCGGAGGGTGCAGAAGGCAGCCAGGACGTCCCCTCCACTAGCAGCAGCAGCAGCAGCAGCCGCAGCTCCACTGGCCCCAAAAAGACCCTCAGCCTGGAGGGGCGCTTCAGCTTCCTCAACCTACGCCGTCCGCGAGCCAACACCACCAAACCGGCGGCCGCGGGGCCCAGTCCAGCCGTGGTACTGGTGAATGGAGTCTAGGGAAGGGGCATGAGAGGGAGCGGGGAGGGAGAGGAGTTCATCGCACCACCTCTGACTCATATTCTATGTTTTGAAAAATGTACCAGTTTGGACTACTACGAGAGCGTCCATGTTGGCTCAACAGTGAACTGCTAGGGAAGGCGTCCATATTGGCTCTGCAGTGAACCGCTATTGGGGGCGTCCATGTTGGCTCTGCAGTGAACTGCTAGGGAAGGCGTCCATATTGGCTCTGCAGTGAACCACTATTGGGGCGTCCATGTTGGCTCTGCAGTGAACTGCTATGGGGGGCGTCCGTGTTGGCTCTGCAGTTGAACTGCTATGAGGAGCGTCCATGTTGGCTCTGCATTGAACTGCTATGGTGAGCGCCCATGTTGGCTCTGCATTGAACTGCTATGGGGAGCGTCCATGTTGGCTCTGCAGTGAACTGCTATTGGGAGCGTCCATGTTGGCTCTGCATTGAACTGCTATGGGGAGCGCCCATGTTGGCTCTGCATTGAACTGCTATGGGGAGCGTCCATGTTGGCTCTGCAGTGAACCGCTATGGGGAGCGTCCATGTTGGCTCTGCAGTGAACCGCTATGGGGAGCGTCCATGTTGGCTCTGCAGTGAACCGCTATGGGGAGCGTTGTAAACGGAGGACCCTTAACGTTGGACGACGCTGATGGATGTGACTCCTATGTTGTAGGAGTGAAAGACTGGACCGTGAGGAACAGGTGCTGTTCGCTGAAGGGGATGGGAGGAGAACAGAGACAAACGTTTGTCCTAGTGTTATGTTTTTCGTACTTTTTGTGTTAGCATTTTTTTTTTACACTCGCAAAGAGGAACTGCTGTTCTTGTCTCAGACAAAAAATGATAAAGACACAAAAGTAGCCTGGACATAACACTGAGTCTGAGAATTCTAACAATAAGTGTTGTCTATGCTTCATATTACAGCATTGGGATTATAAGTAAATATCAAAATCAAGTGGGTTGTTCTTGTGCATGTCTGTGCCATTTATCTTTTGAATCCATGAAAGTGTTGTCATGGTAAAAGGATTACGTATAAATTACGCGTCTTCTTCTACTTGTGGTTGTACTGAAAGACTGCAAATTATGAAACGAAAATGGCCAGTGCTGAACAATGAACATTGAGTATACTCCTAAACCTTACTAAAGGGGCATTATCATGTATGTACTAGTATTCATTAAGAGATAATGAATACTAATGCTTTTTATGATGGTGAACTTCAGATACAATTTAGCAGCAAGAATTGTTGCAGTTGTGTGCTAAAAGTCTGTTAGATGTGTGTCTCAACTGTAATAATTGCGTCTTTCACTGCCAGTCTCAAATCATCAAATATTCTTCAGCCATACCACTAAAGCATCATTTGATACTGAATGTTAGCATATAGCTAATGTGGTGACAATGGGTTTTCTTTAAGGAATGTGACCAACTCAAAAAAAGACTGCTTCCCAAACTCCGGAAGAACCTCCTCCAGCCCTCTGAACAAATCATCAGTTTGAAGTTGAACCGTTTCACCACCCTCTTTCCTTGCTTCTCTTGGTGCCTGGATAAAAGAAGTGGTTAAAAATGTACGCAAGCTTCTGCATTCTGTGATATTTTCCAGGCTATGTTTCTGTAAAAAGAAGAGTGAATTTACAGGACTATATTTGTGTAATTGTCAATGTTTTGTATGTTAGATTTAGTATGTCTCCTACAGTGTGCATTTATTTTTCTAGTGGGTTGTGCTTCACATGTTTTTTTTTTAATTTCAGGTAAGAGTCAAATAAACAATTGCTGAGCAGTTCCCTGTCCTGCTTTATTCAGTTTAATTTGGTGCTTTAGCCTGCAGGTAAGATTTAAGATTTATTATTTGAGTGTTATGTTAGAAAAGGTAAAGCTATCAGGCAGCTATAAGTGAGCAAAGTACACACATATTCAATAGAAAACAATAACACTTAAGATTTAAGCACATATAAAACTAATACCAAGTTCCTGTGCGAGGGCAGCTCCTCTGCATTACTCCTTCAGCATCTCAACTTCCCCTTCATTCAGTCTTTTAAGGCCCGTTCAAAAGGTCTCTGCTATGCCTGGCTTACTTCAGTCTTTGAAAACAGGTCAGTGGTTGTGTGTCCCAGGGTTACAGGGACACAGTAGCTGGGCGAGGCCTTGCTGCTGAATGGGCAGGACAGTGCTGCCGTCCTGGAAGTTCAGCCCGGCTCTGTTGATCAGAGGTGCTTTGAGATCAATGAATATCTAGGTTTGTGGCAGTTTCCATAAAATAAAAAAAAAATCACCATGCTTTAAGCAGATATATATAAAATGAAGTGATAGTGAGATATCGTTGAACTTTGGTTGTACTGACAAGCTTTTCAGACTCCTTGATATTTATTTTTCAATCCAAGTGTACTTGATATTTAGATTAATAGCCCAAGTCTAAAGTGGTATCATCAGACTTTAGATTCATATCTAGAATATAATAAAGATTAAATATTGGTGTGCGGCTTATTTAGTTTCACATTTGTTCAGACCGATCATGTTTCTGGCGGCAGGGGCCTCCACGAACACAGACTGAGAAGCAGTTGTAAACTGTAAAATAAAAAGTATTGAAAGGCTTCAAATCAACACCATACAATGGTTGCTGTAGAAATACACTTGTTTAAAGCCCTTTGTGAAAGCTTGACCGACTAGGCTTTCTTCTGTAAAATAGGAGAGAAAAGCTGGAGATCGCTTACATTTTGAACAAGTGATGATGGAGAACAAGAAAATCAGAAATATATATATTTCTGAGTTCAAAATACAGTCTATCGGCGATTAGTATTTTCTGAGTATTTTGTTTACAGTTTTCAAACCAAACTTAATCCCTCGTCAACAAATACCTATTTACTCACATAAATGATCAAGAGTCAAAAGTAAAAACAAAATAATTTCAGTATGTATGTCACTGCCTTTAAAGTTGTTTTCAGTTACAGTTGACAGTTTATGAAATATGACAAGATTGACGTAAAATAAGTGCATAGGTAGGTATGGATTAAAAATATCAGATTGGCAATACATTCCCTCACCAAACCCCTACTTCTAAACTGAGAGGTTGATCATGCATGTTCAACATTCAGATACATTTCTAGGCCTCTTGCTCACCTACACACAAGATTTAGGCTGTAAACCTCAAATAAAAGTTTGTCATACATTACAGATGAAATGATGAGGACTTACACCTGAGAATTAACACAGCATCATTCATTCACTGAAGCCTATATTTACCATTCCATAGGTCCCTTTATTCACTTTTCCATTCATTCATTAACTACAGTACCAAAACAGGTCATGATGACAGATTGAGCTTGAGTAAAAGCCCCTCTGAAGAAAATCCTTGTGCTCTTGTAATGTTAAGGGCCCCTATTAACAGGTGTGATGTTGGTGAGTCAATACAAGCCAGTTCAAAATCGACCCGTTGATGACATCACAAGTGGGAGCATCCCCTCTAGACGTATGACTGATAGATCAACCAAGCGGCCGACTAGATGGTACAGTCCCCTGTGTAGCCTGGTATGTTGATATATGGCTTATCAACATCACACCTGGTCGTAAAACAGGGGCCCTTTAACTTGGCTAAAACTTAAACCCATCATAATCCCTGTTCCTTTCAGTCCCAACAAGAAGGCCTGTGGAAATCGTGCACAGGTTAACATGAGCCTCACATGTGGTTTGAGTTTCCTGTTTCCTACCCTGTATCAATCAACAAAAAGTAAAACAGCACAGATCTAACAGAAATTAGTCGACAATCGGAATTTAACTCACTTTACCAAGCAAAGCCCTGTTCAAATGTTTTTAAGCATGAACTGCTGTTGCACAAGTTAATGGTGGGTTCAAATAGATTTTAAGATAGCTTTGATTCTGTTTGATGGGCAATGGATTTGGCTCCATGGAAACCAAAATGCTATTGCTTCCGAAATTAATACGTTAGTGCTTTGCGGTCTTAAATAAATGTAATCTTTTTGATCAGAATGTTTGCATTGCAGTATCTTTAGTAGAAATTGAAAATAATATAATTTTCATCCATATCATCTTCATTTGGCACATTGAAAATATTAGTCAATAATAGCATTCCCTTTGTAATCAATAAATTACAATAATCATCTCCGGGAACAAAACCGACCTGTTTGACCTAATAGAAGCGGTACCCCGTGAATCTATTGAGTGCAGAGCTATGTCATGTAACCTGCAGTATGTCAATGCTAGCGGAGAAAAAAATAAAAGGCCAAACCAAGGGTGTGACCTCTCTAAGGTGGTAGAGAGGCCATGTGTGAAAAGTGCTGCGTGTGTTTTCATGGTTTCTGAGGTCCACAGATCAGATGACTGCCCCACTGATGATGGTTTTCCAGCCATATAACAAGTCTCGGTGGTTCTCCTGCAGTCTGGATCAGAGCCTCCTGACCCAGACGACAACTCCCCCCTCGCTCAGCCCCAAAGTACTCACAAGTATTTATCCAGAGAAGATGACCTGTGCCCACAGTCCAAACTGTGGCTGGCTTTGGCTTAAATCGAAGGTCCTTGAAACGACATCCAAGGTATGGCTTTAGGGCTATCCCAAATGCTCATGCTCTCTCTCTCTCTCTCTCTCTCTCTCTCTCTCTCTCTCTCTCTCTCTCTCTCTCTCTCTCTCTCTTCTCTCTCTCTCCCCTCATTGGAGGTGGGAGACCTTGAGGGCCATGGCACTGCTAAAGTCCAGGAAGAAGTGTCCTTCCTGTTTGGGCAGGAAGGTGGTGGGGATGACGTTGTAGATGCCAGCTGGCACATGGTCAAGCTCCAGGTAGCTGAACCCACACCTACAGAAAGAGAGACAGAGAGAGACAGAGACAGAGACAGAGACAGAGACAGAGAGAGAGAGAGAGAGAGAGAGAGACAGAGAGAGACAGAGAGAGACAGAGAGAGAGAGAGAGACAGAGAGAGAGAGAGACAGAGAGAGACAGAGAGAGAGAGAGAGAGAGAGAGACAGAGAGAGACAGAGAGAGACAGAGAGAGACAGAGAGAGACAGAGAGAGATTATAAATAAGCGATTGAGGGATAGCATAAATTACAGGAAGCAATAAAAGACAAAGAAGATGTGATCGAGGACACATGTTATCATGTCACAGGCTATGATGTGTATAAAAACAAAAACAGATGTACATTCTACAGCTGTGTGCTGGGAAAACCCATTTCCACCACTGCTGGGCATAGTGGACGGGCGAGTGTATGTGTACCTGTAGTCTCCACTGGCCCTCTTCTGGAAGCCTGCTGGGCCAGGTTCCCCGACCGTGGACACGGTGACCACCTCGAACCCTACGCTGTACTGTCTGGAGAAAGGCCGGAGGGAGAGCGCATCAACTACTTGATGTTCGCATCTCTCACACTGGGGATGGAGGTGCATGTATGTGCGTGCGTGTGCATGTGTGTGTGTGTGTGTGAGACCCACCTCTGACCGCGGAGCTCGACCAGCAGCGGGCCGGCCCGCTCCAGGTTGAACTGGTAGATGGGGTTGTGTTTGTACGAGTCCTTGTAGTTCCCACAACCCCCCGCGCTGGCGCCCTTCCACTGGCCCGTCACCTGGAAGTCCACATCAGCTCCATCACACATGCTGTACGATGATATTTAAACCTGACAGTCTGCCCGGCAGAGCGTACCCACTGATGGCTTGATCCATCAATCATGTATCTGGGTGGACACGCCCACTTGAGAAGTCCCTAGAGGGTCGAGTGACCATCTACCCTGGCTCCACAATGCATTTTCTAAATGTAACATCAGTATAGATGAAGGGGCGGGCAGAGTGACTACTTGAGTCTTCATTTAAAAAGGTTCATGAGTAATGATCCTTGTCACTCGGAGCATAGGCGGTGTCAACGGAGAATAAAACACACAACGAAAGAAGTGGAAGTCCGGTCCAACTCCACACTACCAAAGTTACTATAAGCATTCGGTTTAGATTGTCCTGCCGGCAAATTTTCCATGCAAATTGTACAGCAGTCAGAGGGAGACTGTGAATGAGCTCGTGTATGACGCTGTATATTTATGGCAAATGCAGCCTACCCTCTTGGTATGGGTGAAGGGGGTCGGGATCTTGGTGTAGGAGAACTTGCAGCCCGAGTACACCTGTTGGAGACAGAGACACGGTGGTTAGTCCATGAGGTTAAGAGCCTTTCAACGTCATGTGAGGTTTAGGGTTGAGAATTAAAAGATGATAATATGACAACTATGTGGATCTACAGTATAGCACCCGATCCACCGACGGCTCAGAAAATGAAGGGATCTAAGTGATAGTCAATGTCGAAGAGATGCTCAAATAGCATTTTTATATTCATCATCACAGTATTCATCAATCAAATACAGACAAAGTGTGTCTATCAGACTTCCCATGCATAGATCTAATCCTGTGAATTGTACAGCAAGATTTAAAAGAATCAAATGTGCATGGAACTGTGAATTAAAAATGTACACATCCGATTTGAATGGTACAGAAGATCAATAAACATGAATGAGCGCATCGCTGCGAAGGCGCCTCTCACCCGCAGGGTGTAGTTAATGGTGTTCTGCTTCTCGTACTGGGAGACCACCAGGGTGAAGGTGTGGGTGCCAGCCGAGGTCAGCTTGATCTTGGTCAGGTAGTGGGGGCTGTTGATGCGGATACCGTCGATGAAGGGCGGGGGGTCCGCTGCCGGGGGGCACAACGGAGACGAAACATCCTTTTATTCAGAGAACCAGGAGATCCTGGTGATGCTGGTGGGGGGGGGGAGGGATGTCTATGGTCTATAAACAAGCAGCAGACGGGGGTTTGCACACACAGAGACCAGAGGTAGACAAATAAAATAGAACACAACTACTGTATGCTGAACTCTATAACTCTATCTCTCTATAAATATAATTATTTGCAGAGTACATGCCACACAGACCCAATTTCCGATGAGTCTTTAGTTTGCTAATGCCGGTTGTTTTTATGAAGTGCTTTATAAATACATTATATTTGATCAAACAATAGCATGAATCGCCTGCTTTCACTAAATGCACATGTGTTACAAACACATAAGGTGTTTTGCTCCTCCTCCGCAGTTGAGGGTGTCGTGTTTAACAGAGCGAGGGCCCACAACATAGTTGCAGCTGTTGTGTGTTTAGGTGGCAGAAATAATTTGAAAACGGATGAAATCCCATCTATATTGAATCAAAGCCCCAACACAGGCCGTCATAGCTGTCGGGCTCTGTAGCGTGGCAACCGGCAACCCGTCCTGGACGCCCCGAGGAGGGCTCTAGCGAAAGAGTGAGTCAGCACCCACATGCCGGCCTATCAGAGCACAGCCCTCCGTGTTCAGTGGAGTGGACCACAACCGACGGGTGCACTGAGTTAGACGCCAGAGAAAGCAAAGCTATTTTTAAATAGATGGGAAAAAATATCCATGCATCACTGGAGGATCGGACCCCCGGATATCGACCTCACTCATTCTGATCCAACTCATTACCCCAACCCAACGAGTAATGAGTTAAAGGGTCAGATATAAAGTGTTTTGTGTCGAGACGAGAAAAAGAGAGGAACAGAAAAGGTAGAAAAGGAAAGGGTGTCTAGTCTGAGGGAGCCGTGACAGCGAGAGAGAAGGCTTCGTTCTCTGGGCTGAGATAAACACCTACCTGGGTAGTACACCTTCCTGCCATCTGTCTTGTAGACCACAAGGGTGATGAATTCCCGGTTTTGTGCAAAGTCATCCTAGACAAAACAAAACAATTTCATTGGCGTTGAAGGGACGCTTTTTTAGCAAGCCCTTCCCGGCACAATCTGAATCTTAAAAATGCCCTTGCCATTCGGTGCCTTGGCTATATTGATGTTCAGGCGGTCACTATCAGGGGGGGCAAATTGAGTTAGAGTCCAAATTTACATCTAAAAACTTCAGCCTTTAAATTTAATTATGGACCAGGATCAATCCATAGCCCTACAATGAAACACATAAGTAGTTTAAGGGTTTTGTGTTAAAATAATTTATGTGACACGCCAATCTCAATTAGGTCTCGATAGAATGAGATTAGGGAGATGGGTCCTCGAGGCATGAGAAGCATACCTTGTCAGTTATGTGCCTGGTGAGAAGAACCCAAACAGCAGCGCCCCCTGCTGGACACTGAACCTCTAGTCTGTACTGGGGGTTGTTGGCTAGGCTGTACGCATCCTTCGCTGGACCCTGTTTCGCATCCCAGCTGCTGCAATACGGCAAGCACAAAACAGACACACACATCAGCAGGAGCCTCTCTGGATGTTACACAAGAGACAGAGGTAGACCAGAGACAGAGACAGACAGAGATAGAGAGAGTAACAGAAAGAAAGAGACAAACAGACCCTGGCAGATCTTAGGGGGCAGGTTCCCCCTTAAGACAAGCTTTCCCGCTGTGGCCCCACAAAAATGTAAAGCTTGAATGTATATATATTTTTTAGAACTGGCCTATAAACTGGTCTACAACTGCCATTGCAGACAGACAGTGAACCAGGAAGAGGGAAATTGGATACCTGTGAATGCAGGAGGATTCCTTGAACAGGGCGGGGCTCCAGCTCAGGTAGATGACGTCAAAGTACTGGCAAAGGTCCTCCCATGCAATCCAGAAGACACCTGGGCAATCACAGACATAATACAACATACCGTAGCGCTATGCTGCTACTTGTTTTGCTTTCAATTTTGATGGCTGGAACTTCCTGGCCGGCAGTCATTATTGTAAAACCAGTCGAACACGGTAGAACTCCTCTTACCCGTGCCAGACAGTAAATGTGGACAAAAAAGTACCCTTGGGAGAGAATAATAACAATAACAACACCTGCTTATCATAGCAAAGAATGTGACTACTCGACATTCACAAACTGTAATCGGTCAACAGCCATGTGACTAATATGTTAGAGCTCGATCGATACTAGATTTTAGGGAGAAAAAGATGCGGTGCATATCGGCACAGACATACGGCCATACTGAATTATCTGGATGATCCAATATCGGCCGATAAAAAAAATCAGCGAACCGATACAGATCGGTCGGGCTCTAATATGTTGTCTAGTCGACTATAAGCGGTCAGCCCTTTGAGGGTAAGTACAAGTTAATTAAAAAGAGATACAAAATACTATAATTGAAAACCCAAAACATGCAGATAATACGTTGATGTATAGACAATATGATACACAATGAGTAGTTGACATGTTAATGAGTATTAGACATAAATGTATAAATCTTCATACCGTTGTCAAACTTCTGGGCCGTCTTGGGGTCAAAGTTGAGGTACTTGAGGAGCTCTGGGGTCCAGTTCTTCTCGTCCCGCTCACTGAAGCGGCCCTTCCATCTCAGGTGGCTCCAGGGGTTCTTCAGTTGGAGGAAACGCCTCCCCTGCACAACCACAACCAGGATCAGCACCAGGACCACATCCAGGATCAGCACCAGGACCCCAACCAGGGTCACATGGGAGAGCCAGGAACTCCAGAACACACGTTTCTTTAGGGAGTTCATGGTTATTGGGTTGAACACTAGGAACAGCTTTTTGCTCTTGAAAATTATGAAGAAACCCTTTTTGAAACTGCTGTCATTTATTAAACAAATATTAGTCTACATTGAAATGTGTAGTTTCAGCTAGCTCGCAGCTTAAAATAACCTGGACATAAAAAATGCTGGCCAGCCGATACCTCTCTCTTTGTGTGCAAGAATCTTATTATCAACACTGCCAAAACCCCTCCCAGTCACTCCACCCAGCCAGCCGAGATATCTACTTCACGTCATACAGCTCCACAGCCAGAATAATGTTATTTGTTTATTTTAATTCAGGAAGCTTTTCTTTCCACCTACCCAGGTGAGAGACTATTTGGCAATAAAACACACTGCAACTTAATTTGAATAGTGTCCAAAGAAAAATCATGCACCCATTTAGATATCATCAGTTAAATACATTTTTAAAACTTGGCAAAGATATATAATATAGATGTATATTTATAGGATATATATTTTTTGGGATGTATTATAATTCATTAATCTGGCACTATGTTACATTTCTATTGCAGCTATTAGAACATTTCTAAAGAATCAATCCATGGAATTTGAAAATAATTTGTTTTATTCTAGTCAATTGAAAATGATAGAGCTACAACTGTAGCTACAGCAGAAACCAGCAACATAGTGCAGGTTTAAATGTTTTGGTTGGAAAGTAGAGTGTGAAGTGTTCACTCTCCTAAGCACAGTATGCCAACCTTGTGGTCTCGGATGTCAAGGACAGCGTAGGCGTGTGTGGGCACCAGCCCCCACTTGTCTCCCTCCTCCTCTGTCATCACTCCCGTTGCCGTGGTGATGAGGACATCTCCCCTGTGAAACCTGTGAGAGGTAATGAGAAAGAATGGAGAGGGACAGTAATAGGAGACATAAAAGATAAATGGAGAATGGAAATGGAAAGAAGCAGGGATAAATAAAAGGAAAGAAAGAAAGAAGAACATATGTAAAGAAACAAATGAAGATGTAGGTAAGGAAAAGAGGAGAGGCATTGAGATGTAGGAGTATACCCTCACCTTGAGTAAAGCATGCGGAAGGTGTCGTCCTTAATGAACGAGTGATTGTCAGAGTGCATGGCAATGCGCTCCGGGATCCAGCCAGTGAGCGCGTGCAGATCAATGTTCTGGAGAAAGATGGAAGAGGACACAGAAGACCGTCAGGTACACTGATGGCATACTCCCAATGTCCACGGTCTACCTTTGAGGCATCTCAGAGCAAGATGCCCTAGCCCCTTACCTGCTCTCGAATGACATGTCACTAAATAGCTTGAGACAAATAGTTAAATCACTAAATAGTAGGGGAGTGAATTAGGCGGTCACTAGAGAGTGTCACAGAACCGCAGGCCAGAATCAAACCTCCACATGCTATATATGGTGGTTGAGTAAACAAACCATTAACCCGAAAAAAATATGTAGCACGTAACAGAGAGAGACGGTCTGCTTACCGAGTTGGACCCTGGAAAGTCGTAGCCTCCCATCACCTTCATGTAGGCCTTCTCGATGAGGGAGACCCACAGCTCGCTCCTGTTGCTGGAGTAGGAGCAGAGCAGCTCCCCGTTACGATCCACCGGCAGGAAGTCATCGATGATCACCTGACAGGAAATACCAGTTATCATGTGGTAGGAGGTACCGGTTGATCACCTGACGGGAAGTTCATCCAAGCTTTACTCGGCTTGTGCATGGTTTCCATCAAACACATCATATACCCAAGTGCATACATTGACAAGATCAAAATGTACGTAGGCAAGAAATAAACATGGGCGATGGGGAAATTCCGTCAACATATCAAGTAATCTGAAAATCTGATATCATGTGCAAACTGTCGCGTTCTTATCATTGGATCCAGCCATAATGCAGATGTGTAACTTGGTGTCGTCGTCAAAATATTTTTTTTTTGGCTAGAATGCAGTATATTCTATCTTACTGATCAGGATATTACCTTCCGAGGAACGCCGTTGATGTGGAGCTTGACCATGTACTTCCCACAGGGGTTGTACTCTGGCTCACCTCGTCTGTTCTGGGGGTAGATGATGCTGGGAGAATGCACACGCACACAATCGTTAAGAAACAACAAAACAATCATGAATAGAATTCACAACCAAACAGCAGAATTGAAAGCAGGGTAGGGGAGATACCTGGTTATGAGCTTCTTGTTGTAGCGCCTCTCGTAGGCAGCGCTGATGGCCAACGACGCCACAAAGGAACAGTCAGACACCACAGTCTGCACACAGGAACATGATCACTTCACACAGGAACTAGATCACTTCACACAGGAACTCGATCACTTCACACAGGAACTAGACCCCTTCACACAGGAACTAGATCCCTTCACACAGGAACTAGATCCCTTCACGCAGGAACTAGATCCCTTCACGCAGGAACTAGATCACTTGATCACTTCACAGATCAGCAGCCCACCTGCTTGATGCTGAAGCTGGACACAGACAGGATCATGGTGGGGCTGTTGCAGATCTCGTCCGGCCGCACCCAGCGAGAGAAGATGGCTTTTTGCTTGGGAGACAGTGCCAACTTGCCTGTCTTGTCCCTGGGTTTAAAACAAACAGTTTTCTTTATACAGTTCATTCTGCTATGTTTGGGTAAACAGAATGGGAAAGATAAACGATCTGTCTGTAAACATATTTCTTGCTTATATAAGTTATACATATTCTCTCTCACACACACACTGGTTATGTTTTATGTGCTACAGAGGAAATGAAACGGGTGTGCAGATTAACCACAACAGAACGATGCCATTCTGCAAACTCAACTAGTGTAGTATCGAAACTACTGCATTATACAGCAATATGTAGTCCTCAGTACATTAAAAAAATAGATGAGAACATATTTTAAGTTTTTACTGTCCTGTGATTCTGCTGGTGCGACACCTGAATCTCCCATGCGGGCAAAAGTAGCGTAGTGGTAAGAGGACTCACGAGAAGGGAACAGGGAAGGCAAACCGCTCTCTCAGATCCACGGTCATGAAGGGCACGTAGGCCATGCCGTTGATTGTTGACGTACTCCTGAAATTATATTAGGGGAGCAACAGTATTAGGGATGCATGGAGGGGTACACTTGCTTTCACACAATTTAACATATTGAATTTGAGCCGTAATAAAAAGGTTTTTAAGAAAGAAATGATATATACATATAAGAAAAGAAAAAAACACTGTATAATCCTATAGTTTCACACTTTCAAAACTAACTTGAATCTAAACCTCACAGTCTGTAGTAATAAACTCGTTTGTTACAGGTTTTTATCCTAAACCCGTAATCTGTAGTCCGAACCTACCAGTTTGTAGTCATGACCCAATGTCTTAATTCCTAAACCAGGCCGTATCCCTGTGATTTCTATGTAGTCTGGAGCTGGCTCACCTGAGCACCTCGATTTCCTCTGACGTATAGCGCTGTCCCTGGGGCTCACTGGACTGTACCGCCCGCATTGGCTGTGGGCGATCATGGATGGTGAAGTCTTGACCAAGGGGGAAGAACTGACGTGCGGGAGCTCCCGAAGAGGTACCGCCACTGGGCTTGGCCGCGACCTGAGGCTGTGCTGTAGAAGATTTGGACTGGGATTCTTTAAGCCCTTCCGCCCTGAGGGGACACAAGGGAACACTTCATTGGCTTATGCTCTATGAGAACCATCGAGCTAGCCAGTAGCCGACAAGGGTTGAATTTATCTTTGATGCCAATGGTTAAGGCCCAATCCCATTTCTACCCCTTACCCCCTTCCCCTTACCCCTCCCCCTTGTTTTGAAGGGGTAAGGGTAAGGGGTAAGGGGTAGAAATGGGATTGGGCCTAAGACTGTTACTTGAACGGACCTGGATTCTTACACAACACACTAATAAATAGTGTCGCAAAAAAAATAATCATCACAATAAAGTGCACAAGTCAACTTGTGAGATGTTTCAGTCTTGAGATTCTGCGTAGACAAGGCAGTATTGGGAGAGTAAGGACAACAACACAGATGTCTGACGTACCGCTCCAAGGCCTGGAGAGCCAGCTGCTTCAGCTTGGTCTGAACGGTCAGCTCCGTGGTCTCGTTGGACTGTCACAAGCACAAGCAAATAGGATGAGCAATACCGTCATTGATTTGCACACGCATTAAATGAAGACACAAAGAAAGAAAGAAAGAAAGAAAGAAAAAGAAACCAAGAGAGAGAGAAAGAACAGAAAGAAAAAGAGAGGGAGAGAGAATGTAAGAGAAGGAAACAAAGGGCAGAAAGTAACTAGCAAACCAAGTAACCAAGTAAAATAAAACCCAAGGGGGAGTGCAGAGAACAGAGAAAGAACGGGATGCAGCAGAGCATACCGTCTGGATGCACAGCTCCACAGCCTGGGAGTACAGCTCAATGGCCTCGTCGCCGTTCCCCTTCTCGTCCTCCTGGAACGCCTGGGTCACCAAGAAGTGAGCCCGCTCCAGGTCCACTTGCTGCCGGCTCTTCAGTGGGTCAATGCTCTGCCCCTGGACTGTTGGAGGAAGAAACAATAGCACACGTCATGTGGAACTCAACTGTATGCTCAGTCTAATGGCTGTCAACCTGACAGCAAAGAGCAGGAAACCAAAACAGCTATTCATCCTTTAAATTCAATATACATGTCTATTATGCCCGACTCACCAGCATTGTGGAGGGCTTGGACTCTCTCCAGGTATTCGTTAACTTTGTCCTGGATGCCGTCCAGTTTAGACCCAGCCATGTCTGCGTAGATCAGCGCTTGCGCAGCTTCCTGCAAATTTCCGTAGTGTAAAATATTACACATGGACAGCGGTAAATGGTTGGATATACATCATTAAATTAAATTATTCTTGTATACAAGGAACTTCTACCCCGAAAGTACAACCACTTCTCAATGTATGCAGAAGTGGCATTAGCCTCAAAGCAATACTGTCCTTTACATTGCAACCAACCATGCACACAGAAAACGATAACATCATCTTTGTGTAATGCGGATGACAGTAGACTTAATTCAACTTCTTTCAACAGACGTTAAACGTAGACTAGTTTGAAGTATCAAGCTAAGGCTAGTGCCACTAGTCCAAGTGTAACGCACGGTGTTAGCTTAGGATTTGAAACTATCCTAAATATAGTATGGTACAGTCACGTTACTCACCTTGTAGTAAAACACAGCCTCGTTATACTTCCCGTTGTGGTCGCAGGTGACAGCTGTCTTGGCGAACTTGACGGCGTCATGCTCCAGCGCCGTGCAGTCCATGGTGGCGGACTCACTTGTTGACAAGGTGTTGGGGAGCCACAAGGCTAGCACCGAGAGGGCTGGACGTGTTTACCGATGAAAACGCTTAAAACGAGCTTCGCTTCTAACTCCAACACAGTTGCTCATGTTTTCTGTAAAACAGAGAACATCATACGGTTCTGGGTGTTTTAACAAATCAGTTTGTTAGACCGAGTTTAATCAATAAAGCTGTGTAAATAAACAGAGAGCATAGGGAACATGACGGAAGAACAGCAGTGAGGATTTGGAGTGGGCGCGGCAATCGTCATAAATATGGCATTTCCGGGACCGATTATAGTCGCGCATGCGTACGCCACTGAACTACAGCGGTACCTAGCAAGCGCACCTACACCCATGGCTTTTACCATGGATATATATATAAAGCTTTTACACAGCTGACGTACAGTTTTTCGCAATCGTTAAACACGTTTTCTGAAACTATAGCTAAATTTCTCAAATGTATAAATATTGCATTGATACAATCGTATCAGAATAGGATACAATGCATATTTGTCTATCCAATGAGCTCCAATGGGCTAAAGTCACAATCCCAGCTCCCGAGAGTTATATTGTACACCTATAGATACGGCAACATTGTTCTGACAATACACCAATGTTACCTATTTTGGCAAATTACAGTACAGTAACACTACAAAAACACTACAGTAAGAAAATGTGAAAATCAGTGCACAAGTACAAAAAGGTTACAACGCAAATATTTATTTGTTACTGTAATACAGTAAAATGTTCAGCTGAACTGACGACATAAAAAGCTTTTCGTACCAACAAAAAATAAAAATAAGATATTAATGAGGTGAAACAGATCTACATGTAAATCAGTCTGTATCCCACCTCCGATCCTGATCAGGCCAGAGGACCATATCTACAACAGAGCAGAGCATACCTGAGGCCTCTTTTATGCTCTGACACATGATTGAAGTGTTTTGCCAGTTGAGTTTGAACAGTTGAGAAGTGAGTTAGACTTATTGGTAATTAGTTGTTGCTTTTTGAAGGCCAGTGTTTCCAGGTGAACCAAGTGCGGTAAAGGATGAGATTTGTGCTTAGAATTTTGCAAAAATGTGATTCAGAATTTCTAGATGTGTGAAAACAGTGGAATTGTGCTTAGACTTTAGCAGTCTGGAGTCTTGTAGTTGATACATGAGCTTCAAGTTTTCAGAATTGTGTGCATAGTTCCAATTTTTGTATGGATACAATCAATAAAAACTGTAATAAAGAATATTTTACAATCAATCATCGATCACATTGAATTCACAGACTTAGCAGCAGGCAGAAGTTAAGCTGTAGATTTAGTTTTGAATTTCCATAAGGGAGCAGCAGTGTGCTGACCTACATTATTTTATTTTCTTATACTAAGATTGTTGTCTATTCAAATAGACGTTACTGAAGAGGAGGTTGTGGGAATGTCAAGTGCTGGGTTGAGACCAATGGGGGTGTCAGTGAGAACACAGGCTTGTCCAGTCAGAGTTCCAAGTTTATAGGTAGGTTTGTGGTTGAGGTAGGATGTGTGAGTGGCTAAGGTGTGTGGCTAAGGTGTGTGTCTAAGGTAGGATTTATGGCTAAGGTAGGATATGTGTGGCTAAGATAGGATGAATGGCTAAGGTAGGATATGTGTGGTTTACAAGGAGTTCAAGGTGTTCAGTGTCTCTGAACAAAGTGTTACATATTTTAAGAACATAAGCTGCCCACACATAGACCCTAGAAAGCAGGACCAAACATATAAGCTGCAAATACTATACATAGCCACAAGGGGAGCAGGACCTTACTGAAGGCTGCAATAACAGCTCCATCCACAGAGGGCAGCACCACAGACAGGTGAGGAGGCCGAGGGTAATACGTCACACCGGCTCCTCCCACTACTTCCGGGCCTTGCGGATCCATACCATAACAGACGGTTGGAGCCAGAGCAAGCCAGAATCTCTTGGCAGCCCATAGGATAGGGTTAATATAGCTTTGGTCAGCTCGGAGACGCTCTGCACGTGCAAAGACACGCTTCAACCTCCTTTTGCTTCATAGTTATCAGTTTACCCTACCGAAAATACTTTATATCAAATAAAGTAACTGTTAAAAGCTATCCTTTGGATTCGACCACTCTCCTTGAAGAATACTGCAATATGGAAGATGTTGATGAAGGGAAAACATGGGCTGAAGCCCGGGAGGACTGCAGGGGAAGGAGAGCAGATTTGGTTGTAATAGACAATGAAGAGGAACAGGTAAACATTTTGCTAGCAGGAGAGCAGTGAGAGGGATTAATTAGTCAAAATATCATTATGAGTAAAATACATCTAAATTCACCGTGAAATTATTTTCATTCAACTGTTAAATCGTTTAATGCATGTATTTTTATGGTCACCAGAATCTCGTCCCTTATAACAGCTCCAGTTCTACGAGTGATATTAAGGGCTACTGGCTGGGCCTGTCAGACACAGCTGGGAATGGGGCATGGAGCTGGGTAGACGGGACCAACGTGACCCTGAAGTAAGAGAACACATCAAACACTTTGAATCATCGGATCAGTCTACCATCTTCTGACCCAAACACCCCATCTCCTCCTCCCAATACACACTCATAGACTCTGGACCAGTACCAACGACACCACCTCCAGTCCCCGCTGTGCAGTAACACGGGAAACTGTTACACCCTTTGGATGGAGTGGTGTGAACTGCACGGCCAAAAACCATTGGATATGTGAAAAGAAGCGGCTCTCTGTTTAGCTCTCACTCTCAGGTCGGGAAGATACACTCTGTTCTAGGCATATGTGTTCATATTTGGCTTTATTTTAGGAGCTTGAAAGAAATCCACTTGGATCTCCACAATTTATATTTCAATGTTTGCTTTTTAAATGTGTATAGAATGTGCCTTAACCATAAGCATTCACAATGAAACAGCCAGCTTTTTTTTGGCGTGTGTATTGGGAAACAGTGCTTGTGTCCAAAATGTTTGCATATTACTCAATATGAATAATTTTTAATATGTTGTATGCTTGGAGATATGTCTCAACGTGTTTATTTTACCTGGCATTCGTTACTTTTATTTTTTGTCCAATAAAACTATCAATACCATTCTAAAAGTTATTATTGCATGTGTGTACACATCTACTAGTCTACCTCATCTCTGTAGTGCAGGTGTATCATAATGTTACAGGTCAGTCTCAATCCCTCTCTGTCTCCTATCTAGTAGAGAATGTGTTCTAGCCATGTGTTTTAATATTTTTGCTTTGTTTTCGGAGCTGGAAGGAAATCCACTTGAATCTCCATACTTACATTTCACTTTAATATTGACTGTATAAATGTTAACAGATTGTGAATTTAACCCTCAGGATTCACATGAAACCTGCATCTTCATTACAATGATCAGATTTTTTTAATATCTTTTTTTATTCTATAAGACTGCTGTCCTTTTTACAACGAAATCTCCATTCTGGGATCAATGGACATCTTAATTATTGTATTGTATATTTTACAATACAATAACAGTAACTATTTGGCAGATTTCTGTTTCCCTCCTCACCTCACAGACCCAGAGCTACGCCCCTTTATTTGCCCCTTCATTTCCCAATTAGCCCATATCAATCAGTTAATTACTCCCTGCCCTGCCACACACTATTTAAGCCTCACCTGTGACCACACCCCATTCCTTTTATTGCAGTATTCTTCAAGGAGAGTGGTCAAATCCAAAGGATAGCTTTTAACAGTTACTTTATTTGGTATAAAGTATTTTCGGTATGGTAAACTGATAACTATGAAGCAAAAGGAGGTTGAAGCGTGTCTTTGCACGTGCAGAGCGTCTCCCAGCTGACCAAAGCTATATTAACCCTATCCTATGGGCTGCCAAGAGATTCTGGCTTGCTCTGGCTCCAACCGTCAGTTATGGTATGGATCCGCAAGGCCCGGAAGTAGTGGGAGGAGCCGGTGTGACGTATTACCCTCGGCCTCCTCACCTGTCTGTGGTGCTGCCCTCTGTGGATGGAGCTGTTATTGCAGCCTTCAGTAAGGTCCTGCTCCCCTTGTGGCTATGTATAGTATTTACAGCTTATATGTTTGGTCCTGCTTTCTAGGGTCTATGTGTGGGCAGCTTATGTTCTTAAAATATGTAACATCCACAATCACAGAGCAGCTGGAATTACCATTTACCCATCCAGTTTCACAAGGTCTACACACTGAGAACAAGCAGAGACAAAGCAAGACGCAGGACATGCCGTTTGTGGGGAATATAAATATATTTGTGTTATTGCTAAATAAAATATCTGCATATTTATTAGTTTAATCTTACTTGGACTCTGGCCCTCTTTGGGGCGGCAGTATGTGTCAATGGTCTTCTGAGCACAGGTGTCGGTGAGCCTATTGGCTTCTTTTAGTTCAGTTAGCTCTGTCTTTAGATCCTGGTTTTCGTTGATAAAAATGTCACAGCTTCTGCTCTGGTTGCTGTGACTCCTCACCAGGATTTCATTGGATGATGTGAGGTTTCCAACATCTGCCTCCAGGTGGTCTTGATATGCCAGCAGTGTTGATTGGTTTTCTTTTAATTCTTGCAATTGACTTACCAACTCATGATTTCCTTTAAAAACTGTAGAAACAGCCACAACAATGATTGATCATCAAACCCACAATAGGAAATATTCCAGTGCAACCAATCAATCAATCCATTTGTAACAACACATTTAGAGTAATCACTTACTGAATAAATAATAGGAGATGAGCAGAGATGTCAGAATTACACAGATGATTCCCAAACATAAGGCCACATACTTACAAGTAGGCCTATATGTTTCTGATCTGTCATAATGACCATGAGAAACAACAATTAGAGACATTCTTAATTCTCGCTGTGGACACAATCCAGACCGAAATCCTAAAGGTGCTGTCCCCTTCTGTCCATGTGCCTCCCAAGTACATCTGCAAAACGTACATAAAACTCATCGGTGAAGTTCAGATATTAGGTTTGGAGATGGCTGTCCCAGACCGTCCCCAATTTTATTTTTAATGTTTTATTAGTTCTATAATTGTATTAAATGTTTTTTTGAATGATGACAAAAACAATCAATCCAAGGCCTACTGATGTTCTACAGATTTGCTGTGACATGCAATTCACCGTTCCCACCAGCAGGGGTCGTCTGCTCCAGGGCACCGTTCTGAACTTCATCATACACAGTGTCTGCCTCCTGACGGCGAATATGAAGACCTGTGGCAGCGAAGCGTAACCATATAAAATAGACTTATGTCTTATTAATTCAGATAATACTTGCATGGGAATACCCATGCATTAACTTGGAGGGAGTGGGAGATTTGAGAGGCACCTTTTTTTGTTGTCCATTAGCCCTACGTCTCCAACGCATGATGAAGACATTTACTTATACTTTAATATTTCTTTACTTGAAGAAAATAAACGTGACTATTTACAGCCATTTCCCAAGTTTCATAAATTCGAATCCTTCATCTGTATCTTGTTTAACGTGAATGTTATTTGAATGTTAGTAACCCACATTCATTTTATGTAGGCCTATTGTTCCTTTTTTTTTTTTTAATTGGCGGCATTAGGTGGCATCAACTTTTCCTTTTACAACAGTGAAGGAAAATTGACGTGGCCCGAGGGTCGTACGATTATACACAAGGTTTTCTATTGAAAAGTTTTGCTTCAAAATCGTTTTAGTGAGAAATATAAGTTGTGGCACAAGAGCGTGTGGAGAGGTTCACTTGCGTGTGTTAGTTGTTGTCAGCAGTATTCAGTACTATGCCATATAGCCTACAAAAGATAGTAGGTAGTAGTATAATACCTCGTTTCTTACTAAGTTGGATCCTTAACAATTAACAATAACACTTAATTGAGCCTTATCAGAGACGTTGTAGTTTACAAATTTAGGTTGGCCAACCTAAATGGCCAACCTAGGTTGGCCTGAAAAAATATTAATAAATATATAATACCTTTAGATGCAGAAATGTTTGAGTAAAACACCACCGAAGTGTAGGGACACTCCCTATGGTCTCCTTGGCCATCAGTCAGTCGGTATTAAGTGTGTAGGCCTATACATTTTACACCCGGGAGGGACCAGGATAGCAGATGTCCCCAATGTTAACGACTGTGGACTGAGGCAGTGGAACTAGGTTTCAAAGGGGCGCAACTACTTCCTCTTCATGAAACTATTTACCTTTATCTCGTACCTATCCCTCTACCTTGCGTTCCGATGCATTGTGTACTGCATGCCTGGGTGGCATTTCAGGCTAGTTTCAGGCTAGGGTGCATAGAGAATGCGGATTTTTGGTAAATGACATGACTAAAACATGCTGTGTGTTACAACATGGTAGGCCTATCCCTGTTCATCTATTATTCTGCGGTTGCTCAGAGAAGGTAAAGCACTGATGATAGAAATCATGATTTAGGCTACCAAAAGTTATACTTACACTGTATTAGTGTAAGTTATAAAAATGATGAAAAATGAATATTCATTCAGCTTTCTGCCAATAACGCAAACAAAGGCAGAATTCCAAGGATACAACCAGTGAAATGGGCCTGCATCGCTAAAGTATTATTTAAGCACTAATCATAATTTCTCCAATGCGTGCATTTGTATGATTATTTAGATGTACTATCAAGCTGAACGTGGTGGCAGCATATACTATTCTTATTTACAACATCCAAAAACGGAGAACATTGTTATCTTTATAATGCCATATTTATTTTTTATATTTATGGTTTTAATTAATGTCTGCAATAGCCATAGCATTCCACTAGGGGTTGCCTTGCGTACCACCACAGTTAGGGAACCTCGTGGGTCCTAAGCCCTCCTATTCAGGCTTGCACCCACCTCTCAGCCAACGAGTTAAACTGTAAAATGACATCACTGCCATTGTACTGATGATTATCTCCCTCCCTCCAACGCACCCCTCTCTTCATCTTCATCTGTCCCTTTCCCGTCCTAATCGCCTCTCTCTCTCTCTCTCTCTCTCTCTCTCTCTCTCTCTCTCTCTCTCTCTCTCTCTCTCTCTTTCTCTCTCTCTCTCTCTCTCTCTCTCTCTCGCCTCAATCCTATATCCTCCCTCTCCTCATTCCTCTCTCCCTCTCCCCCCTCCTCTCTCTCTCTCTCTCCCTCTCCCTCTCTCTCTCTCTCTCTCTCTCTCTCTCTCTCTCTCTCTCTCTCTCTCTCTCTCTCTCCCTCAATTTTATATCCTCCCTCTCCTCATTCCTTTCTCTCCCTCTCTCTTTCTCGCTCTCTCTCCCCTCAATCCTATATCCTCCCTCTCCTCTTCCCCCCCTCCTCTCTCTCTGTGTCTCTCTTTCTCTCTCTCTCTCTCTCTCTCTCTCTCTCTCTCTCTCGCGCGCGCTCTCACCTTTCTGTCCTCTATCCTCCTTCTCTTCCTTCCTCTCCTTTTTTAGATCAATCCTCTGTAACATTGCTCCCCTCGATCTCCTCACCTCAGTACACAACTCCCTCACTCCCTCTCTCTTTTTCTCTGCTGTCCATTAACACACGCCCATCCATCTAACCAATCTCCCTTCCTTCTATCAATCTATCCCTTCCTAGTCGTTCTAGCTGTCCATGTGCCTCTCTCTC
>NC_082392.1:12146312-12161312 GCF_031168955.1 Gadus macrocephalus
CCACACACACACCCTCCTTCATTCTCTGGAAATGGTTTCCCCAGCTCTGGAGTAATGGTTTCATCTATACAGAATAGGGCTTGATCCTAGTTATTGTACCCCCCCCATCCCCCCAGTTTACGGCTAAAACAGAAACCCCCCAAACACATCTGTACAGCGGTAGAACAAGAACACTTGATATAATATTCAAATGAGTCCTTAACCTCGCGGCCTCACTCTGCTGGTGTGGGAGGAAATGTGGGAGGGGTGACTCAGGGAGGGGTGGCATTGAGGCCAGCGTGTGGGCGGAGCCAATGAGAGGGTGGGCAGGGTCAGAAAGAAGCCAGAGGTCAGAGGGTGAAGAGCAGGCAACCCAAGGCCTTTGAAATCGAAGAGTTTCCGAGGGAAGAGGAGAAAATTAGAAGGGAAGGGCACACAGTAAGAGAGAAAGAGTGCAGGTGAAGGGTGAGAGATAGGGAGGTGTAAGGTTGGGATGAGGAAGGGAAAGGGGGGCAAGAGAGAGATAGAGTCAGAGGAAGAGAGAGAGAGACAGATAGAGAAAATTAGGCAAATGGATAAGAGCAAGAAAGTGAGACAGATTTGGATGGCTGAAAAAAGGGGTAGAGTGAGCGCTAGAAAGAGAAACAGCAAAAATAAGTAATGGGGGGCAAAAGAGAAAAGCAGACAGAGAAAGGCCGTGAGAGAGAGAGAGAGAGAGAGAGAGAGAGAGAGAGAGAGAGAGAGGATGAGAGAGGAGAGAGAGAGAGAGAGAGAGAGAGAGAGAGTGAGGGAGGGAGAGAGAGAGAGAGAGAGAGAGAGAGAGAAAGAAAGCTGGATGGCATGAGGAGCCAGGGTGTAGTGTGTCAGCTCCTGGGTCTTGCGCTTGCTGTTTCAGCTGTGCCTGAGTGATGGCCAGCAGCAGCCCCTGCTCTCACGCCACGGTAACCCCGTTGGTATGGTGGGCCACGACACCTGGTCCTACTCTGTGTGTCAGCAGTCTACCTCTCTCTCTCTCCCTCTCGCTCTCATCTCTGATAAATAAACGTGTACCACCGTAGCCACAACATGGTCCCTCATATAAGAAAGATCACATGTATCAATTTCAGTGTTTGTTTTTAAGTGAAATTGCTTTAACGATATCCCAGTGAAACCGAGGCTGATGTGGTTGAAGGCCCATAGACTTCTGTATCATTCGGACTGACTGCAGTTTGCGTCGTCGTGTTTACCGAGTTAGAAACAATTCTGTTCTTAGGCAGTAATCTTCCAGCACCTCTGCAGCAATGCCATACCCCCATTGCACTTGGTGTTGGCCACCTAGAGAACAGCAGCTGGAGTCATTGGACCAGAAGCGACACGTCCACATGAAAACATGCACAAGTGCCGTCTGTCAGTAGTCCCCATTTCCCCCAGTAACCCTGACCTCTTTCTGTTGCTCCAGCCCTATGTCTGCTGTCAACACTCTGATTCTGTCTGGTAATCGATCTTTGTATAACAATTATTAGTAAATAATGCTTAAAAAACATTGCATACATCACGTATTTTTGCCATGAGGTTGGTCCACGTCCTGCATCGCAGCTAGAAACATGACAGTACATATGGCAGATGGGTGTGCTAAGATTAAAATGTATGAAAACTTGCACTCAAAATTGTGAAATGCGACATCAGGGAAAGCCATTATGGGAGACATGAAAGGCTTCTGCCGCGTTCTCATCCTCGCTCTGTGTGTGTTTGGATTAGGAGCTTCAAGACTTTTCAGACCTTAATGGATCTTTCGAATAAAGTGCCTTGCTGCGGGAGCTTGGCCCAAAGCTGAACTAAAAGGATTCAAATTGAATTTAAGGGGATTTTGACACCACCACCCTGAGTCAAGGTCATCACAGCCTTAGCATGGTTCCTCGCTAGTGCACCGTAACCCGGTGAGACCTCCGGCTCCAAACCAATCTTAGGTTAGTTAGCATCCATTCTGCAGATGGAACACGGTTAAGTTGCATTTAACCTACATAGGTTGCCAGGTCTTGATCCCAGACTATGCCCCCTGATCGCTGCTCAAGCCATAGTGCAAAGTCCATTTGACTAGCTTTGCAAACAGACCCCTTTGCTTGCTAAAGGGCATGTTAAGGCAATGGGGGGAGGGAGGGGATACAACTTAATCTGGATAAACGCGTTGCTAGTGAGCAGGACAGACAGTAAAGAGAGCAGATTGAGGCAGACTCCTGGCGCTGGAACATCACAAGAGAACGAGACGCAGACAGATACAGATAAGAGTTTTAATATATACTCAGTGAATCCATAATCCCCAGTCAAATTAAATGTGAATACACAGATACCGTTTACATAGCCAATTTATAAATGTACTATATTGCCAACATGATTTGAGTGCAGATTGACATTTTCTAATCCAAATCTCGACATTTGATTTTGTTTCTTTGGAGCAGTATGGGATATATTCAGTGTACCGAAATGTGTATTTTTAAGCTTTTCTGGCCTGTTTAAGTTCAAGTTCAAAGATTCAAAGGTCACACATTGTTTCAGTTGATATACAGTAAAAAAGTAAAAATAAAGAAAGAATAGACCATGCTACTCTCCTATTTTTCCATAAATGTTTCTAATAAGATCAATCTTGTCAATTTTTAAATCCACCAAGCCCAAACTGAAGAACGCAAGAAGCCACAAGACCCCAATGACTGATTAAGGAATTGAACCTGTGACTTCCAGGATACGGATTGCTCAAGTTCCTCAGCCTTGCAGCTGCTTTTTTCCAGTCAACCCGCAGACCGTGAAAATGGTGTTGCCCACGCTGGGTGAGGGTGAGTCGAGGTCCAGGACAGTGATCATTATAAAGGTTAGGGTGACAGTTAGTGGTCGGCCTCAACGACTCCATTCACAATCAACTTGCCCTTCACAGCAAAGACCAGAGCGCAGCTCGCGCTCAGGAATAATATAACTTGAAATACGACTTCAACATCTCTCAGTGTCTTATTTCTGCAACAGAATAATCATTGAGGCCAAAATCGCCACGTGTCTTTTTATCAGTAAAGATTTCATTTCCAGGAAGTAGAATTAAACAGTTCAAATAAGTCTTTTGAATAGCAAAACACCAACAATGCACTTCAGTCAGATGTTATGGTATTTAGTTGGGTTTATAGGTTAAAGGTTCAAACTGAAGAGCGGATATAGGAGACAAACAAAATGATAACACTTTCAAACCTATTAGCACCATGAAGCTTTTCTGGTCAAAACATTGTTTTCTTTCTTGATGTGGTGTGGTATAGGACGTTTCACATCTGGGATCAATTCAGTATCATCTTATGTCTTAAATGATTGTTTGCCAGTTTGTGTCACTAAGGTCTCGAAGCTACAGCTCTGTCTGAGATATAGGAGGAACATGTCCCTGAAAAGAAGTTGGGACATTTTCAATCACTTTACAGAAAATAATATTCCTCACTCCGTTCTTTAATATATACATAAACAGCAGATATCTAATAGAATTGCAATTTTTATGTACTTCACTTTTGTTTATTTTTTCATGAAATGTCTCTATGTTTCACTATCTTAAGTCAAGCCAACATATTGTGCCTTATCCATCTTAGAAGTGTCATTAACATTATTTTTTTCTCAACTGTTTTCGATTTCCAATGGCTTTGTAGCAGTATTTAGTTGAGGTCTAAAAAGAGTGCATGTCCTTTACATTGGACACAGGTTTTAATACATATGTGAGTTATACACAGTATCCAGGAGTACCAGTCAATAGTAAATAGACATAGGACCTTTCACTTCTAAGAAGATACAGAATAAGATTACCATCAGTATTTAACTATCTGGAGATCCGTTCTAAATTACATGTAGGTCAGAATTACTTTTTGGAGTGTGTGAGCTCAATATCAACCAGGGATGAAAATTAACACCCGCCACACGCCATTTGAGGGTGGATTTGTATGGTGGTGGGTGAATTGTGTCACTTCACCCGCCACTGTGTCGGGTAATACTTTCCAGTCAGGTCTGATCAAATTTGGATATTTAATACATTCGTCATACGGCGCTGCACAGTTCCACAACCATTACTGTCAACATCCGGCCCCCTTCTTCTTCTACGCCTCTCTTGCTGAACTGCGACTGTCAACATCCGGGATAATATACCGGTAACAGCTCTCAAGTCTCACGCATTCGGCGTGAGACACACGCAATTCGGAAGAAGACGATGGGTGTGTCGCATAGACGTCGTCATCGTCTTGCCGTCCCTCCCCGTTCTGTGATTGGTTCCCCATCTCAGGCGAAAATCGGATCCATGGAATCCAGGCTGCCTCGCAGCGCGAAATGAAATCGTGCCAAAGGCAGCACGGCTATAGCCAGGCTATTTCGGAGGCGGGACACGTTCAGAATTCCATTCATAAATTAACACACGTGACTGTGACGTGAATTGTCTGGCTGGCTGAAATTTGAGAGGGGTTGTGGAAGTGTCCATGGTAAGATTTGTGTAACCAACGAGAGAGACGTATGATCAGTTAAGCATGACGAAGGAGAAGTGTATGGAAGTAAATCTGTGCCATCGGATTTTGAAAATGAAAAGCCATTGAATTCTAAGCACTGAATATTTACGCATTGAAATAACGTATCTGGATTTGAATTTCAACGTTATCAACGTCTCCACTTGAAGTTCTTGACGTTGAATCTTTGATTTTGAATTTTTAACATTGAAAATTTTTTCAATTCAAATCCAAATACGTTATTTCAATGCAAAAATATTCAGTGCTTAGAGTTCAACTGCTTTTTATTTTCAAAATCCGATGGCACAGATTTACTTCCATAGAAGTGACTCAAACATTTTTTGGTTGAGAGGGCGTATCGGTTTCCACCATAGGTTTCTACAGGAAAAAATCTGTGTGGGGGTGGGGGAATCTAGAGCGGTATGGAAGCGCGCACTATTTTGCAGTGTCAGAATTCTGAGAATTTAGTCAGCATTTCAGATTTCTCAGAATTCTTTGACAATGCAAATTAAAGCACTACTACTAGCGAACTACTATCAGCGTGACTGGAGAGAACTTCCTTAAATTAACCGCTAGATTTGCATGAATGCTATTGTGTGAATTAGTTTGGTTCTCTTTCATGGAACCTGGAAGTGTGAGATTCCTTGAGCTTGCCCCATGAATTCAACCCATGCACACGCTCACCACGCCTTCGTATTTCTCACGCAGAGAAATTACCTGGATAGCGCCCACCAATTTGGGCCGCTATTTAACAGTGTTACAGGTAGGAATCTAATGTGTTTCCCGTACGTAGGGTAGGCCTAACCATAAGTCCTCTTTTGCCCAGACATTCCCTCTTTTTGAGACACTTTTAAAAAATGTTTTGCGGAATTTTTAAATCGTCCGGGATTTTATTAAAGTCTCATACATGTTCACATTGAATTTGCGTTGCGTTTCTCTGGGTCGTTCACAAACTAGTTAGGCTACGCCCTCCCCTACTCAGTTCTGCATTGCATTGGTGGAAGTGAGTAGGGGGAGTGGTTAAGTAGAGCCTTCAGATTGGACGGTTTGACTTACTCAGTTACCGTCGTGTTTTGTATTTATTTTTTTACCATTATGTTTTATAGGGACAAACATTAACAAATTTCTCCTACAGGGGATTGATAAAGTTCTATCTAGACTATTGAAAAGAAAGAAACACTTGGTCATACTTTACACACTTTACCACAGCATTGGCCTACTGAATGCCACAGACATATTTTCAGCCTTGGACTGAATGCCACCTAAATATATAATTATGTTTTTGCACGTTTGCAACGTTTAAAAGTTCAGGGTATATAGTTCAAGTATATGCCTCTACTTGTATTGCTTAAGCCAATAGCCTTTTGAGGCAGTGTTTTTTCTGAATATTAGTGTTAAGGGCCAATAATGCTTAATATCATACCTTAGTTACCATGTCTGTGTACACATTTGTATGCAATCACATGTTAATATAAAAAAACAAATTGACTTATGATGGTGTAGCCATGCATGTTGTTTTATTGTTAATATGTCAATTTGTTTTTTATTGAAAATACTTTGTATAGATGAATTATCCCCAAACTTGTCATCGTAACACCTTTGAAATGAACATGACTTAACATGGCAGATACCTGTGCATTGTTTATCGGTAAGAGGGTAATGTTTTCAACTCAGTTCCTTGGTAGAACCTACTTACAGTAAAAATCAATTCTGATGGAAAAAAAGATGCGTATGAAAAACTTTTCTTATCTATTGTTACTATTATATTGTTTAAAATGTACGCATTTATTAGAAAGATATATAGCGCATAAAAAGTGGCTGGGAAAAAAGATGAGAGATTTTTTAAATCTACCTGCCACAGTGGCTGGTGGGCAAAAAAGTTAATTTCCATCCCTGATATCAACCATCATTGAAGCAAATTGAATGATTTTAATTAAATTAAATACTAGAATAAGTGTAAAGCCTAATTTAAATTAACATCAATCTTTTGAGGAATCGGTTCACTATTTAAATGGATGTATGAATTCACACAACTGCAGGTTTAAGAGGGTAAAAAATATATATCAAAAATATTGACTAAGTGTTGCATTCTGAGGTTCTTTAATTAACCTTGACATGCCCGTGGCCTCAATGGCAGTTTTTATATTCTTAAAATCTACTCAGCTGAAAAATATGACACATTTTTTTTTTATAAAAAAAAAGGGTTTGGGTAAGACATTTCTCTTCGAATGTTCAAAACTTTAGGGATATTTTATTAAGCTGCAAATGAAAAACTTATGTCCAATCAAATGCCCTTGGGTTGGGCGGAACAACGGTAGTGAGTAATAAAAGCCCCAAATTATCCACGTGAATGGATGGCCACGTATCAGCTGAAATTTGTTTACTGGGAAATATCCGCTTCTATTATTAAAATATGCACTTGGACTGCTGTTCAACAACAACTGAAAAAACTGATTCCTCTCACACACACACACACACACACACACACACACACACACACACACACACACACACACACACACACACACACACACACACACACACACACACACACACACACACACACACACACACACACACACACACAAATACTCCGCCAGAACAAACACAGCTAGACTAACAACAAATCCCCATCAGGCTGTTAGGAGAGGCCTTCATCACCGTCGCAATCAACGCGCTCCACTTCATGCTTCATAATCACTGTGCTCACTAAGCTGCCACTTGAGCGCCCAAGCTCTGCCTGCAGCACCATGGCTCCTCCTCCTCCTGCTCCTCCTCCTCCTCCCCTGCTCTCTCCCCCGGAATCAATCCCCAGTCCCTTCCCCCCCCTGCTCCATCCCCATGAACCCGGGACCTTTCAGCCCTGCTCCGGCCCCACAGCTCACCCAGACCCGATTGGATTGTCTGGCCACCCCCCTTCCCAATCTATGTGGCCATCTTCTCCTCCTCCTTCCTCCTCCTCCTCCTCTGTTTCCTTCCTCAGTGGCTTGTCGCTCATTATGTTAATTGGTGTTTCACCCCTAGATCAGCAGCTGAGGATGGCTCAATTTAGGCCTTGCTGGAGGATAGAGATTAGTCCTGGGGAAGCCGAGTAGGTCTGCATCCCCCTGTAGTCCACACTCTGCTGGGCCCTAATGCCTCATCGTGGCCCTGGACCACAAAGGCAAACAAAACGATTTCACACAGAGGGCACTTTGGGGGAAAGAGCGCCGAGAGAGCTGGCCCAGTTTGACTCCACCACGCCACACAGTGCACCTCTGGCGGCAACCTTGGGATGGAGCACAGAAAAAAAAGAGACCATTTTGAGAGAGCAGAGGGGTTGGAGGAGTGGATTTGTGAAGTAAAGCATACCGGTGCTATTTCCCACAGTAAGTGGCTGATGGATTCCTTTCTGTGAAAAATGCACCTTTGGCTCGAAGTTCCATTAGCAATGGCGAGGAGGTGGAGGACATTTCTTTGGCTTTTACAGTGTGCCAGGGTAGAGCGGGCCCTGCCATGATTGAATCATAGCCATAATAGCAGAAGGTAGAGCCCTGCTGTGAAGCCAAGTCCTTCCTGTTCTCCTCCCTCAGCGTGGGAACAACACTCGGCAGAACCTGCCTTCCAATTGGTGCATAAAGGGAGGCCACAAAGGGATGGGGACCAGCGCACAGACACAGGTAGTAAGTGCTGTTTGTGCCTTAAAGTACTATTTTCTTTCAGTCAGGGTTAAAGCGCAGAGCATGTCATATGAAAACAAATATAAGAAAGGGAGCTTGTTTTTCGCCAATCGTGCACACAGGCACAGTTTTGTTATCGTCATTTCCTAAATATAATGATGATAATAAATATTATCATCGTATTCTCATTACGTGATAAAGCTAATGGCCAGATTAAACCCCAATTAAGATGATTTAGAAGAATGATTAGAATAGATGCTGTTTTTTCGTCCATGAATCAGTTAGCTATTCAGTTAATAAGTAGCCAGTGTACAGTTAAGATGTGTAGCTACTCTGCACTACGTTATAGGGTTAGGTGTTTTTTGCCATTGTTGTTGCCGTTATATTTTCTTGACGTTTAAATTAGAAATATGAAAAATCTATGTTTAAATGACCTACAGCAGTGATATAAATGACTTGTAATGGGGTTTAATGCTGGGCACTCATTGAATCAGATCAATACTTTTACTCCAGCAACAAGCATGCTCGCGAAAGATTTGACACACTGCACACTGCTGATGGACAAAGGGAGACATGGTAGTTCATGTTGAAAGCTGTCCAAGTATTAATAATCCTGATGCCAATGTTGTCCTTAGAGTAGCGTAACGTTAGGACGCTATTAGCCCTACCCCGCCGTATTATTGACCATTTCAACCAACAGCTCAGCTTACACCGCTTTGCAGAGATAAAAATCCACACTGGTTTCGGAGGATGGAAACATTTCACATCAAAAGGGTATGTGAGGACAAGGTCCTCACAAGTGCTCACAAGCTAATCTCAAAACAGAAATTATCTGTTGCGATGCAACATCCTAAGACACACTGACTGACTAATCGCTTATTTTGCCAACCCAAAAATCAAATTTCCTTAAAATGTGAGGCCTGAGCTGCACCAGCTAATTGGGAGCACATCACGATTTGAAGTGTGTTGACAACATAACACAAAGACGCAGGTTTGCGCACGCTCAAATAAAGCGAGACATTCCACATGCGCTCTAACTGTGAACAACGTCATTTTGCACGGGCGAGCCCTAAGGAACTCTTGTTCACGTCATTAACGTTCACTCGAATCAACACACACACAATACAGATACAGACACACTGCGTGACACACACACACACACACACACACACACACACACACACACACACACACACACACACACACACACACACACACACACACACACACACACACACACACACACACACACACTGTCTGATGAGGGGTGGCGGGCACAAAAGGCTGACTGGCTGTGTTAGTCATCTTAGCAGGAAGCTACAGCAGGAAGGAATGATTGTACTTCCTCAAACAGGCCATGTAGAGACAAGGAGGTTGGAGACGAGAGAGAGAGAAGGGGCGGGGCCTCTATTCTCACTCTGTGTGTGTTTTGACTGGAGCCAGCCGAGCAACGCACACTATGGGACACATGGCCGCTCCTCTGCGATGTAAAAAGCCTGTCTTGTCTCATCATTAACCTCTGGTGTGGTGCACGCAGTTCCCCAGGCTCACACATTACACCACCTAAACTTGTTCTACGCTATCAACCACCACATCCTAATACACCCAATGGAACAAACAACGGCATGTTGGATTAAACAAAACGTTGTTAAGAGGGAACTTGAGTATTTTTATTCTCCTCAAGGCATGGACACTCGCTCACTCGCTCTCTCATTCTCTCCCTACCGACTCCAGAGCAAGTGTTCGTACCCATCTTTCTCTCTGGCTGAGGGAGATAGAGAGAGAGGGCTGTGTCTTGGTCGGCAGTCATGGTTCTCAGGGCCAGCTAAAGCCCATTACTGTAGCTGAGCCCAGAAGTTATCAGGAGCTTAAGTCCTTTACAGAAAGCCAGTCCAGTTATTGTAACCTCCAATTTATGGATTGGCCAACGTTTATCAGGCTGTGTGTGTGTGTGTGTGTGTGTGTGTGTGTGTGTGTGTGTGTGTGTGTGTGTGTGTGTGTGTGTGTGTGTGGGGGGGGGGGGGGGGGGGAGGGGGGGTGAGGCAGGCAGAGGTCAGAAGGTGAAGGAGAAATATAATAGAACAGAAGAGAACAGAGTAGAATAAAATAGTTGTACTTAATCTAACTGGTTTAATGGTGATGAAGAAAGACACAAACATGTAACCCTAGCTGAGTCAAAGATTCACAAAACTCGCTGAGAAACTCTTTGTCGTGCGTGTGCGTGTGCGTGTGTGTGTGTGTGTGTGTGGTGTGTGTGTGTGCGTGTGCGTGTGCGTGTCTGTCTGTCTGTCTGTCTGTCTGTCTGTCTGTCTGTCTGTCTGTCTGTCTGTCTGTCTGTCTGTAAGTAAGAAAGGATTGCGAATTTAGAAGTTAAAGATGTGCAGTGCTTTGGTCCAGGGCACTGGAGCAAGCGTTCATGTAGAAGTATACTATTGGCTATTGCACCGATCCGACCTCTGTCCTTTACTGGCGGGTGTGTGTTGGGCATGCTTACGATTAACAGCAACTTGCTGCCCCAGCATTGCTCTTTATCTCTCTCACACACACACACACACACACACACACACACACACACACACACACACACACACACACACACACACACACACACACACACACACACACGCACACACACGCACACACACACACATACACACACTATCAAACACACATACACACACACACACACACACACACCCAAACATACACACACACACACACACACATTTAGCCTCTTGTACTGGTTGTACTCAACCCTGCCTTACCTGAAGAGGCGTCTTAGTGACCATCGGGGCTACTAGACTCTAAGGCCTGCAATGTCCTTCTGTACAAAAGCCCTACTAATCTCCTCAGCCCTGAAAGTCCCGACATCGAACATCCCTTTATCACCAGTCCCGCTAGGAACCCTGTCTCCACCATGGGACAGCCTGTCGAGAGACACCTTCTACTTCTGTAAGAGCAACCCATCTGCACCTATTGCAACCCATTCCCCCTCGAGAGGTTTGGCCGTGTTGAAAGCAGTGTAAGCTTATAGGACATATTATTGCATATTCAGCATTCATTTTAAAGCTGTGCGTGTTAAATCGGGTTAACTACTAGTGTCATGATAGCATTAAAATTAAGGGGAATCCAAATGTTCTTGGAAATGTGGAGAGAAACAAGGATAATAGTTGGAGGACACTTGCTCCGGGGGGAGAACAGCAATTACGCACACCAATGCGAGCACAATTGTAATATGGGTTTGTTACATGTTCATTACATAATTTGGCACGCATAACCACGGGCATATGGCAAAATAAACTAGTATATCTATGGCATCATTGAAGAAAACAAAAAGATTACAGTAATGTACTTTTTTTCTCTTTTACCGTGTATAAATGCTCCTCCCTGGCACATCTTCAGCTCTTCACTCATCCCCCCCCCCCCCCCCCCCCCCCCCCCCTCTTTGCAATGTTAACCTGTCTTCAAACGGGGTAGCTTAAACACAATTTATGGCGTAATAAAGTTTGCATTAAAGTTGACATGCACTTCTTTAAGATGAAATCCATTTAACGAAATGAAGAGAAATGGCATCAAAACCTAAGTGACACTTGCCATAAATCGTGTGGACAGTTTCTAATGGACTGTCAGGACTGTTGCGCACATGAAACACGACAGCGCGTTGTGCCGCAGGCTATAACGCGTCCCCGCGTCAAGTCTATTGAATACGGATGTAGCCGCGATAAAAAACTATGTTTATAGGATAAGAAGGTTGTAACTTGGCCAACTGCAACACGGCGTATCCCTGACAATACTGAAAGAGGCGAAGCCCGGGACGAGTTGCGGATATCCCAAGACTGCATCATCAACTGTCTCAAAACGTAATAAATACAACAACACAGCCACGGTAATACGCAGGAATAGGCAACAAGAAACACGGAGGTAAAAATGATCAACACAAGCTTGTAAAGAAGTGACTTACCAAGCAGCACTGTATCCACATCTGTTTGGAGACAGGAGATTTCAACGATTTACACCTATACGTATGTAAAATGTACAGAGTTCGTACAACGTGACCACAAACTCTCTAGAGTCACAAAGTCACTAGGCTGTCAATAAAATAAAATATGTCCTCTTGACGTTGAGGGTAACTATTTAGTTATATGGCAAATGATACACTGTAAATGGTGTCTAATCTATCCGGAGTGGCATTGCTTTATGATTGACATGTGCCGGACCAATAGGCGTGTGCTGCTCACGTTGCTTAACCAATCAAGACATCAGCGGCGAGTACGCGGAGTAGGAAGGACTGATGGCGACATCATGTGTTAAGAGTGTATATCCCTCCGCTGCTCATGTTTTGAAAGCTTTAGATCTTCTATTCCTGTTTGTTAAAGTTTGTTTTTCGTAAATGAAATCGCACTGTGTTATAGTTATATTCTTAACATCAGTGTGCAATGGTGTTACTAGTTTGTTAGGGGATTTTAATAAAACAAATGCAAGGATAATTTTAATCATAAAATCATAAAAAATATGGTGACAATGTCAACATCGTAATTTTCTCGAGATACAAAACTTGTGTTAAGGAGTCGCTAATGTAAAATTAAGATCCCCCCGATTTCACCTTAGTAAGTAGCCAGTAGGCCTGCATTTAATTTCTAAAGACGCAGAAGCCTAAACGATTTCTGTGTTAATCGAACTATTCATAGCTCTGAATTAAAAAAAAATATCATAGGAAATAACACATTCAGTGTCAGCAAAATATAACCATTAAATTGGAAAACTATTAATGTTTAATTTGCAATAAACGGGAGTCCACGCAGAACGCCCTACTTTGTCTGTTGCAACCGGCGGAAGAACATGGTGTTTTCAGTGAGTCTGGTAGTGAGTGTTCTCGGACACAGCCTGCCGGAGCGCATGGCTCTTGACGCCGTGTTTTAATTACTGTTTACTTTTATGCGAACTCATGCGAACTCACATTTGTCAACTTCAGTAGATGACGAAATTTAAACACAACCACTGTTTCGGTTACATTCTATACACTTTCCCGGCGGGTCAGCCGCCCACTACGTCACTTTTCATCGGTCAAGAACAATTGGTTTGGCTTGATGATTTAAAGTCGTAGTCAACTGAAAGACAGAGTGTTGTTGTTTTTTTGCAATCAGTGTTTTCTGTGCATGCGAATTACCTCTCATGTCACAGCTTTTGAAAAATATTGTTCTGGGCTCTGTTCTGGCCTCATTCACTATACCTACTAAGTGTAAACAACTCTGATGTATCACTCTGTTGTAAAACCTCCAGTATACAGTTAACGCACAGCAATAGCAACGACAACACATGTTGTTTATTGGTATACACTCTTTGTGTATTTCCAGTGTGTGGTCTCCTGTCAGGTGTTCATTCCATGTATTTGTGTGTGTGTGTGAGGGGGGGGGGGGGGGGGTCCATGTTCAGTGTCAGGGTTTCTAAGCTGTGCAACACGTGGAGAGACCACCTGCACAATGGACTCGACTGACAGCTGCTCTACCACAGAGACGCACTCTGCGAGCCCTTTATCACACACTGCAGGCTCGTGGTCCGCCACGGAGTGAGTGAGGAGCCGCAAATGACCAGTAAGGAATGGGTTGATTAGGCCACTATCGTATAAGTAGGGGGGCTTTGGGGGGGTTCACATGGAAATAGACGTGGTGCTGCCGCGGAGCGAGAGTGGGAGAGAGAGAGAGAGAGAGAGAGAGAGAGAGAGAGAGAGAGAGAGAGAGAGAAGGAGATTATGCAGTGTGTTTCATGCTCTACGTAAGGAGCTTATGCGTTGGGGTTTGGATACAAACAGATGGGGAGAACTTCCTGCATGGACACTCCCCCCCCACCCCCCAGATGGAGGGTCCAGCAGTCAGTTGCTGACCCCCCCCCCCCCCCAGAGTCAACTCACTACTGCAGGATCTTAATGACAACATACACCCACAAGAGCAGTCTAATCTTACATGGGGGATATTGAACTAAAGTTGTTGGTGCCTGTAGCTGTGGGCTCCCAGGCCAGAGAAGTGGTATAGAAATGTAATACAAGCCATGGAACTGTTACCTATTGGTTTGGATATGAAGCTTGGTGTTTTTTCTGGATCAGGTATGTGGTTTCAAAAGGTGCCCTCTGGGAAGAATAAAGTACATCCAAATTGGATGTTTTATCTTTGCTTTTTCTTGATTCATCCTCTACCAAGGGAGAGCATTGTGAGATGAGCTGATAATTGGATTGTGGTGTAGACCTACCACAAAACTAAACACAGCTGTCTTACAATACTTATTCTGGCCAATCCAACCATTTTTTATGGCAAGGGACACACACACACACACACACACACACACACACACACACACACACACACACACACACACACACACACACACACACACACACACACACACACACACACACACACACACACACACACCAACAACCCGCACACAAACTTAAAAAGTGATTTTAAAAATACTTAATTTACTTATTTTTTGTCAAAACAACATTTTTATCTTACTACTACTTCTGAAATCTCCCTCTTCCTCCAATTCCGCTGGTTCTCTCTCATTCTCATATCTCTCTCTCTTTCTGATTCTCTCTCTCTGTCTCTCTCCTAAAGAAAACCACTCACTAAGAGATACTCCTTATCTAACAGTTAGCCCTCCTCATGTACATGATGTTCCTCTTATTAGATAACACAGCTTCCTGTGAGGCAAGAGGAGAGCTTTCCAGGGATCAATAAAGTGTGATATTATATGACATGAGCGCCCCTGACTAACTGCTCCAACCCTCTAGATAAGGTAGCATCGCTTATTTCATTGAATATGGCCTATTTTTTATTGAAAGGGACCATTTGTCATTACATTTGTTTCATTTTATAATCAAT
>NC_082392.1:12166312-12196312 GCF_031168955.1 Gadus macrocephalus
CGCTCGCCAAACGCCCGCCAAAACAAACTGAGATGTCATATAATGTAGTAAATATTACAGGCCACGAGAGTGCGACACCAATCCATAAAAACGGCAGAGACTCAAAGACTGTTGCTGATGTTGGGCCTACGTAGACCTGTGTGTGTGTGTGTGTGTGTGTGTGTGTGTGTGTGTGTGTGTGTGTGTGTGTGTGTGTGTGTGTGTGTGTGTGTGTGTGTGTGTGTGCGTGTGTGTGTGTGTGTGTGTGTGTGTGTGTGTGTGTGTGTGCGTGTGTGTTTGAATAATAAACAATTATTCACGTTTTTGACATTCATGCTTAGCCAACGTAAAATAATTTACCTGACCATAACCTTTTTGCTTTCAGGTTTAATTGCAGTACGTATCTATAATGTATGTGCTAAGGGTTTGAGTTGTGAATGATAAAAATAATTTTAATATTGCGCATGTTAATCCATAACCTGAAAGTAACGGTTAACATAAAGTCAAAGGCCTCATTCTCAAACCACTCCGTTGAGTGGTGGTATTTCTAACAATGCATAAGGGTACATTATAGTTTACGATCTGTCCAGTTACGGTATAACAGGCTATCCAACATATCCCATGCTGTCTATTTCTTTAAGGTATGAGTAGGCCTATATGGAGTGTAAGAGAGAGGTAAAGGGGTCGCGTGCACGGTGCACGCAGCGGATGTGCCACGTCATTGCCATGGCTGAAGGTAGGCCACGATCTCCTCGAGGGGAGGCCAGCAGATCTAGTAGATGCGGACGGGACTGTGGGGCGCAGGGGGGGGGGGGGGGGGCACGTGGTTATTCCCCGCCTTCCTCCCGATTAGCGTGTGAACAGCGGGGCTTGTCCCTCCGCCAACCGGGGCCCTTTTCTCCCTTCTCCTCTTTGGAAGACCGCCTGCGCCTGGAATTTAGAGCCCTCTCACTTTTAATTTATGCGCATATTAATTGCACGCCATTGTGTTTCCCACCGTGGGATACAGCATGCAAATGTAGCGTGCATTCTGTGTACGGCTCCGTCTCCTTCACCCATTATCCGCCACGGACAGGTTTCTTTTTTCTTCTTTCTCACCAGTTTAATGACTACATATGGCTGGGCTAAGCTTTTAATTTAGAATTAAAAGGAAAAAAGTTTCAAAATAAAAGTTTGTAATACAAGTACCGGTAGGCTACTACAAAATAAATTGTGAATGGTAAAACAAAAATAGGCCTATGGTAAAAATGAAATAAAACATGGTATTTAGACCATAGGCATAGACTACTTAACTATAGAGGAGATTGATTGGATTATTGGAAAAGTGCTTTATGGTATATTAGTGCAATAATTAGTTTATAAACATTCCCCCTCCCCCCTAAAAGCCTATAGCATTAAAAACACACTTTTGGAAAATATCTTCTTTACAGTGGCATTTCACACAAAACTGCGTTAAATGTATATGTTAATGCACCCTACCTGATTAAGGTACTTAAATGTTTCTACGTGCAAGAAGTTAAGCAGAATATACCTACATTATGAAAATAAGAAAATGTAGAAGTCGTATTCGTTTCATTCATTCAAACCCAGATGGGGGCACTCATGATAAGATGATCTGAAATCAGGTTGAGATGCGAATATTAAATGTAGGTCTAAAACCACACACTCAATCACATTCCTATTTGATTGAGCTAGAACGAGTGAGATGATCTGTAAACAAGCCTGCATGCAAGTAAGCTATGTTCTAGATTCAGGATTCTTTCTCAGCAAAATTCCCCGGGCAGCAAAGACCAGCTCGCTCCTTGAAGATTCATGGCAGCGGCCTTGGTAATTCCCTTAATTAATATTCACGTTGGCAGCAGAATGTGCCAACATTTCCTATTAACGTTAGATTTCTCTCAACAGTAGGCCTACATACGGTAATAGGCTATTGATAATTTATTTAACAAGAGGTTATATAAATAAAGTGCAGGAAAATATTGACAAAATGGTTGTATCACAGCCACATTTCCTAAATTAACTGGAAACCTTTGGAGACGTTTATAAGGCCTGGATAAGGCCAAACTAAAACGATCACCCGAATCAACCATTGAATACATTTGGACGGAGAACATATTGGTAATTGAATTCAACCAAATAAACAAAACAGAATGAGGGAATCAAGAGGAAAATACCAATTTCAGACATATTATAGCTTGGAGATTTCCGCACGAGTTTGTGGACAGCGCCAGAAATAGTCTCTTTACCTGCCACGTGGGCAGATAGATAGACCTGCCAGCATCTGCGCAGTCTCTCACACACACACACACACACACACACACACACACACACACACACACACACACACACACACACACACACACACACACACACACACACACACACACACACACACACACACACACACACACTCAGACAACTGTGTACGCACGCAGTGATTAAGGGGTAATATGTGAAAACAATCAAGCCAATATGGTAGCCAGACGGAAATATTGGATTATGTAATCCTGTAATAATGGTAGCGTTCAGTTTAGAAATCCGGTCCCATTGTTTAAAATCTTAACTCGAGTGTTCTCCATGACATGAATCAGATAACACGGGTATTTGTAAAATCCAGATTAATGTTTTAATCCCATCAAACTCCATATGCTCCCATAGCAAGGATGTCATGATCACAATCGGTTTACATAAGAATGTCTGCGCGACAAAACAACTCGTGCGCTTTTTTTCCAGTATTTTTTTTTCAGTTTTTTCCATTCCATTTGAAATGTTAAGGGAAGGTGAACATCTTACTAGCAAATGAAAGTTTTCGGTACATTTTTATGAAAATGTAATTTAGGCTGTTTCCTGAAATTATTATCAGAAAATGTGTGGAACTGAATCGTGCAAAGCTATTTCTGGCAATATTTATTTTTTAGCAAAAGATAGAAAGATAGACCGACAGACAGATAAACCGATGGACTGCTGAAGCCCATATTCAATACTTTTTCTTTAATTTTTACTAACTGAATTCAAACATATAAATACAAATATGAATATGAATGATTGCAAATACATTGTATTTTGAAATACCGGTACATATATGGACACATACACAAGCACACACCCGCTCGCACACACTGGAACAACTGAACTGGTGAGTTTCTCACTCTTGTTCTTCTACAGAATGAATAAGTGAGGGCCTCATCCGGCCGTCATCCTGAAATGTGCTCGCGCCCTGGCACGTATGGGCCCACACGGTGAGCCTCTCTCTTTGCATGCCATCGTACCAGGGCCTCACTGCCATCCTATTATGGACGCATTAATTAAGCAATTAATTTTGCATTACGCATCACTTCATCATTCCCATAGATTCCGCAGAGATAAATCAGAGAGAGAGAGAGAGAGAGAGAGAGAGAGAGAGAGAGAGAGAGAGAGAGAGAGAGAGAGAAAAAAAAGAAAGAGAGAGAGAGAGAGAGAGAGAGAGAGAGAGAGAGAGAGAGATAGAGATAGAGTGGGAGATAATGGGAGAGAGAGAGAGAGAGAGAGAGAGAGAGAGAGAGAGACAGAGAGACAGAGAGACAGAGAGAGAGATTTCAAGCTTCAGTTTACAGGCCGTCAACCAGAACCAGAATCATTCCGCTCATCTCCACAACTTCCATCCTCTCAGATCCCTACAGTGTTTCTGCTTGATAATGATGCACACAGGTCGGCATGGGACTGTTGCATGGCTCACAAATACATGGGGGCCTTCAGCGTGCAGGACCTGTGTTGGTTGTACTATATACACACACACGCACACGCAAACACATTCACACACGCAAACAAACACACACACACACACACACACAGACACACACAACACACGCACACAGACACAAGCAAACAAACACACGCACACACAAACACACACACATTCACAAACACACGCATACACACACACATACACACACACACACACATACACACACGCCTACGTATACACACGCACACAGTAAACAAACACACACACATACGCCCCCCCCCCCCCCCCCCACACACACACACACACACACACGCACGCCACGCACGCACGCACGCACGCACGCACGCACGCACGCACGCACGCACGCACACGCACACACACACACACACACACACACACACACACACACACACACACACACACACACACACACACACACACACACACACACACACACACACACACACACACACACACACACACACACACACACACATACACACACACACACACACACACACACACAAAGCAAAGACCTGAAAGACAAGAGCCTACTTTTGCATTATCATGAAAATATATACAGAACCAGATACATTGAGCCTGCTAGACAAATAATGAATTTGTTAACGGGTATAATCCTATAACCAGCATATTCATGCTATTAATAGCCTACCATATTTTCTCGTTTTGTATTCAATAACCTGTAGCAGTCGTTGTGAAATCAGCCTTGAATTTTCACTTCCACTTCAACATTGAGTCTCAAAAACTGTAAAATTGTATACAAAATGTAAATGTTAAAACTGATCGGCATGGGTGGCGATAAACGTGCACCATACGCCTTTGTTTCCCCTCATGCTAATCCCCCGAGCGTTAATATGAATTTCGGACTCATTAGCATTTATGCAAATTAGTTTCTAATTGCAACCGTAATGATTCTGGCGTGGGAGATTCTGCATCCGCCATGTTTGTTAAAGCATTTCACGGAATACATTTCCGAATGGACAATCTTGTATTGTCTTTAAATACCCGCACATCTAGCAGGTGTTGTCAGGAGAGTATGTCAGGACTGTGTAGGATTGTAGCATAAAATGAGGGAACATTTATTTTTGCAGAGCCATTTTTCCCGACACATTGAAAATAAAACGATCGTGGATCGTCTGGAATAAAGAGCTTTTTTTCTTTGGTTGATTTCGATCCAAGGACTTGGCTTTGAAAAAATGTCAAAGGTGAGTTAGCGATCGGGAATATGTCGATGATTTTATTCAAATAAGGTGCCGTCATCGAAAAATCTTCTGTAAATACAAGAAACAATCATAGGTTATAAAATAGATATGCGTATGGCAAATTGGGCGTCTGCGGGGAAGACAACGGGCCAAACTTGCTCTCGCGGGGCTCCTGGATGATGGAGGAGGACGGGGTCTGTGTGGCACGGGGAGGGTCTGTGCGTGTGCGTGACGGGCTCCCATGGAGCTCTGACAATATGGGCAGATTTAGGGGACAAAAGACCCCCAGATTTGGGTTGCAGAGCACGTCTCGGATGCTAGACTGCCAAGACAAGGGGGGCGATTTATAGGTGGAGAGGAGGAGGGGAATTAAAGTCACCTGGGTGCCAACAGTTGTCCCCACCACCGCGTTTTGCCGACCTAACTCGGGGTTGTTTCAAAAAATAAGAACGTGTATATATATTTATGTATTTAAGACGTTTATAAGAAGTATAGCCTATAAAACGTGTGTAGGTAGGCTACATTACACATTGTTTTTGTCATAAACATAATGCTTTTCATTGAATGGGCAGGGTTGCCATACGGCGTTTTGTCTTTGTGCATCTCCATCAACCAGTTCAGATTTTTTTTGTCCAATTTATATAATATTCCGTTGCACAACATAGGTATTTTGTCGCATCTACCAAGTCCCTTAAGCATCCTTGTTAGTTGCTTGGAATTTTGATTTAATTCCTAATTTAAGAATTTAGGGATTCATAATTAAATTCCACAGCAAAGTGCTTTCTATTCTGCATCTCTCCTCACGCACATTGCATTACAATGAGATTTTACTACGCCCATACATTTTTATTACAAGGTGAGTTGGCATGAGATGTGAAGGCTACAGGCTCCATGAACCATTATGAGCAGGCCTCACCTGCAGTTTAATTCCACCTGGTCGTCAAGGAGGTCAGACCCAATTATAATAGATAAATACACGTTGTCTGGAAGCCTGTGACGTTTCTCTGCATTACACGCTATGTCCTTTAATTAACGTGCCTTATATTTCCAATGTTATATACTAGTTGGTTATAAATACAGAAGACGTTTGGAAGCATTTTAGCGATGATGATGATCGTTATGCATTGTGATGAGTTTTGTATTTTTATTTCGAAGACTATGGCTTATTGCAGCATAGTAAATGCAGAACTGCTCTTGATGAACTTAATGGAAAAGTTTGTCAAGTGATGCCCTCTGTAATTGGCCTATGCAGTGTGTGTGTGTGTGTGTGTGTGTGTGTGTGTGTGCGTGTGTGTGTGTGTGTGTGTGTGTGTGTGTGTGTGTGTGTGTGTGTGTGTGTGTGTGTGTGTGTGTGTGTGCGTGCGTGTGTGTGTGTGTGTGTGTGTGTGTGTGTGTGTGTGTGTGTGTGTGTGTGTGTGTGTGTGTGTGTGTGTGTGTGTGTGTTAACATTGGCGCACCAAGTAGGCCTAATATAACGTGAAACACCGAAAGGAAACCTCGTGGTGGTGTGCGTTCAAGATCGATCGGGTCTTACAATCGACCTGCAAAGGAACGTTCCATGATAACCGGTGCGGGAGGAGAGGGGTATGTGAGTCCATATAACCTACATGTGCACAACCAAGTATACATATATTTCGGCATGGTGAAGAACTTGGGACGTACCAGGGGTCAGTCCGTCTCCGTGCCCATATGGGTTCTCAGGCGGTGGAGTTTAGGGGGGGGGGGGGGGGGGGGGCTAATGGTCCCCAGACCATTAGCCACTGTCGCACGTTCATTCGCAAAAGAACTGGGTTGAGGCCTGGCTGGCGCTGGTAACCAAGCGTCGCTGGGTTTATAGAGAGGAGGAGAGAGTGGAGAAGAAGAAGAAGAAGAAGAAGAAGAAGAAGAAGAAGAAGAAAAAAAGCGTTTTCTGAACGGGCCCGGGAGAGAGAAACAGTAGACGTATTTAGAATCTGATCTCCAGGAAAGCGTCCAAAATTGGGAGAGAAAGAGAAAGGAGGGAGAGCATAACATTGGCCACAGAACCCCGACAACAAACCAGGATTGACAAAGTTGTCTATTTGGCAGTCGCGCCTCCTATTGAACAAGTAATTTATTCAAAGGAGATTTTTATCCCCACGATTTGATTATTATGATAATCGAGTGACCTAGACCCCCTTTCTGGCTCTTGTCTCCGGGGTCTGGACTATGCAGTGACAGTAAAAGCTGATTTGCACGGTCTCACCCCCGGCGATACGCACTGGTCTGGTCACATACCGCGACTCCCGAGTATCAAAGACCGGAGAGTAAGAATGGACAATGGATCACTTGATGCAGGCCTATATGAGTATAACGCAAGTCTCGCCTTAGGGGGGGGGGGGGGGGGGGGGGCTTTGTGTCAAACGAATACTAGTAAACTAGGCAAGATTACAAGAACATTTTATAATCCCACATGGACCAAACTGGGCTTGTTTAAAACGAGCCAACCCAAAAGACCCAAGAGGTTCTGATCAGAGGACGGATCAAAGACCCCGACAGTCCATTAAAGCTCCGTTTTATCTCAACATAATAAACATGTTGAGACACAAATTCAGCAAAAGCACAACGACAATGTGGATAGCGTGGACAAACGATGGTCCTCATTCTTTTTCTCTGTTTCCAAATATTATCTTAGTCTGTTTAGTCCGAAGGGAAACCAACGGGCAGCAGAGCGCCAAAAATCATAATCCCAAAAATAAATAGAGGAGCATAAAGCATTTCAAACCGAGGCCCGAGAGGGTGGAGACACGGCGGCTCTGGGTTGGTGTCATAAAGGGGCGGACCTTAGCGCTGCTATATGTCATTCGGCGGACATGTTTGAACTTCACATATAGGCAACATCTTAAATGCGAGCGTAAAACGGACGTCGAGCAGTTCACTTGGCTCTCCGCGGGGGGAGGCGAGAGGCGCACCCGGGATATATATTAAGTAGGCTGTATGCGATCGAGAGCCGGGGAGCCCGCGTGCGGAAAGCTGAATGGATGGCGCCAGCGCTACGTCACCGCGCGCCGCAGCCACGCAGAGCTCAAGACAGCGCGCGAGCCGAGCGCCAGGCTCTCACTCGTTCCGTTTCTCTGGACTCGCACGGTTCACTGTTTTTGGAGCGCGTACTCGCGACCGTCTTGACTCGCACAAACCCGCGGGGTGAGTATGATGGCATTGATCATGTATGTTATGTGTAACGCACGGAAGGTGGTGTGATGGAGGTATATTGAGGATGCTCGTGCATATTCCAGCCTGAAGCGTGAGAACCGCACAGATAATTAATGGAATCCGAATCACACGTCACGTATAGTCTCGGATCGGGAGCCGAACGTGGAAACAGCAGGTGCATTTGGGCAGTTCTTTAAAATGATATAGGCTAATCCTCAGAAATTGGCGACTGGGTGCGGAGATGCAGCCTATATATGCTGAAGGACTACATGGTAGCGTGATGATGGAGCGGCTCTCAGGACAAACAGGCGACATATGAGGCTGTGTAGGCTACGCCATGCATCACAACCGACCCTGGAAGTCCCATAACATGATCTTTTTTGTAATATTTATGGCTCGTAATACGAATAAACGAATTCACGTATAAATTCTGCGAAAATTATGTTTTACAGAAAGGTCATAGAAAGTAACAAATAGGCTGTGCGATTTCTTTCAAATGGAAAGGAAAACGTTTATTTTTCTTCGTTTATATAATTAGTATTTTGGGGGTCATTGGGAGACACTCTGATGCATAAGGTAGGCTGTAAGACTAAAGGATATTTTCGATTTAGTAGGCTATGGCCTTCTGGAAGCAGCCTAGGGTCTACCTTACAGGTGTTGGCTGATGGAAGAACAAGAGTGCTGTTGTGAAAGATTATCTGCATCCCAGCTCCACAAGATTATAGTTACTTTTTTCTTCTTCTTTTTTTAACAAATGAATCTATTCTGACTTTGTGTGTGTTTGTGTTACGCGCGAGGGTTATGAGACAATATCGCTGTGAATTACGTGCGTCACACACATGAGCATTACTGAGGGGTTGAGACCGTGGAGGAGCACAGACACATGGTTGAGACCATGCCCTCCCTGCACGGGCGCGTTAAACACCAGGCATATGGAGGGGGACGCACGTGTTCACGCCGACACGTTGTAACCTAGTAGTGTCTTTCAGCAGCAGTGTTTGGACGGATGCGGATTTCTGGTAAATTCGAATCAGTGATATCACACGATAAAAGTCGTCTTTTAAAATATGAACATGTCCATGCCTATATAAAAATATGATCATAAGCTAAATGTGATTCAACCACAACGAAAGGCCCTTTTCTGACGAAACATATCACACACACACACACACACACACACACACACACACACACACACACACACACACACACACACACACACACACACACACACACACACACACACACACACACACACACACCCACACACACGCACGCACACACGCAAACTCGTGCGCGCCCTCTCTCACTCGGTCACTTAAAGCCCCCCCCCCCCCCCCCCCCCCCCCCCCCCACACACACACACACACACACACACACACACACACACACACACACACACACACACACACACACCATACTATATCCAGCCGAATGCATTAATAGTAGGTAAGACAGCTTTTCTGTCAACATCCATACTCCCCCAAGAAAGATCGGGCCTCGTTTGGATGTTGAACTTAAAACAGTTTGGTACATTTGCTCTGTTCTGCATCATCCCGCTCTTTTGTCTATTTGAGAAAATTTGCCTAATCCTAATTAATTTTTGCAGGGACCCCTGGCGCGACGTTCATCTCCCGCAGCTCACGTGGCACAGGTGTGTGTTTACCTGATGTTTTACTACCTTTACTGCCTGGACATCCCCTCTCACACACTTCAGGTCTGAAAACATCGTGTTTCAATATGCTACATTAAAATAGTGGACCTGCTCAGGCCTGCAATTAACCTAAAGCTTCGTTGTTCCCTGCTCAACTTTATGATAAAGTAGTGGTAGAGAAGACAATGAAACGACCCACAAGACTGATGGCTGAAGTTATCTTTTGTGTCTCAAGCCGCAACATGGATGACTAAAGGGAGAGCATGGATTACAGAGGGTTATTATAACATTGTGGTGGACATTCGACTCAAACCCCTTCTGTTCATTACTTCATTCTCGTCTATGCCACCAGGCTGGATAAGGGTTTAGTGTTCTTGTTTCACACGGGAGCTTTTAAAACAGTGTAAGCAATATACCCGATAATAACCAATAACCAAAATTTTCAAATTTTGTTAACCTACGAGCACGAAATTGTTTTAATTCTCTAGTCTTTGGTTTACAAAACAATAACTCAGATGGTAAGCTTAAAGCCTCCTGGTAACGATGTTTTCGATGAAAATCAAGGCTAAATGATGGCCTATTCGAGGCGCCAGAGTGTCACGTAATACTTCGTCTTGGCCAATGGCGAAGCCTGATTCGATTTAGGGAGGGCCCTTGATGATTCATTGGGTAGTTATGCGGTCACTGACACTGCTGGTGCACATATTACATGGCATTGAATAAATTACAATGTATTTTTTTTAATAATATTTATTAAAAAAGGAGACATCATGTTTCCAAGTTACCCTAAAAGTTAATTAGGTGTTTAAATTATTTTAGAATCAGTAGTTAATTATTAGATGTTCATAGCAAATAAACCAATTACTGGCAAGACAATAAATGGTCAAGATTGAAAATAGGCCGAAATGATATTCTAATTATTTTTCCCTTTTTACAGTTAAATTAGTTGCCCTTTATATTTAGCCATAGAGTGCACCCGCATTTCTCTAATAATTCAAAATGCTAATTGTGTCGAAATGGTATTAGGCTACTCAGTTGGAGGACGTTTATCATCAGCTCAGGTGATTTAATTAATTGATGATAAAAAAAAAATCAAAGCTAGAAGATTGAGAAACTACATATTTCAGGGAATGTAAAATCACAATAAAAATGCTAAAATATGCACTTTTAATAATTTATTGACCTAATGATATTCTTTGGTTATCAGTGTTATTTGACGATAATGTGATGGATTATTCTACCATCTAATATAATTCATACAATTAGAATTCTGCAATTATGAGTTGTGACTATGGCTTGTGAATTTTCTATTTGTGTTCATATGTGTGTTTGTGTGTGTGTGTGTGTGTGTATGTGTGTGTGTGCATGTGTGTGTGTGTGTGTGTGTGTGTGTGTGTGTTCGTGTGTGTGTGTGTGTGTGTGTGTGTGTGTGTGTGTGTGTGTGTGTGTGTGTGTGGGGTGTACATGTCTGTTTATGTGATATCATGTTGGAAAGCAAAGGCAGAGAAACATTCAGCGAGAGGGAGAGAAAAATATATAAATGAATAGGCAGCGATGCAGAGAGAGAGATGGAGAGGAGATACAGAATGAGAGAGGGAGCAAAGTAGCCGAGCAGTGCTAGTCTATTTGTTGTTTGCTAGACTAGCATTCCTCCCAACAACCTGTGTCGTGGAAGGTCCCCAGTATCTCTCCATCTGTCTCCTGTCTATCTGTCCGTCTTCCTCCTCTCGGTCGAGCGAGCACACGCTGGCTGGTGATGCTGGAGGGTGGGTCCTGCCACAACGGGCCATGTGGGCAGACACAAAAACCTTTACTACTTCTGGGTCACCAGGATTTTGACGTGTGTGTTTGTGTGCGTGTGTCCCTACTGTGAATAGATGTAGGACTGCAATTGCTTGCCTGCATCATTGTTTGTATGTGTGCATTTTTGTGTGTGTGTGTGCGTGTGTGTGTGTGTGTGTGTGCGTGTGTGTGTGCGTGTGTGTGTGTGTGTGTGTGTGTGTGTGTGTGTGTGTGTGTGTGTGTGTGTGTGTGTGTGTTGCAGGTGTGTGTATGTATGTTGCCATACGTTTGTGTGCACCATTTAATAATAATCAAGCTGAACCAGTTCATAGGGTTTGATTATTGTTCTATGTATAAGTTATTAGCATGTGACACAACGTAGCATTGGAGCTAACCACCCCACTATTGAGTGAACCCCAATGGATTGAAGCCACCGCCAACAAGCCACTATACTGCCCCCAGTATAGCAAGCTCTCTTTATAGAGAGCAGTATAGTGGCCAGTTTGCGCTGGCCCTCTGGCCTTGGAGCCAAAGCCAGATCAAACTGGTTTCTCAGCTACGTTTTTGGCCAAGTTATTTGAAACAAAGTAATCCAAGAGTGTTCTAAATCAGAGTACTTACTAAGTGGTGTCACAAGTCTTAACAATAAACAAAGGAGGAATCAACCAATGTCATAACAAAAGAACAAAGGTATGATATCGTTCAATTCTGACCGACCAAATTCAATAACTGGGTGAATGTACTGAGGGGATGGAACATGTGGAGGGTTGATCAGAGTGCATCATGTGTTCTCTGTCTCCAGGGCTGAATATGGTTCACGTGTTTCACCGGGAGCCTGAGAGGACGGGTAGCCGAAGGGGTTGGCTGTTATCTTTGGTTATCTAGCTGTATGAGTGGTGTACATTCTTCATAAAGCTAGATAACCGAAAGTAACAAGAATCCCATTACACTCCTGAAAAGGCATTGAGACCCCCCAGCGTGACTCAACGAACACCTCCGCCCACTGGCCGCCACCTGTCTCCACCATCGACATCAGCACCACCGCCCACTTTCCACCCTGCACACAAAGACACACTCTCTGACACCCCCCAGCCAAGCTCAAAGCCGGAGGAAGACGTCGGCTCGAGTGAGGAGCGATCATGAACACCTGAGGTGAGTTGTGTTAGCTGCTCTTTAATGCTATGTGTGTTTATGTGCATGTGTACATCTGTGTGGTGTGGTTATGTGTGCGGGTGTAGGATACAAAATTACCCTTGGTTATTTGCTAATCGGCAATTTCTCTGCTCTGTATTTGGCATTGATTGCCTAATATTGCATCTTATTTCGTAAAAGGTTTCATGTGAGGTTTTGAAGCTATTGATAAACATTACTACAGAAACCCCTGTGCCAAATATCCTCAAAGCTCCTTATACTGACTTATAGATTAGGCTTATAGATCGATTATGGCCACGACCCTCACAACAACAGGCTAACATTAACTCCCGTAAGCCCCCTGATGAGGGCTGTGCATGAGGTAGCAACCTCTGGTTCATCGCATGGTCTTGGATCACAAAACAACGGTCAGCATAGCTTGCACCCCTTCACCCCAGCCAGGCTGCAGACTTTCACAAGCTGGTTAACACGTCGGCTAATCGGCAGGCCAGCCAAGGTTTTGCTCAACCGTCTGTTGAATGCAAGTGCATGAATGCAAGCTCTGTTCCTTGTGTGCTGGACATCAAAAGAACATGCAATATGAAAATCATTTGGGTGCCATTATACTGGAAGGCGCTCCATACGGTGCTATGAATTATACATATGCTCCCGACCCCCTCCCAACTTGGATGGGATTGTGGAAGTTAAGAATGCTCCCTCCCAGTTAATCCTGGCTCCCAACTCCCCCGCAGGCTTCTAAGTGAAGAGACAAGAATTTGTTTGAGGCCAGTTTGGTGGAGTTAGGCATTGTTGATTGCCCCCAACTACTTTTTACCCCCTCGCTCCATTGCATTGGAGACATGTTTGATTTGGGGTCCCGGCTGTTGTTTGATTTGACGTGACAGTTGGCTTGGTCCTGAATGGGCCATGGAAAGGCCTCCTTTACGTGAGGTGCTACAGTGTGGAAAGGGTGGATAGTGATCTTGTTGAATGCCACTGTGTGTTCGCAAGGGGTCCAGCGGTCCAGGGACCAATCAAGCATAAAACGACCCTCCCCCCCACCACCAACCCCCACCAACACCCCCACTCGACCCCAGTCATGCAAGCTTAGAGTGAGGAAGCACGAACAGCTTCATCCTCCTATAGGCCCATGAGGGCAGTAATTGGTCAATCAGGTCCTTGCCTCCATGGCGCGGTGAAGGTAGCTGATTGGTGGTGTGATTTCCTTTCTTCTTATCAATGCTAGATGGGCAGTCAAGCTGAGTATGGCCACTAGCGGATTACTCCCCATGGCCCTGCCTGAGTTGCCTTCCTCATAGTGTATCACTTTGAGTCGCTAGCAGGCTAGTTACCGAAAGCTTGTGTTGAAATACGTAAATGCATGTCAAACGTTTTAAGAAAGCTAAACATGAAATGGGTAACCGGGGGCCACACACTTGAGTCATGTGGTTTGAAAGCATCCTGCCGCGTCCGAGTGAGAATGCAATGGTGACCTCGCTTTACAATGTCAATCTGAACCAGCCCTGCGTCCTAGGCTGCTGCATTGCAGGTGCTGAGTATGACATTTGAAGCTTAAGGCTGAGCAAGCGAGAGAAACAAGGGCCTTGACGGGAAGTGACAGCTGGCGATGTCCCCTCCTCTGTGGGCTGAGTACTACCTGATATCATGCTCTGGTTCTGGATCTCGCAGGGAAAAACTGCCACAGTCGTTGCATTTTGATTGTGGCATTGGGGAGATTTCTGTTGCTTTGTCCTTAATAGACTCATTATTTTGATTAATTGCCAATTCATTGGGAAGCAGACAATTAGTTTGAACAACTCCTGTTAAAGAGTGTTGTATATTTCCAAATTTCCAGTTTCCCAGATTTGTGTTAACTTGGTTAGTTTTGTCTTTGAGTTACTTGCACTGTGTGGCCTAGAGAGGAAATTAAGTCGGTTTGTGTCAATACCCTGAGCTGTACCCAGGGAGATGTATGTCATGCTACATTGGGATTTGTGTGCCGTCTCTGTGTGTGGCACAGTTATATCACTAACAGTTCACGCTTGGGACCCCAGAGCAGACTGCCTTCGATTTATCCGCCTGCAAATGGCACAGAATTGGTTGGCATTCTCAACAGCCACCTCCGGCCTCTCTTTCTCACTCCCTGCCTCTCTTTCTCTCTCTATCCCATGGCAATGTCTGAAATAGAAAGAGAGCAGAGAAAGGATGCAGGAGAAACTGAAGGCAGCGAGGGAGAGGGAGGAGTTCCTGTATTTTTTTTCATGCACTAGGCAAGCAGATTTAGACTCTAAGTGTCAAGTAGAAAAACACTCATTGTGATCGGGCCATGCCGGCCCCCCACCAGTAGTCTTTACAGTCAATAGAGCTAGTCCACTTGTCAATGAGGGACAATGGGCCCCTTTGCGTCCCTTTCAGCACCACCGGGTCCAAGCAGCCAGACGTTTTCCTGAATAAGACCCAGTGATTCTTGGCCCCTTTTCTCTGCCTCTCTTTCTCTCCACGCAACACGCCAATGGGGTTTCGAAAAAAAAGGGGCCTTCAGTGTTTCGCCAAAGCAGAAGGCAGGGCCCTGCACTGCTACAACAGTGGCATAACCTCCGCCACCCTGTAGCTCAGAGAGAAATAAATGTAACTCAACTTGCTGAAGTCAGCAGGCCCACCCAGACAAAAGGAGATTAGGTTTGGCAACTTGGCAGTAACAGGTGTACTTTGGACTGGGATTTAGACACTGGAGGGGTGATGTCTTTGGTCCGATTTGACGCTCTGCTTGCCTCCCCACTATGATTTTTTAATTTCTGCATGGATAAAGATGGAATCCAGTTAGCCATGCCTTCACTCCAAGCTTTTTCAGTGCTTCTAAAAGTGCACAGCTTTAAGATGAATTTCCCTGCCATTTATTTGTTTCCCGAAAGAAAAGAACTTGTATTACCTTTGCATCTTGCAAAGGTAATACAAGATGGAGTCTCTCACCTGTACCTTCCGTATCACAAGATACTAAAAGGGGGTAAAAGTAGGACAACCCATTACACCCATAGAGGCTGGGTAAAACAGAATCATGCATTTGTTTGTGTCATTCGTTAATGAAGCTTATAGTGAACGCTTCTGTCCACAGTAAAAAAAGAAAACCCATTCTCATAGAAAATGACTTGGCAAAGCGTCCAATCAAGGGCCTGTTGAGACTGAAGCCGCCCCGGCGACCATTGTCTAGCTCTCTCTCTCACACACCTACGAGTCCAGAGTACGCACACAATTTCATTGTTGCCTGAGCTGTTAATATCAGAGGCTTCACAATAGAGCCATTCTCCATATTTGCATAAGGCACTTTTCCAACAAGGACTCAGAGTGGGCTTGAAAGCTGGCCCCCTCTAGTACCAGTGGCTAAAAAAAATGTCAAGTGCCAATTACGAGAGGTTTGCCACCCTTCACGTGTACCCCACCCCCTGTAGCTCTGCCCCTCCCAACTCTCCCACACTCCAAGTCACCCCTGTCGCCGGCACCCTCCCAAGCCCCAGCTTCTGCCACCAGACGGGGGCCTTCCCCTCTCATGACACCCTGAGACAAAAGCCTCCCACCCCTCCTCCGTGCGTTAATGGAGGATTCTTTCTACTTGCTTCACAGTATTAGCAAAATCAGACAGCATGCTCTGCTCAGCGATTACTCACAGCCCATTGTTGGGCCTTCTGAAAGCCGGGTGGTGGTGGCTGTGGGGTTGTGTGGGGGGGTGGTGGTTGAGGTGGGGTAGTGTGGGGGGAGTGGTTGAGCTGGGGAGGTCGGGGGTGGCAATGTTGGTGGTTGGGGGTAAATAAGGCACTACTCTGGCTAAACCTGTGAGGTGTGGACTCTGATCAGGCGATAGTGTGAGGATGGCGTCTCGCCTTCGCGTGTACAGGTGTAAGATGCCAAAACCACATGCGGCCAATGATGATGCAGGTGGGTTCTCATTGCAATGCGGAAGCACACCTGTTTTTCTACCTTTAATGTCCACATCATGTTTAGTGTGTGTAATGTAAAGATTGCTTTTAGCTGGCTTATTGTTTGTCAATGGCTGGCTTGACACCGCAGAGGTTAGTATTTGTCGGCCATGATAAGCTAATGGTGGGTGTGTTTGAACAGGGAAAACACAGGGTATGAATTAACTGATAAGACAATAGGAAATCCGTAGCGTAGCTCATACTGCAGTGCGCCTGTGTCATATGCCTGTGAATCCATCTGGTAGATGCCTCCATTGCTTAAAACACTGTTTACAATTCCAATCATGCGGAAAAATTCAGCATTGTGAACTGTTTTATTTTCAAGACACAAAACACGGCAGAAATATCAAGCTTTGTTTACATGTGCTACAGTACAAGGGCAGAGGCATAAACCTTATGTAAATCCACCATCCTGTGTAAAAAGAAAAAACACACACACATACACATACATATACATATATATATATAAATAAATATACAAAAAAGAAAGTAATGGTGTTTAGCCAATTGTTCAGCCGTTGTTGTCTCTACAGCGTTTACCTAACTTGATGCCTACTGCCACTCAAAAGGATTTCTCTCTTGTCCCTTTCTCTTTCATTCTTTCATTCAATCTCTGTGTCGAGTTTTTTTCTCCTTTCCCAGCCTTGATTCTCAGATGGTTGGATCTGATTTGCATTCATTTGCATAATGAAAGTCATTTGCATGCTCAGGGGCAGACTGTACCATGAGAACAGACATGAAAAGGTGTGAGCATGTGTGTGTGTGAACGTGTGTGTGTGTGTGAGAGAGAGAGCGAGAGAGAGCGAGAGAGAGAGAGAGAGAGAAAGAGAGTGAGAGAGATGCACACTGTGTGTGTGTGTGTGTGTGTGTGTGTGTGTGTGTGTGTGTGTGTGTGTGTGTGTGTGTGTGTGTGTGTGTGTGTGTGTGTGTGTGTGTGTGTGTGTGAACGTGTTGTGTATGTGTGTATGTGTGTGTGTGTGTGTGTGTGTGAACGTGTTGTGTATGTGTGTATGTGTGTTTGTGCGACTGCATGAATGTTTATGTGAACATCGCTCCATGCGTGTGTGCATGCGTGTGATTGCGCTCCTCTGTCAGAAAGCCGTTTGTGTGTGTGCGTGTGTGTTTGTGTGTGTATGTGTGTGTGTGTGTGTGTGTGTGTGTGTGTGTGTGTGTGTGTGTGTGTGTGTGTGTGTGTGTGTGTGTGTGTATGTGTGTGTGTATTGTGATGGATGAACCACACACTACCACAAGATGCTCTGGCTATGCCCTCCTGATTCCCCCCTCTTCCCTGACTCTCTGTTCAGGGTATCAACACCACCACCACCACCACCACCACCACCACCACCACCAGCGCTCCACTGAGGGGACACTGGCAGAGACCAGTTTCACAACAAGGAGCGGAGGAGGGGCTGGTGTTGATGCTGCCCTCACACTGCATCGCCTCCCCCACCACCCACCATCAGCCTCCCACAACACCCTCCCACCCACCAGCACCACCACCACCCCCCCCCCTCTTCTTCCCATCCGTCCTCTCGCCCTCCTCGGCAGGCTTCGGTCCCTCGCCTTCCTGTGCTGCGGTACGCAGCCCGCGCCACCATCTTAGAAGAACCGCGCTGGCACGAAATGGAAGAGGAGGAGGAGGAGGGGGAGGAATGCTACACAGCTAGCAGGTAACGTGCTAACAACACCACCGACCGTGCCCACCACATTTTCTGTTCTCATAAACACGTACGTACAAAATCACACACACACCCACGCACACACGCTCACACAAACACACACACACACACGCACATACACACGCGGCAACACTGTCCACTGGTCGTTCTATCTCTCTCTCCTATTCGTCGCTCGCTCCTTCCCGCTTTTTAGCCGACTGTAGCCTCGCTGTTTAATCACCTCGGATGCGTTTGTTAATTATGGAATTCACAAGACGTGCCAGCGGGGCGGGGGATGCTGTGTGCAAGTGTGTGTGTGTGTGTGTGTGTGTGTGTGTGTGTGTGTGTGTGTGTGTGTGTGTGTGTGTGTGTGTGTGTGTGTGTTTTGTATTTGCGTTCGTGTTAAATCACACTGCTGTTAGTGTGCTTTCAGGGGGCTTGTGGTTGGGCATCTGTGCTTTGAAGCACCCTGTTTTCTCCTTCCCATGTTGGAATTCTCCTGCCATCCTGGCGCAGATGCCCTGACATGGCGGCTGCGGGGGCCATTTTGGATCAGCTACGCAGTGTATTTCCCAGCGCATCCTCCATACCTGCGTACGGCTACAATAAGGAGAATATAACTAATAAAAATCAGGGATAATTCTTTACAGAGGAATCATAATGATTCGATTTAAATTATAAATTATCCAATGTTACCATTTTTTGGGACATTTAAAAAGAGCTAAAAAAAAACTCTCCTACACATATTATTACTCCTACACAAAATATTTTAGAAATATAGAGCAAAAAAGAGGGAGAGGACAGAGTGAGTTGAGAGAGACAGAGAGAGGTAGGGACGGCGACAGCAGAAGTGTGATAGCCAAGTGTCTCTCCACTGGAAGACTCTTTGTGCTGCGGCTGGTTTCAGCCCAGAGCTCAGACAAGTCAGCCATTGTTCTCCCTGAGGAAGCTTGTTGTGTTGCTCTATTATTCCAGCCATGCGGCTCCGTGAGTTTAAAAAACGTCTAAACCAAAACACCAATTAGTGTCGCCCGGGCCTGATTAAGCAAGGGAGCCGGTAAACAATGGACACCATTGTTCCCCCTGGCTCTCCGTTGTGTCCGTGAAGTGGAGGTCAGAGATGACGCTAACGCTAACTTACAGTAGCCGGCATCTAGCGACCGCTCGGTCACCTACCTCATACCCCCCCGCTGGGAGTGTTGGCTAGACACCCTTATGCACCTTCACACCCAAGGTCCAAGGTGACATCGCCAGTTGGGAGGCTTAGCGGTGACAAAAACCGAACAGTGGAAACATCTGCTCTTCCTGCCTCTGAACGGAGAACCCAGACGGGATCATCAACGGCACACTGTCTAATTTGATGAGATACAATGATGTTGCTCATTTATAATTCTTAGCCGTCTTTGCTGGCATGGTGGCTTCCCTTGGCTCGCAGAAGACGAGCGGTGGCAACTGTGTCAGATGCCAAGCTCGCCAATCACGGCCGGGCCCCCTAAACAGGTGGTCGATTGAGCAGAAAGGGTCTGCGGGCCGTTCTCAATTTACTGTGTAAATTATGCAGATCTCAAAACAATGCAAACAGTAGACAGTGGAGTGGCTGGCCCTGGCTAATGAGATGATGGGAGCCCAGGGGGTGGGGGGCTGGGGTGGGGGGGTGGGGTGGAGTTGGGGGCTAGCGAAGGTGATGGGGTGGAAGGGGGTATGGGGAGGTGGGGTGGGCAGAGCGAGCAGCTGGGTGTTTGTGCATGTGTGTGTGTGTGTGTGTGTGTGTGTGTGTGTGTGTGTGTGTGTGTGTGTGTGTGTGTGTGTCTGAGTGTGTGAGTGTGTGTTTGTGTCTGAGTGTGTGAGTGAGTCTGGAAGAGCTTGGACTTGGGGCAGGGGAGCAGACACTGTCCCGTCTGCGGAGCACCGCCACCACCCCCCCAGTCGCCCCTTTCTCCCACCAACCCCACCACGATCCTCCCCCTCCACCACCACCTCCTCCATCCCCTCCATCCGCACCATCCCCTCCAGCCCAGACTGGAGAGTGTTGGGGAGGAGAGGGGAGGAGAGGGGAGGAGAGGGGAGGAGGGCCAGCAGGCAGCTGGGGCACCCTCCCCCCATTCACCCCCAGCCGCTGCACCAGCCTTGGTAACCTCTATGGCAGGGGTCCCCCCCACTCCGACACTGGCACGTATGTCGTCGTCCCCCCCCCCCCCGCCCCCAATGTCTGTCTGCCCCTCCCCCTCCCCTGAAATTCCCCCCTACCCCCCTTTCCCATCCTCCCATCCCTCTTGTTGTCTCACGGCAGCCACCGCTGCCTCCGTCATCCCGCTCACCCTGATGGGCTGGGGGGGGGGGGGGGGGGGGGGGGGGCCTGGGAAGGACTGTGAGTTCATGGTTGGAGCTCCTATTGAAGTGACAGGCCCACTGTTTGTTCAGCTCCGCTCTCCATTCAGCCGGCGGCGGGAGGCTGTTTGTAGATGGGCCGCTGTAGGACGGTGATAACCATTCACTCAGAGCGAGGAGTGGGCTGGTGGTGGTGGTGGTGGTGGTGGTGGTGGTGGTGGTGGTGGTGGTGGCGGCGGGGAAGACAAGTAGAGAGGGGTGGGCTGGTTCAATAAGTGGAGGTCCAAAATGACCAAAGAGGGGGTTCCCAGCGCAAAGTTTGCTCTGAGCAGTGTGCGCCCCCTCTCACACCCTTTCAGCCTCTTAATTACTAGTGCCTTCCACTTTCTTCTTTCTTTCACTGGCCTCCCTCCCTCCCGCCCTCCCTCCCTTCCATCCCCTCCACTCCCTCGCCCGCTCCCTCCGCGAGCCCCCCACCCCGGCCCCGGCATACACACATACACGCGCCCGCACAAAATCCCAATCATTCTCATCATCGGCTCTTTCCCCTGGTTTTATTAGGCCCCATGCTGGGCTGTAAATTTGCCATTAACAAGCGTATTCATCGCGGGGCCCTCAACAAAAACAACACAGTGATGCCCATAACTCAACGCGACACCAATACCCAAAACTGCTTTTCTCTGTCGCCACGTCCATCTTAACTCACGTTTCCATTGTGCGCTAGTTCCTTTTGCCTAGGCAGGCCTGGTCTCGTCCCCCCACCCCCCCTTCCCTTATTAAAAGCAACCTTGCTTAGATAGAGTGTAATGCTTAATAGCCTGGCTAATACTACGCTACATAATTGCTCAGCCCATTGTAATGCAGCTATGCTATGGCTAATTAGCAACAGCTTTTGGCCATAGCTACCCTAGAAAGAAAAGTACTTTGACCACGTGCCCTACTTGGTGACCCTTCATCAATATTTAGGTTTCTATCGTCCGAGCCACTTGGATTTGGCAGGACGTCTGAAGTCAAACGTAGCCGTAGCTTAGCTTAGTCACATGCTTCCTCTTTGTATTAAAGGAGCCCAGCGTACCAGGCTCCTGGTAGCTCTGCAATCAATCCTAAGGCCTCGCAGCACGCAGCCGTGGGCTCTCCTTCTGCCCGATTAAGGCCATGCACGCTTAAATCCCTGTTTTAAAACTGCACCCATAACAATTTCTGCGCTCATGAATTCCTACAGAGGTTGGTTTCTTCGACCATAGAAGCACATTGAAGATTTATTTTACATTGATAAAAAATGTGTGTCAGTCAAATACCCTTCCAATAGTTCTACCCGATAACTTATTCTTTAACTTTTCTATTCACAGGCCTGGTGCTTCATCCCGCAGAAAACAAAGAAACAAACAAAATGGACTCCCAATGGAAGAGGAGAACACTGTTTCATCATGGAACGCAAAGCTGTCGTAATGTCAGAAGCCACTCCACATGCTCTCCATGGACTTAACATGTGCACCAACAGTATTACCCTACAGCCCCCTGTGTTATCTGTTCAAAGCGGTGCATAGCACTATTCTATCACAGTAGATTTCCATGCAGGAGAATCAGGAATCATTTTCAACAAGATGATGCAGTAGAGGGAATGATGGAACTGTGCTATTTGGGTTAGAAATGCATTTGTCACGAAGATTCCTCTGTATCACAACTGTTAACATTCCTATCTACATAATTTTTACATAATAGATTAATTCTGAATTACTTAACTTTTGGCTAACTTTAGTTACATTTATGTTCTAAAGATTGTAGATGCTGGGAAGACATTTGAATGTGTCACCCATGGCAGCAGTGAAGGATAATGCGCTGTGATTGGACGGCTCTTTGTGTCAGCTGACACAATGGATGACGAGTGAGCTGTCGTCTTTATACTCTATGCAACTGTTTATTTTTGTTATCTTTGTGTGTATGTGTGTGTGTTATTTAGCTCATGAGTTGAATTACGTTTATAAAAGGAGGACTACCGCTTCAGACTACTGATGAAAATCATTTAAAGGAGTCTACAGTTAAAGCACTAAACGTTAGGGCACCAAAATACGATTTACACGGCATGTGCTGCCCGTGAGTGTGGGCGAGCTTTCACAAGTGGAGTGCACTTCTTAAAAGAATGGCATTCATTAAGACCTCACATTTAGCTAGGCTCGTGGATTTGTCTCTGACAAACCCTGAACTGTTCTCCACACGGCTCCCTGCTGACGTTAATCAGGTTCAGCATTTATACATGAAGTATTTTTGATGGCACAACTGTGTGTGGTACACGGGTGGTGGAGGCTGAACCAGGCTCAATACAGCCCATGTGATTAAATCCTAGCTTTCAAGCTAACCAGGCTTTGAGATGCTTGGCTTTTTCCACGTGCCAGCTAACAGCTACATTCCAGTAGCTAGAAGCCACCACCTATCAGCTACTAGCTATTAGTTAGCCACAAGCTAGCAGCTACTAGCTACCAGTTATTAGCTAGCAATTACTAGCTATCAACTAGTAGCAATCGTCCAGCAGCTACCAGCTATCATCTAGAAGCTACCAGCTAGTAGCTATTCGCGTGTCGGTAATACATCTTCAGATGAAACATGCCTGATACAGTGGTCTAAAACATTGCCTTAATTTCCTGACTTTGACATTGATCACATGTTCACTGCACACATATTTCCACATCCACATCCACACACACATACAGACACACACACACACACACACACACACACGCGCGAGCGCGCGCGACCAAGCACGCATGCAGTCACAAACGTACACACGCACGCACGCACGCACACACACACACACACACACACACACACACACACACACACACACACACACACACACACACACACACACACACACACACACACACACACACACACACACACACACACACACACACACACACACACACAGACAAAAGCAATAAAGTAGGTACTATCATGGCTTAATTCATTCTATATTAAATTTCGGGAAGTGGCAATTTTTTTGTATTTCGATTGATAATCTATGCAAATGTTTTAAATATTACTTTTTAACAATCTATGCAGGCCTTCTGCTATTGGATCAAGGGAGACCCTAATTTAGCAAATTATTCTTTTGATAATCATGTACATCTCAGTGCTCAAGACAATTACTTATCTGCATGGATAAGCTTGAAATTATGTTTTTAATCAATAAAGTAAAAGGAAAATCATTCCTCTGATATCTTTTCAGGGACATTAAATGCCCCCGTTAAATGCACATGCATTTTGATCTCATTGTAATTCTATTGGTTTCACTAAACCTTATTTTCGCACAAATCTAGTCTATCTATGCTGATGTCTATATGTTGCTTCTAATCATTTTCAAATGAGCGTGTTATGCAATTTATTTTTATTTGTTCACCACACGTGCCTTTGTATGGAAACTATCTTCAATAAAGGTTTACATTGAAAACAAAGACAAAAAAACAGCTTAATTTCTGTCTTTACTGTGAGATGGTTTAGTGGTCACATATACCGAGCTTATAGCGAGATAGAAAGTTCAATCCAGAAATGAAAATAGAAGATATTCCTTAAGAAAATAAAAGCCCTACCAAATATTTTTGGTTCAAATGTTTTGGTTTAGACGTTTCTTTGTAAAATAAAGCAGGGGTTGGAATCTTTCCTCATTGCTAGGAACTTCAAATGCAGTATGTTTAGCTTGGGCTTCCACCTTCAAAACACGCTCTGCTGCGATAAATACAAATCAAAAGATACACACTTTAATGCCCTTAATCCTCCTATTAACCCGCCTGCATTTACCCAATTATTTGCTACAAGGACGTTATTGTAATAGGTAACTCAATATTTATGTTATATTTTCAAATAAAATAAAATTACTTCTTTGCACACACACAAACCCAGCTACCGTTGCAGCCCGCGCACTATAGAGCCTTCTAGTGGCCCCCAAGGGAGCCCCTATGTTCAGGACCACTGTACTCGTGGGCCATTAACAGAGTAACTGTGTGTCTACATAAATGTCCGGAAAGTTCTTTACAGTTGGACACACCTTTCGCTGTTACGTTGTCAATAAACCACAATTCACACCAAAACGGTTTCCACAGCTGAATAAAACAAAGACACGCGGATCAACTGGGGTTGAATAATGAAATAGTCAGTTAATTAATAGTTCAAAAAAGAGCTATGCTATTGATGTGAATAGATTTCATATGTTCGGTAGCACCAAGCTCTTATCAATACGATAACACACATATATACGGTATATCGCACGCTCATGCGATGGACGACATGTGTGTCCTCTCAACACAAACTTCCCCACATCCTGCCGAAACATAGAACTCAATTAGAGTATAAAAGGAGATGCAGATGGGTAGAGCATCACACAGCCATGCGTTGAAAGGAAAACCCAAAATGTGTGATTGATGGACTTGGCACAAAAGATGAAAAAATCGCAAGCACACACACACACACACACCAAGCATGGACCTATATTGCCTTTTTTCCAAATTCAAAGCAAACAAAGAGCGGGGCAGGGACTTTATCGGGGGCAGTAATGAGTTGCCTGTTGGGTTGCGCTTGCAGTTTCCGCCGTGCCATACAGTACCCCCTGCGAGTCCCACTGTCTCACACCACATATGGCCAATGCGCCAACAACGACATATGGGGCCCCCTCGCAATTCATTAGCTTTGTCATGTAAAAGAGGCTAATCCCACTGTAAAACAAATGAAACGTAACCCTTTACAGTACCGGTTTATCACAACACTCCTTTCATTTGTCCCCCCTTCCTTTGTCCCGTCTCATGTAACTCGGTGAAAAGGTTTCATTCTGGTGAACGGCGTATAGCGTCCCCATCCCTCCCCTCTCCTCCCCTTCCTCTCTCCGCGCCATGTCCTTCGTGTACATTTTAACAGCTCGCCCCGCCATTGTTTACGGCCTCAGCGCACCGCCAAACGAGGCCGCATTACAAATAAACGCCGGCTCATATGCAAATATTACAGTGGCCTTATTAACCGCGGCAGGTTGCAATTACATTATGTTCGACGCTGGCGTTAAGAACCACAGAGGCGGCGCCGGGCTGTCGTTTCTCTTTTTTCTTTCTTGTTTTGTATTTGCGTCGCCCCGAGTGTTTCTTGGAAGCCTTATGGCCTCATAATCTGATTCACTGTTCTTGTCACGCTGCCAAGGGGGGAGAGCGGCGTCGGCCAAGCACCGTAGGCCTAAATGAACGCCGCGTTGGTGTTAGGCAGCACGCTAGAGCATGCTGGAGCCACACTGTACGCCGGCGTCTTCAGCAGCCATGTTGGACGGCGGTCGCGGAGCTGCTCGCCAGGGTCCTGGAGGATACTAGACGAGCTGATTCTCCTCCAAAGCGTTGACTTATGAGGTTTGGAGAGGAAGTGGAGGACAGAGACAAAGTCATGGAATCGTAGCTGGAGAGGAAGCGGTTGTCCGTTGGGGGGGAGATGCTGCTATACATGCTGGGTGTTTTTTTTGTGTGTGTGACATTAACACAAAATGGCCGCTCGCAACCTACCGACGGCGGGTGAGTTCGCCGATTCAAGATGGCGACGCAATGACCTAAACGCTGCGTTCGGATTGGTTTGGCGTGAGCACTGCGTCTCGCCCTTTGCATTTTGCACCCATAACGATTTGACAGACAACGACCCAAGGGCGAAGGGAGGGCTTAGCGCTGAGAAAGGGAGAAACGGCGGGTTTTGGTTCAGGTCCAAGGGTCTAGGAACTCGGGTGCTGCTCCTTTCACAAGTTGCTCAGAACCAACATTGGTATGCAGGAATGCGCTCAGAGGAGTCCGTGGTGAGTGTGTGATTCTGGAGGGAAATGTGTTTGTAACCGGTTGCTAGGACCAAGGATGTGTTCACTTGGATCCAAACGTGTGGTCAGTGCCAAGAAAAAACAAAAAAACGGGCATCTGTTCGGAAAACCGTCCACCTTTGTGCACGTCGCAGTGCGGCCACTCTTTCAGTCACTGAGCGCAAAATGGCGGCAAACCGCTTGGCAGCCAAGTTGAGGCCTCCTGGTATTTAAAAGGCAGATGTTTGATGAACGGATTCGACTGGGGGTCGGGCGTCTCAAGCTGTGATTTAAATAATAAAAAAACAACTGGCATACATGCTTCACTTAGTAACGATGTTGGAGTTTGGTTGCGATCTTCAGCATTTATCGTTTATCTTTTCCCACGCCAGCAATAGCATAGTTATTTCATGCTAAACCCGAACAGGTGTCTTCATGTATCATTTTCATAAGCCAAGTGGTCATCCATGTTTTGCCTTTCGTGTAAATCATCTCTGAAGCAAATTGATTCAGAACAATGTTTTTTTAGATGTTTTTTATAAAAAGGCATAAAAAGTAAAAAATGTTTTTAGCAACTGTGAACTAACAATACTTTTTACACCTTGTACCAATACCTATCAACTTTTAATAAAACAGTAAAACAACACGGACACATTACTTATTATAGAAGGAAGGCGCTTGAACAATAGATCCTGTGCCAAGGGTTGGTGTCCATCGTCTTTTTTTGAAGGGTGCACGGAGCACCCTGTCGGGGAATGTGAGGCGGTTAGTGAGGCGGGCGAACGGAGCGGAGAGCATTTTGAATGATGGGGTTCCTGGAACGCTGCCTCCCTTCCTAAGTTCTCCATCCCCAACCGCCACCACCACGCCACCCGGCTAACTTTATAGTGATGTCATTCATATGCTAAGAAGGGGCTTGCTATTTTAGTAGCTCTATGTCTGTGTTTGTGTGTGAGAGTGTGTGCGTGTGTGTAAGGGACTGTGTCTGTGTCTGTGTTTTGGACTGTGTTTGTGTGTGTATTTGTGTAAGGGAATGTGTGTGTGTGTGTGTGTGTGTCTCTCTGTCTGTGTCTGTGTGTGTGAGTGTCTGTGTGTGTGTGTCTGTGTGTGCGCCCAGACCCAAATGCATGCGTAACTTAAGTGGTTGATTCCATTACTTGAAGGACCATTACACTTGCCTGTCAACGGCCCAAAAAAGAAAAATGACCACATTAAATTACTCAACTCCCCGTCTGGCCGTCCCCTGCTAGTGTCCACCAGCATTTCCAGGCTGTCGAGGTGTTTGGACCGTTTGGACGCCACAGAGAATAAAGATGTCAGCTCTGTTGCTCACGGCCATCATTTGATCGACGTTAGAATCGGATTCTGACAACAAAGCTCTCAAAAATGACCGAAACATTTAAAGTAAGTTCAAAGATACAAAAGAACCCTGGGCCCCTCAAAAAGTCCTCCGACATCCTATAAACAGGGCAAACCATGAGGATTCAGCATGCAGTTAGTTTTACTGTCATGTAAAATGAAACATCAGTGGAGCCCGGAGAGTTTGAGAACGTGTTAATTGGTGCAGTTGACTCCCAGTTCAAATGTCAGCTTGGGAGAGACAGAGTGTCAAAGAGGATCAACATAGCCAGAAAAGGTTGCAGTGTAGAAAGAGCAAAATTATTGAATTATTATTATCTTTTTACTTCATATTTTATTCAAGTGTCGAATTCAACTCAGCCACTTTTAAGGACTTGAACTAGTTGTGAGGCAAACTCAATTCGGAGGCTATTCCTATAGCTTTTTACAAATCTCCCCAATCGCTAATCCATCCATCACCGGGCTGAGACAGAACCCTTAATAGTGCTTCCCTAACTCATCATGGGAGGACAAAGCCTGCCAGAGTGACTGCCCCCCAAAAACAAAGGGATAAATCTGTGAGGCTGAATGTGGGAATAGAACCTGTGGGTTAGATATTAGCATTCTGGGAAAACAAAATTCCCCATGGGGGCGTTTGCCACAGGCTAGACGGGTGTACCCCCACAAAAAAACAGCCACTCAGAGGGGGGCCAGGAACACGTCTAGAGGGGAGACCCGTAGGGTGGTGCGGAGTGAGGGGGAGGAGGAGGAGGTGGAGTAGGAGGAGTAGTTAGCGCGGGGGGGTCGGAGGCGCATAGAGTTAATGCCGACAGCTCAACAAAGGCCACCGCCGCCGTGGAGGGCACGGAGGGGCACGGGAAAAAGGGAGCTCGGGTCAAAGGTCAAGGGGACCTCTGAAGGGGTTCAAGTTCAAGGCGACAGTGGGTGTCGGCGGTGGATGTTCCTACTGCACACACACACCGCCGTGACGGGCGTGAAGGCAGCGCTGCCGGACGAGGCTGACCGGCCCCCGTTCACGGGGTCACCACGCCCGCACTCTAACCAATATCGCATTAACTTCACCTTAGATGAGGGAGTCAGATGTAGAGCCACGCCGCCATTGTCTCCCCAGTGTTGCGATAGGATTGAAGGATAATGGAGAGGGGGGTTAAGGCAGGGGGCAGGGGGTCTGTGGTGATGCCTGGGATTGTGTGTGTGAGACGGCTACCGTGGTAGAATTATTGTCAAGGGTTTTTTGTCCTTTTCATGCAGTGGGTGGCATTTCACCAGCGAGACTCACACACACACACACACACACACACACACACACACACACACACACACACACACACACACACACACACACACACGCACACGCACACGCAGACGCTTTTCATGGACGTTTTTTTATTCATTCTAGCGCTGCATGGATCCGTCTGGCTTCGGGAGGATGTTGTGTGCTAAAACGACTCAGACAGTATTGTTCTCTGCCACAGTCGCATGTTTTAAGACTTATTGTTGACACGCAACAGCTGCGTTTGGTATTGTTACGCCGCCACAATAATATACTTTTTTGTTATTCTTTTGTTAATAAATAGACCTGTTTCTTTAAATGAGAGATCCCTAATTTATTGTGTGCGGTCAGCAATATCGGTTAATTTATATATGGTTGTAATTATTACCGAATTATTTCTTTAAAGGAAGGTGTGGAAATAAAACCAGCCAAAGTTTTGCTCTAAAATCAGAATCATTTTGTGTACTTGTGTGACTGCAGAAGGTCAGAGTTGCCCTCACGACGCCCCTGAGCTGCCCAGGGTCGACGCATAGCGACAGCGCTAAGCTAATGCTAATGCACGTGACTGGCCAGGACCCACAGGTCAGCAGTTCAAGTCCATCAATTGAACTGGAACGCCACACGTTGCCGCTTCCTTATGGATTGGTGACCTTTTGAAACACAGGGTGTATTTGTTTTCCATCTGGGGGCTGGGGCGGTGATTATAGGCTGAGCGGACCACCAGCAACATCATCATCATAACCCCCCCCCCCCCCCATGATAAGTCATTGATCAGGGTTATATTATTGTGGTGCTGCAACAATACTAAAAGCAGGTGTTGTGTGTCGACAATATGTCCTCCCGACCCCTGCAGTCAACTCTAAGACCTCTGAAACAATGCGAGGTCAACAGAACGGATAGAGCCCCCATGGCCCTTGGGCTCCTTAGCGCCACCACTCCCA
>NC_082392.1:12203812-12206312 GCF_031168955.1 Gadus macrocephalus
AATAATAATAATAATAATAACAACAATAATAATACAGATAATAATAATAATAATAATAATAATAATAATGTATTTTCTCTTAGGCCTACTTATTTCTTATGTTCTATTAAAGTTGTGGAAGAAATATAATCTGTAACTGCCATGACCTTCATCCAACGTTTTAATTCGTAGGGTATTACATTTAGAGCAGAATTTCTCTTCTTTATCTGAAGGTGGTTCTGTTCCTTTTTTTTTTATCACTAAAGAAAAGCAATGGACCACATGTGCAACATTTACACTGCGTTTCCAGCGCGTGAAACAGGATCAGGTTGGGACTGGTTCCATGGATTCATCACCACTATGGATGTGCTCCTTTGAAACCCCGTCGTTCCACCGCGGTTGGTGAATCTCTCTCAGGCCGAGGCTCCAGGGGTGGAAAGCGGCTATGCTGAGGCCCTCTTTGCGTGGGCCTGACTCTAGGGCCCTACTTGTCTGCTGGGGGGTGTCTAATCAGGGAAGACAAGCGGCTGACGGAATGACGACAGCTAATTGGCGTGTAGTCGTGGGAACGCATAAACAAACAGCCGCCATTATCACCTTGTTGTTCCCGCGCGCCTCCTCGTGAATGGGCGGCAAAGTGGAGCAGCGCGCGGGCAGCTGAGCAACGGAGGAGGAGGCCTTGGTGGAATGAGAGAGATTACAGTTCATTATAATCCATCCTACACAGGGAATAAACATAGATCCTCAGTCTTTTCTTCCACCCTCGTAACTCGGCGTTATTTTGGGCCTAAACAAAATATAGGCCTAAGCCCTTCATGAAGGTTCATGCACAGTGTTCGATTATTTTATATTTTTCAACAGTTTAACATTAATTTGTGCACGTTCATGTGACTTTCCATTTGGGCAGTTCACATTACATAATTACATACATGCATTGTGATCAACTGCCCAGTTTGTCATGGCCTCTGAATGTTTTTTTGGTTTATCATTTGGACCTTCGTTGGAGAGGCAGCTATATAGCCTAACTAAACAGAACATTTCCCTTCTTATTTAATGCTTTAAACAAGCCTTTGGATTTACTGGACTATTTAAAAAAATAATTGTTATCCTACCTTGCAATGTTTGGCTCAGGAAGGCGGACGTGTTTGTTCTCTCTTTTATAAAGGCAATTTTGAAATTGGGCCTGTTGTCCATAAATTTAAAAATACAATCCAACGGAGTCATGGGAAGAAACATAGACGACGGTAAGCATTTTAGAAAGGTTATCCTTCCATCCACAGGACATATTTTCAGAGCATAAATATAACAGTATCGAGGGAAAATACGATACTTCATTAATGACGCCAAATACATTTAATGTAGGCCTACCCATTTAAATGTCACGTGAATTATGCATATCAACAGTGCATTAGATTGGTTATAGTTTAATAAGAAAAATGTAATTGAATGAAATGGCTAAGTTTGTAGTTGTGTGCAGTGCAGTTTTGATCTTGAAACGAAATGGTTCAAATTGCTATTCAACAGACGTATTAGGCCCTCTCCTTCTTGATGAGAAGCATTACGTCTTATTAGCAATTAATTTTCTGCATTTTAATCCCTGTGTATGTTAAAGGAGACATCCACACAGTGCTGTGCCGAAGTGAAGATTAAACCATGATTAATTGTGAGAAATTAATTCATTCTTTTGAAGTTTCCCAATCTTATAGATTGGCTCTTACTATATGAAGTCTAACTAAATCCTAACACTGGAAGCTTTTATTTGGACCGAATCTTTTGTACGTGCTAGTCAGAACTCAGCTACACAATTTTTTGTCTTGGGGTGTATATACACACAGATGCCTGCGTGCCCTATAAGACAAAAAAAGTCACACACACACACACACACACACACACACACACACACACACACACACACACACACACACACACACAAACACACACAAGACACACACACACACACACATACCGACGGTGTGACTTTTAATTTACATTGGGTTCAACTGTCATACGTGGGCTTATGATATAAAACAAAATCTGTTTGCAGCTTGTGAGCCATTTTAAAAGATCAACGCTGAGATTCTCTGTTCTGCTTTCTTACAATTTTTGGTAGAGTGTCAATATAACACACACATTTTTTTCCAATTGTCAAGTAAAAATGTTTCAGAAACAAAGTACCAACATCATGCTAAAAGAAAAAACACTCCTTGAGCAAATGTGGAGAGAGAGAGGAGAGACTGTGTGTGTGTGTGTGTGTGTGTGTGTGTGTGTGTGTGTGTGTGTGTGTGTGTGTGTGTGTGTGTGTGTGTGTGTGTGTGTGTGTGTGTGTGTGTGTGTGTGTGTGTGTGTGTGTGAGAGAGAGAGAGTGAATCTGTATGTGTTGGTGTGTGTGTGTGCACATATGAGTGGATGGCTGGAGAGGCAAATAATGCTTTCATTCATAAAAAAAAAAAACGGGCATAGCCTTTCTTTTCTTGTCTCCTTGTTTTTTACAACATCACACATAATTGAGATTTGGTAGCAA
>NC_082392.1:12208812-12348812 GCF_031168955.1 Gadus macrocephalus
AAAGAAAGAAAAAGAGATTGAAAGGGAGAAGAAAATGAGAGCAAGGAGAGGAGAAACGGAGGGAGAGAGAATAAAAGAGCCAATGTCCGGATAGAAAAGAGCAAGAGAGATAAAGAGATGTTAGATAAGGGAAAATGGGGGTAAAAATGAATGGAGGTAATAGCTATTGGAGAGAGCAACAGAAGTAAAAGAACGAGCAAAAGAAAATCGGGGATTAAGCAAATCCAGTTGGCACAACATGAAAACAAATTAAAAAAAATACAAAGAACACAAAACAACGAATACAAAAAGATTGGGGGGGGGGGGGAAACTCTGCAAAAAACAAAACAGGACCCCAGAACATTTAGCATGGGGATCCAGACGACCGGAAAGGGTAGGAGAAAAAAACCCTGACAGTTGCAGAAAGAAAAGAAAAGAAGAACCCTCACTAGCTTCAGTTCGGAGGTCAGGATCGCCCACGGCCCAGACTCTGGGTGGGCCCGAATCGGACGGACGAATAAAAACACAACCAAAAACAAAACAAAAACAAACAAGAAAAGGAGGAGATAAAAGGAGAAGGGCGGGCTCCTGGGGGTCTCCTATGTGCTGGCGTACGGTCTGTCACGGGCGTTCTCCGCTCTCTGTGATTAATAGCGGAGCCATTGTGCTCTCGCCACACTGGACTGAATGGGATGGGGAGGCTCGCCACGCCAAAACACTGTTATTGATAACTGCACAGATGTGGCCATCTTGAAATGAACATCTGACGCTAAACCTGGCCCATCGCAGCCTTTGTTGTCCAGATAATACTGTACACAGTGTGAGTGTGTGCATCGGCGTGCTTTGGTGTGAGTGTGTTTGTGCATGTGCATTGGTATTTTGTTTGTGTGCTTGTGTGTGTGTATGTGCATAGGTGTCTGTCCATGTGTATGCGTTGCGGGGGACTCCTCGTTTCGAAGGTGAATTTTACACTTAACATCCAATAGATACACATTCATTTGTGCTTGCTTGTCCTTCGCTAGTCTCTCTCTGAGCAGCATTTAGATGCAAGAGGCGTCCAGGAGTTCCACCAGTGAACACAAAAGGCAGAAAGTGGGCAGGGAGCGTTTCCTCGACTCAATAACGCCACCCAGAGAAAGCACATTAGTTTTGCAGCAAATATCCTCTTCCACCTCCTTCACCTCCCCCTCCTTCCCTCCGCCTCCTCCATTTCCCCTCCTTCTCTTCTTCCTCCTCATCCTCCTCCTCCCCTCCTCTTCCTCATCCTGCTTTTCCTCCTCCCCCATGTCCTTCACTTCCTCCTCCACCTCCTCCTCCACCTCCTCCTCCACCACCTCCTCCTCCTCCTCCTCCTCCTCCTCCCCTCGTCCTGCTCCTCCCCTCCTCCTCCACCTCCTCCTCCACCACCTCCTCCTCCTCCTCCTCCTCCTCCTCCCCTCGTCCTGCTCCTCCCCTCCTCCTCCACCTCCTCCTCCTCCACCACCTCCTCCTCCTCCTCCTCCCCTCGTCCTGCTCCTCCCCTCCTCCTCCTCCTCCTCCTCCTCCTCTGCCTCCTCCTCCTCCTCCTCCTGCTCCTCCCTCCTCTTGCTCCTCCTCCTGCTCCCGCCTCACAGGTGCCTGCGCCTTGCACTCGTGCGCCTTGCACCCTGTCCTCCTACCCCGTGCACGGGGTAGGAGCGCCACGTGCACGTTGGCTCGCTGCATTGTCCGGGTCCCGCTATTTCATTCCAACAGCACCCTCTGCTAATTTCCAACTGCTGGCAGCGTGCCATTGCCGGAAGTGGGAGCGCTGCTGGCTCCTCCACACCCACTGTATCCCTCCGCCGTGGGAGAGACACACAGAGACCCAGGGAGGGGAGGGCGAGAAAGTAGGGCCATATTTGGTCCAGTGTGTCATCTGTTTAACACGCCTGATTGGCTTTCACACCGAAGCCACCTAATTAATATGCGGTGCCCACCTCCCCACACCCCCTCCCCCCCTCGCTCCAATCCCTAAGACAAAAGCGCATTGTGTGGGCACCTCCTGTTTTAATTACGCTCAGATGAAAGCCGTGTGCACATATGTGAATGTGTGTGTTTGTGTGTGTGTGTGTGTGTGAGTGTGTGTGTGTGTATTTGCGTGCATCCATGTGCGCATGTCTGATCGTGCATTTGCATGTTGGATCTCTATATGTTAATGCCTGTAACCAATTAGCCTGTGTGCATCTGCTGTGTGTTTGTGTTGCATGTGATGGGCGTGCATGTGGCAGCATGTGTGTGTTAGAGCAGAGCCTCGTGGCCAGTAGACAGTTTGTGTTTTATGAAGTGAAAGAAATGACAAATAAACAAGCATATTCATCGTAAGGATGAATAAGTAAGTGCATTGCTCTCTCTCTCTCTCTCTCTCTCTCTCTCTCTCTCTCTCTCTCTCTCTCTCTCTCTCTCTCTCTCTGTCTGTCATGCATCTTTCTCTCTTCTTCCATCTCTCTCTCTCAATCTCTCCCTCTCTTTCACTAATCTTGCTTTCTCCACATACACCCACTCTGTCACACACCTACACTCACACACACACTCACACACACAGTCACACACACACACACACACACACACACACACACACACACACACACACACACACACACACACACACACACACACACACACACACACACACACACACACACACGCGCACACACACACACACCAACACACACCCCCACAGGCCATTCAAAGGGTCTTACACAAGGGGAATTGCCGTGCATCAGGCATCAGTGATGGAGGTGGTGGTGATTGGGAGGGTTGGGGGTGAGGGGAGGGTTGGGGGTGAGGGGAGGGTTGGGGGTGAGGGGAGGGACTGGGGGTTGGGGGGGGCTGTTCCGTTCCTGCAGGAAAGTGTTGTTCCTTGTTGCCTTCATGCAAATTGGCAGCCGATGAAGGTTCTGCAGGAGCACCACAAAGAGGGCTTGTGGAAGCGGGCGTGCAGGAGAATGGCCGAGGTTAGGAGGGGTTATGGGAGCGGAGAGGGACAAAATTCCCATCAGGGGTACGGGCGCGGTGCCGTCACGTCGCCGTCTCTCGCTGACCCCCTTTCTCCACCTCCTTTCATCCCTCCTCTTCCTCACATCCATGACCCGGTTATTCATTTGGTGGAGATTAGTGGCTCGTTAATTAACGCATGCCCACCCCCCAGCCTCCGCCTCCCCCCACCTCCACCTCCACCTCCTCCCTACCCTCCGTCCCCACCTCCTCTCTCTCATCTCTCCCTCCCCTCCCTCATTCGATTGTATCATCGTCAGTCTTTCATCCTTCACTCTCTTGCGGCTGATGAGGATGAAGTAATGAGAACAGCCCCCGTCACTTCCCCCCGCCACGAACCCCCCCAAACCATCAGTACCACCCATCCCTACCCCGCCCCCCCCTCCCTATGCTCTCATATGCAGATCAGACGCTTTGCTCGCTTACCAACTCGTTATCCGGTTAGAAACAGTTGAATCTACTCATTATTTTAAACAAGTGTGCTTCCTCTCTTCACCTCTCTCTTTCTCCCCCTTTCATTCTCTCTTGCACTCTGTCTCTCTCTATCTCTCTCTACGTCTCTCTACCTCTCTCTTTTAGCCTCTCTCTCTCTCTCTCTCTCTCTCTCTCTCTCTCTCTCTCTCTCTCTCTCTCTCTCTCTCTCTCTCTCTCTCTCTCTCTCTCTCTCTCTCTCTCTCTCTCCATGCAGTCCTTCTGAGATACCAGCCATATTAATACATTTAAGTACAAGCCAATTCCCGCGGGTCTTGAGATCTGCATGTTTAATGACAGCCAGTCTGAGTGGGAGAACCATGGCTCGCAGCAATAGGACAGCAGGCTGTGTACACTGTGTGTTGCACTGGTGTTCCTCGGCATTGGCCTGTCATGTGACCGCCTTATGTTGGGAGATATGGTTATGGGAATTATCCCCATGAGGCCAGGAAGGAAAATAACGCTGATGCGCTTACTGTCTTTCCCTCTCTCTCTCTTTCTCTCTCTCTGCCATTATCGCTCTCTCTCCATCTATCCCTTACTCTCTCTCTCTTTCTACACGAGCCATCTAAATAATGTGGGTCAAATCCATATCTTCAACCAACGCCAACATATCTCTGCTATAACTGTGGTAACTCACTTCAACATCCCACACAACTGCTATACCTGAAATCAGTATCTCCCTATATCTCTCTTATATCTTATCTCCTATTGCTTTCTTCTATAACTTTGTTTTATTATATCTATGTGCAATATCGTTCTACTATAACTCCTTTCTATAACTCTTTATCTATCGCTATATCTTTCTCCTGTATAAATGATTATTATTTCTATCATACCTCTCCCTGTGTAATTCTTTATCTATCCGCTATAGCTAACTCTCTACCATGACTCTTATATAGACTCAACTTAACAAATCTATAACTCTTTACTTTAACGTTCCCTAACGGAGGCCCACAGAGGAACCCCCATACTAACTAGATCAGTATATCTGACCACTTCTGTGGTCATGGATGAACTTGGATGTAGAATACTAAGAATATTGACTTCCCCAGGTTGTAGTCCCGTGTGATTTCCCCGGCCGTAGTCCCACGTGACTCCTCCAGGCCCTAGTCACAGGGACCCCCCCCCCCCCCCCCCCCCCCCCATAGCACTGCCCTCCTTTAAGGCCCTCAACGCGGACCCCTGCCGAGTTACCCGCTCCTTCAATGGACACACTCAATTAACAGGCCATGAAGCCTTGACCTTTGACCTCCCAAACCCATCCTCTCTGCCCCAGGGGTCATGTACCCCCACAATACTCCCCCCCACTTCCCCCCATCCCCACCACTAGCCCCACCACCACCTAACCCTAACCCTAGGGAGATAAGATATGATAGGAGAGAGGAGAGAGGAGAGGAGAGAGGAGAGAGGAGAGAGGAGGAGAGAGCAGAGAGGAGATGGAAGAGGGGAGAGAGGAGAGAGGAGAAGAGAGGAGAGAGGAGAGGGGAGGAGAGAGGAGAGGGAAGAGGGGAGAGAGGAGAGGAGAGGAGAGGGGAGGGGAGAGAGGTGTGGGGAGAGGGGAGAGAGGAGAGAGGAGAGGGGGAGAGAGGAGAGTGGAGAGTGGAGAGGGGAGAGAGGAGAGAGGAGAGGGGAAAGAGGAATGGAGAAGAGAGAGGAGAAGAGTGCAGAGGGATGGTCAGTGCTTTGCCTCCCCCTGTGGTGTCACCCCCCCCCCCCCCTCTCCCCTCCCCTCCTCTGATCCCTCATAGGAAGTGGGTGATGAATGTCTTTGTTAGTTGTTCCATCGTGTAATGGCTCTAGTGGGAGGCCTTGTCAGGACACAGGGGGCCAAGCCAGGGGACCCCTCTCTCACGCACACACACACACACACACACACACACACACACACACACACACACACACACACACACACACACACACACACACACACACACACACACACACACACACACACACACACACACACACACACACACACGACCTGTGACATACCATGTCACAGTGGTCATTCAACCATCTGGGGTGATTATGATTTCTTTAGATGTTGTTAAATAGGAAAGCCTATTTGTTCTATTTAAGGGGGTGTAAAAATGTCATTAAACACAGAGTCCCCATGAGTCCCTAGTGTCCTAGTCCGCTTGTGAAGGACATAGACGTGTTTCCTTCATATGAAGGAAAACCTACGAGGGAGTTACACTACCCTTCCTCAAAAGAGAATAATGTCACCCATCGAAAAGTTTATGTTAAGAGCTCACCAACACCATTTGATTTTAGATACATTTTTAGCACCTATTCATCAAGCCAATTGGAAATCAAAAATGAACTGGAAGGTTTTGAAAACAAATGTGCAAATTGGTCACGCGATATGGTTATGAAAACAATGCAGTAAAAGATAATGTCAAAGGACATTCAATGACCTGAATGTGGACTGGACATGGCTTTAGACTAAGCTAGAGAAAACCCATGCTAAAATATAAAGATAACACACCGCCTACTGGTAGTAAGATAACACTACGCCTACTGGTAGTAAATATGTTGACTCCCTTCAGAGCTCCTTCCTGTGAGGGCACCACATGGCAGGGAGAGGGCCAGGTGTTGGGAGCTGGCCTCACTTCTCCTTCACACTCATCGGTTGGAAACAAGAAAAAGGGGACATTTGTGGGGACCGAAAGGAGAACTGATGCTACTCTAGTTGACACACACACACACACACACACACACACACACACACACACACACACACACACACACACACACACACACACACACACACACACACACACACACACACAGCCAAGTAAAGTGTCCTCTTCATTTGAAAAACTTCCTGGCTTTAGCTTTCCCCCCACCTCTTCTGACCCACCTCATTCTCCTCTGCCACCCCCCTCTTCCGCTCCTCCTCCTCCTCCTCCACCTCCCCCTCCCCCTCCCCCGGACCCGGCTTTTTCAAATTCTTCTTCCTTCAATAAAACTTACAAATCTGTGTTTTAGACAGAATCGAAAGCCAGACCAAAACAAAACCAGAGTGTCAGAAAAAGTGACACATCTCATCGCATGCACATCTCACTTAACATCCCTTTTAAAGGGAGACGGACACAAATGTGGTTATGCATAAAGTTGTCACGAGGTGAGCAGTCATTTCTTCCCCGGCCGCTCACATAAAGACGGTGTGAGCGATGTGTCAAGTAGGCCGCGCGGTGGTATTATCAGGCCCATTATGTCCTGTGTGGGACTGCAGGCAGGGAGCTCCCCCAGGGCCGGCCCGGGTCCACTGGGAGCCTATTAACCCATTATGTAGCCCTCCAGAACAGTGTTAAGCACCATCACTCCAGCCCCCAGGGCCCAGCCACGGGGGGGCTCAGCTGCCTGGAACCAGCCACCACTACCAGCGTGGTTAAAAAAAAATCCCCTTTCCCATGCCTTGCTCACAGGCTCAAGGCAGGCAGAGTGATGGGGCTCATGAGAAATACACAATGACTTTTGTTAATGCGGTCTTGGGACTGTGGTTAGGGTTGTGTTAAGTTATAGTGTCCTAATAAGGATTTCTTTTTTTCCATATTGAAGTTATTTAAATGAAGTTAATAAAAACAACCCAATAAACATAGCTATTAGGCGACTGTAAAAGCGCCATTAAAAAGCATAGGTCTCGTTTTCCCCCCCAGATAAACAGTTCTGTCTAAGTAAAAGCCCCCAGAACTTGCTCTGTAGCCTGCAATCTACCGCTATAATGTAATTACTGCCATTAAACTTTATTACGAGGGAATATTTTGGACATAGGCGGTGATGCAAAATGAAATAGTTCTGTCATTTCGACACATATGCGCTCGGAAAACGCGTAGTGTATCGCACCTTTTATTTTTAAAACAACAAGATCCGTCACTTTCGACGCGCTCATATACCACCACATACGCGCTCACGTTTCTGGAAGTCGAAGACAATTGAATAATTACCATAATCATAACCATTATTTTTTTCTCCCTTGCATTCTAATTAGCCCTCTGAAGCTCAATTAAGCTCTCCAGTATTAGGGGCCTTTTCAGTAAACAGCTGTCCACCTGTCTCTTCGGTCATGGGAAAAGAGAGCGGAGCCTGTTCTCGCCGAGGTTCCGTCACGAGAGCAGGGGAGAATTATGAGGGACGCCGAGGGCCCCGCCTCGCCCCCCACCCCCCACCCCCACCTCCGAGGAGACCCTATCTAACAAGGACACCCGCTTGCTCGTCCCATTTGATCCGCGAAAGTGAAACTGTTAATTACGCAGAGAGGGAAGACAAAAAAATACCATCTGGACTTGATTCGTCAAAACGCCAGAAGTGTTAGGCAAAAAATATATATATATTGACTTCCGTAATTTTTGTAGGCCTAAGCCGTGACTAAATTGAATTAGCCAATTAAAAAAACGAAAATCATGGAGTATGTGAAAAACAAGAGGCACAATTGGTTTATAAACATTTATTTTTCCATTTTCCCAAACTTTAAAAAATATGTGACTCCCCACAGATAGGCCTACCGAAAATAGATTATTACAAAACACTCACAGTAATCACATTTGATGATGTCTGACATCATGTAGAAACGTAAGCAATGGTTGTAATTGTCTTTTTTTTTTCAGGCCATAGTATGAACATTACATAGAGGACAACAATAAAAACCTAATAGCTTAGAAAATACATTGAAACATACAAATTTGATTTTTTTTTTGTTTACTACACCTGAGGTGTTTAATTGGATATACTTTTGTATCCGTTATAAAAATTAATGATGAAAAGGGTCGTACCTAATGAAGGGAAGTTGCTGGCCACTGTGTATTATCTTTTTCGTCTTTGGTAACATTTATTCTCTATCCAATTTGACTTGGCTTGAGTCTTGCCAGTAATCTTGCCAAGATCCGTTTCATGGAATGTAGTTAAAATAAGAGTGATGCTGAGGGAATACGGCCAACTATCGAAATCGTCAGCAAGTTAATCATCACATTTCCAAATGGGACTCTGCAAATCATCCTCTTCACCACATATTAACAGACGCACCATGTAAAATAGCTGCAGGGCGACCTCTAGTGGTAGATAGAAGGCACTTGAATGTCACTGCACAAATAGGTTCGCAAAACCCATGATGCACTTCACAACCTAGAGTTTCGTTATTGCTCGATATGAAACACACCAACACGTCATTAACTGTATCTACAAGTAGGCACACATAAGAAAAACATGCATAGCTAAACAAGTTTGTATCTAGATACAACTTCTGTATTGTGATTTGAAGATTGTCAACATATGGACAAATGTCTACGTGTGCGTTCAAAGATAACCTGACCAACATCCCATTATACAATCTACAAGGAATGTTGCTTGGATATATTAAGATCTCTTACAGTGTGTGTGTGTGTGTGAGTGTGAGTGTGAGTGTGAGTGTGAGTGTGAGTGTGAGTGTGTGTGGGTGTGGGTGTGGGTGTGTGTGTGTGTGTGTTTAACTATTGAGCTTCTCAACTTCTTCGGCCCTCACGGTGGTCAGCTGGTCATCATGTGTCTCTTCCTCCCCAGGAACCTTTGAGCAAGAACGGGCAAAGAAAACGTCCCATATAATTCCAGACAATTAATATTGCAAGTCATTTACATTAAATACTAATATTTGATTTTTAATACTCAGTATTCTGTACTGTGCTAAAATTTGCACAGTACAGAATACTCAATCATCATGATCAAGTTACCTTTGGGCAAATTGACGCGCAGGAGAGAATTCAAATTTAATCGATAAAATCATGAAATTCTCAAATTATTTGGCCCTTGGGCGAAATGCTAGATATTTGTGAATCGGGGAAATGGTTTGGTGAGGCCTTGAAAGGCTTCGGATAAACAAGGCTGAACAGAAAATGGGAAACTTATTCCACCTTGTGGTCGAGCCTAGTAAGACAACTGCTGACATTCCACAAGCGGTTATTGTCGCAAGAGCCCCCTCTTTGGGTTGTATGATAAACTGCTACCATTTCTCTTCAACCGTTACTAACTTCCTTTACTTGTAGTTAATATTGTTAAGAAAGTCACTGAATGAGCATAATGTTAATATCTATCTATCTAATATCTATATCTATATATGTTATGCAGCCAATATATTAGGCTTATATAATTAAAAAATTATAGATGCCTGCACATTATAGCATTATTTGGGAATAATTGTCATCAGTAACACATCAGTGAATTATAGTGTGAATCCTAAGACGTTACCCAAAAGTAATCGACCCATTTAGGATTCTGTTGCTAAACAACAGGCTAAAACACATTATCAGCATCTCTTCGATAAGATGAACCCACCTCCCAGTAGATGCTGTCTTCATAGCAGATGGTGTCTGAAGGAGAGCCGTAGATGGGCAGCTTCAGAATGAACCCTGCATAGATACAACCCGTTTCAACTGCTGATACAAAATAACTCTACTAGTAGTCACTGGACAGAAAAACAATGTAAAAAGGTTTTAGTAATAAGTCTCTGAAAGTGCATTTACATTCCAAACAGTACTCCAGTATATAAACATCGATGCAACAATGACCCCATTTTAAACAGAAGAGCAAGAACACACTGTGAAATAAATGTACAGCCACACATCGAAACGCCCATCGGTTGAACTTCACTTCAAATGTTCCCCACGCCGAGTATTGATCCAACGTAATGAGGAGCATATGGGCCCCGTACTCACCAACGATGAGGCCCCCAACGAGGGCCATGCCCAGGGTGACCAGCAGGGAGATGGCCTGGAGGCCACCCTGTTTGAAGCTATCTCTCGCCTGACTGGCCACATCGGGGAAAACGTCCTTCATGCTGCAACACACATTCACATTTGCAAATTTCCTTCTCAAGTTGGATGACGTTTGACCAGGAGGATATCTAAGCAAAAACTCCTAACCAAGTGGAGAAGAGCCCCTTTATTCAGTACGGTGACACATTTCTAACCTGGCTGGAGACAAATGAACCTATCCCTATGTACAGCATCCCCTGAATAGGCCTTCCCCCAAACTGTACTAGAGTGTGTATTGACAGGCGACTAGTTTTCCTGTACACTGGGTGGGTATGAGGACATTAGATGAGCCTTTCCTCCTCCTACTCCTCCTCCTTCCTGATTAGCGGTGGGGGCGTGGCAAACTCACCCGCCGCCATAGATCTCGGTGGTCGCGGCGGCAGCGGTGACAGCGCCGACGATGGCGCCCAGAATCCCGGGCATGCCGTGGAGGTTATGAACGCCACACGTGTCCTGAATCTTCAGCTTACTCTCCAGGATCGGCTGCGATAGGGAAAGTAAGCAGGAAGTGGCGTTTAGATGGTCTCACAGTACAAAGGGTGACAGTGTGCTAACGTATGAATACTGTTGGTTTGCATGGCAGCATCACAACAAGTGAGAGTGATTTTCAGGAACCGACAGCTCCACACAAACCACAGTGACCAATGTCAGGGTGGAGCGGTTTGAAGCAATTTCCCTTATGGAACATTATCAGTCCCTATTGTCAACACTCCATAACATTTGTAACATATGCAACCACGACCATTTCAAACCGGAGTCCCGTGCTGTATATCAGGTCACCCCGTCCCTGTGACCTTATAAAGACACACCAAACCCGACTGAAACGTTGGCTGCTTACCGACAGGTACTTGAACCCGAGCACGGAAATGATTCCCGCCAGGAAACCCACAATCATGGAGCCGAACGGTGTCAGCATCATCTCACCCGCGGTTCCTATGGCAACGCCACCAGCCAAGGCAGCGTTTTGGATGTGGACCTGAAGGAACAAGGTAATATTGGAGCGGAGACCGAGAGTCAATTGTTGAATATCTTATTGCCAGAATACAATGTAAAATATATGTTAATATTAGAGACACAGTAAGCAAATAAGAGACAGAGAGATGGACAGAGAGACAAAGACAATGCAAGAGTGCTCGTTCTTTAGCATTTACAATTTATTTTCAAACTGGAAACTATAGGCCTTATTCACCTAGCGGCCATCTTGGTTCTAGGATGGAACTGAATACTTTAAGAACAAAGATGTCCACCGGGCGAAGAAGGCCCATTGAGACATCGGTAGATGTAGAACACAGCTGCCGTTCTGAACTAAGATGGCCGTGATTAAGGAAGTAGATATAGATCCACCAAGGGCAGCAGGTTCAATGCGTCACATGAACGTGGACACCACCTGCATCCTCTGAACAATAGCTGGGGTTGATGTGCGATAAGACTGAGTGGGGCTGGGGAGACGGAATGCATCATGTGACATAAGGGAGTCATTGACAAACCCCCTTCACAGGTTAGTTGATGTGATCAATTGATTAGGCACTGACGGCAGGTCGGTGGTAGTCGCTCAAAGCAATCACTGTCCTTATTCTGTCACCTGCTTACGTTTCACCCCACCCTCTCTTCCTTGCCCCCCCCCCCCTCCCCACCCTGGGGCTCGATCACTATCATTGCAGGAAAATTCCATTTTGAACTCAAAATGATTGACAGTTCTAGATGCCGGGGCTACGGCAGTGATGACATTCCAACTTATACCATGCGAGTAATGATTCATAGGAACAGGGGAGGATCCAGTGTACGATATCATGACTGCTGCGGCTCTTTGACCAGGCTCAGAATGGTTCATAGACTGATCTCCACTGAATGCTGTAGCTGTCTGCTACTGCTTATGTCACTTTGTGGAGATTACGAACTTCGTACCTTTGACTACCACTTATAAAGGACAACTTACTCCTACCAAGTGCTTTACTACCAATTACTTTAATGTTTAATTTAAACTCCTCAAGCTACTATTCCCTCTTTCAAGCTGTAGCCTATATAAACTCTATAATGTGTTGGGTAGAAGAGTCTAGTACAAACCACAAAAAAATGGTTCAATATGTTACAATTTGTCACTCTTAATAAATGTTTCCCTTCTGCTTAATAACCAAACTCTGAAGTAGGTTTCACATGATGTCACGCATATTCCAAGCCGCCATTTCAGTGCTATTCTAACATTACAACGCACATTTTTGGTCAAGAACTACAAAAAGGGGTTTCTTGGAACTCCAGCTCTCAGGAGTTCCAAGGCACCCGGATCTCCGTGTGCTCACCATGTCGAGCTTGCCGTCATGCGCGGTGAGGGCCGACATGCCGAAGGTGGCCAGCGTGCACGAGGCCAGGGAGTAGTAGGTGTTCATGGCGGTGCGGTGCTGGTCGTCCCCGTGGGCCGTCACCGCAGAGTTGAAGCTGGGCCAGAACATCCACAGGAAGAGGGTGCCTGGGGGTCAGACCGTACCAGTCACACTCAGTTTGGATTTCAGCTTGAGAAAAACAAACTTGATTGTCAGACAATCCATCATTGAGCCTTATTTATTTTTTAACACCGTAGAACATTGATTTTTGAGTTTGTGCGGGGGACTTATGCATTTTGGGGATATTTATTGTGTAATGTCAAATCTATTTAGATAATTGAAAAGGATAAAGTCACCTCCTTATATTATGTATATCTCAGCTACTCTTAACTCCCTGAATCCTTACTTGAACGAAAAGAATAAGATAATTTAAGCTGAAATCAGAAAACAGAATGAGTTCAATTTCTAGTTTCCTCCAGAACTGCAGTAGTCCCTGCCTATGCTTTAAAAACAACTGCACAATTTACGTGAACGCGTCTGCCAAGTGGGTATTGATTGCAGTCCTACAAGCCTACCCTAGAAGACCCCTCCCTCCAACCCAGCTGAAAATGAGACCTATGGAGCCCCTGCACCGACTTTACGTAAACCAGATTTACCGATCATGGCGAACAGGTCAGAGTGGTAGACGGAGGAGTTCCTTTTTTGGCTCTTGTCGAGGTTGGGTCGGTACAGCACCCGGGTCACCACCAGACCGAAGTACGCCCCGAACGTGTGAATGGTCATGGAGCCACCGGCGTCTCGGGCCTGGAGGGTAGGAACAGAGGTTTTAACACTTTTGGGAAAAACCCGAGGGACAAGTACGCCACATTTATCGACTGGAATTTGTTGGGGAAAATGTGCATGGAAAACAATAAAGTCTTGAAAGCTAGTTCTGTCTCATAATACCTGAAAGAAGTATAGTACTTTTAGAACAGACCAAGCCTACATTGAAGATTTTTGTAGATGAATTTTCTTATTATGAATAATAACCAAAATGTTACGTACCCCCAGCAGGCTGAGTAGGATATACTCGTTGATAGCAAACAGGGTGACCTCAAACATGGCCATGACAAGCAGCTGGACCGGGCTAGTCTTCCCCAAGACCGCCCCGAAGGAGATCAGCACCGCACCCGTGCAGAAGTCTGCATTGATCATACTGGACCGGACAGAACCAGGTGAGCCATACGGCTTTAAACACAAGTTAAAGTGTACAGTACAGTAACACTGTAGTACTGCATGGCATGGACTAGGCAAGAGAATTTGGAGAGGATAAAATGAAAGTGTGCTGGTGCGAGTGAGACAGAGTAAGATAATACTGTGCCAGGTATGGATGAGAGGGTGTGTGCATGAGAATTTGTTGACGTGACAAAATCCCGTTGCCAGCAGAATATCAGACAAGGAAAGTTGTGTCAAATAAAAACTGTAAATCTCTGCCAAACTCCCCCGAGTGGTTCATGTGCTGCCACACCCACATTGGATTGTCTACTTTATATTTCATAAAACAAGCACACACACACACACACACACACACACACACACACACACACACACACACACACACACACACACACACACACACACACACACACACACACACACACACACACACACACACACACACACACACACACACACACACACCTCTCCACTCCGATGTGGATCTTGCCGCCGTGAAAGCCGTGGAAGAAGCCCTGCATGAGCGTGGCCCATTGCAGAGAAAAGGCGGCGATGAGGAAGTTGAAGCCCACGCTGCTGAAGCCATAGCGCTGCAGGAAGGTCATCAGGAAGCCGAAGCCGACGAAGATCATCACGTGCACATCCTGGAAACCTGGTGAGCAAACACACAATAAAAAGGTTTGCATCAAAACGGTACAGCGTTTAGGTCCCCTAATTACACCGATTCTGATACAAGGCAGCTTGGAGGGATTTCTGATCCATGTTATTACGAGCATGTAGGGGTTACGGGGACTTGCCTACAGTCCCTGTAAGTCCCCGGATGCCTACAGGTAGACTGTGGACAATGGGGGATCTAACCTTCTACTCTTTAGCTGGTGGTAGAATACCCTACACATCCTGTGCTCAATTTTAACTACATTTCCTCAGTTAATGTTAAGTTTTTGTCTTTATAAATTCCGTATTCCTCTCTATTACACTCAATCAAAAGATCAAAGCCTTTAAGGAGTTTGGTCCTCATCAAATCACAAACCACCCTCAGAGGGTCATAAATGGGTCCATGCAGAGGCACTCAGAGTGTCTGGACCTGACCCAGACAGCTCCTTAGTGGGGGGGGGGTATTTAAGGAACAGGCACCCAGGACAGGTATGGTTGATACAGAACAACAGCTAAAAGGATTAAGATCAAGCCTGCTCAGGAAAAACAAAACTATCGCTACTGCATCTACCACTCCAAAATAAGATGACTCATGCATTGTAAGTTGAGTGCTGTCAATTTCTTCCAACTGCAAGAAACGCTTAAGTATTACACATTTAGGATTGTGCAAAGTTTGTACAGATCCACAGTTTTACAAAAGGACACTTTCTTAGCTAGGAATTATTTTTTGATGCTGTCCTCCCCTGTCAACATAACACAAACGGATTGGTCTTCCTACTGCCCTTCTGCCAAACCTGCTGCACAACATATCATTGTGCGGAGACTAGCGTTGTCATGGTGATGACCACTGTCATGGGGAGGGGGGAGGGGGGGGTCCCTGTTGGGCAGTGTGACCTAGATGCACATCTCGCCATCCTGTCCAGGAAACCAGCTCACCGCGATGGGAACGAGTGATGTGATGAGAGTTCATCGCAAAAATGCAAGTTCGATCGTGTTGACTTTGCCATCGTCCAAAGCTGAAAATCCAGTCCTGTACCACAGACATCTATCAGCTCAGTGCACTAGCAAACAAAACTATGAAGTGGCCTATATTTTCTTAGGCTTTATTTTCTCAAGTTGTGGCTGCTCTACATGATACTTTCTATATTTGCATCCATCACACAATGTGGGAATCATCCCCCCCCCCCCCCCCCCCCCCCAAGTTGTTATAATAATCTTATCTCATACAGGAACGTTGCCTGCCACCTACAAACAGAGCAGTTCCGCTGATGAACACCTAAAAGAAAAACAGCAATGTCTCACCTCTTCCCAGGAACACATGCATTAAGGGGACAAGGGTGAACCTTCATGGGCTTAGTTGGGTAAACAAGATGCTCTGAATCGTGGGATAACACAGCAGAAGACTGTTTCTTAATCATCGTCTCACCTCAACTCTGCTTCCTGCTGTTTACCTGACCCTGCACTGCTACGGGTGTCATAAATTGGCGTCTCAGGTGCCAGCAGCACATTTAGAGAATTAAAAAGGGGACGAAGATTTGGACGAATGTTCCTTGAACTTCTTAAGGACTACTTTCCAGCCCGAAGCAGATACCTCCAGAGCTCAAAGTACTTTGTTCTTTGTTTTGAGTGGTGATGAAGAAACCGGCCAACCATACATTGCCATCATTTTAAACAAGCTTGCAATTGAAGCGTTAACAGCCACATCAATATTGCGGGGTGGTGCAGCTCTCCCTTAGTCAACAGACTGAAGTCAAAGTTTTATGGATGTTATTAGGTCAAACGAGTGTGTGCGCATGCCAATATGTAGCATACAATGTCAAAGTGTGTCAGAGATTCTGCAGTAGCTCCATAGCCCCACCCATCTCCTAATGAACCTTTCACGTGTTCTCAGACGCTGCTGAAGAACCCCCCAGAGCGTTACCCCTAGGCCCTAAATACCTGAAAAGAGACCAGATCTGTCTTCATAAGAGAGGGAAAAAAGGCTGCGTTCCAACAGGTCGGGTTGGACAAACGCCAAAGTTGAGATCCTGTTAACTCAAAGCCAGACGCACACGCACACACACACACACACACACACACACACACACACACACACACACACACACACACACACACACACACACACACACACACACACACACACACACACACTCCAAGCAGCATCTATTGCCAATAGGGGAACCTGATTTTCTGATTTTCTCTCAGAACAGTAGGGTCACCAGAGAATTCAACACAGAATTATAATAATTAAAGTTAAAGAAGTGTTTCCAATTAGCATAACAGACACATTTTTGCTATGCAGGTGAGGAAGAGCTTAAAATCTTTCTACTGGTGAGGGCTAATCGGCTGTCATGTGTTTCACTGTGCCAACAAAACTAAAAACCTGTTTAGGCCTACGCCATAGCAGTAAGTAATGATGGGGAAAACATTTCCCCTAAGCGTTGGGAACATCGGTGGACCAGAAGAACTCTTTGTGATCCAATCACAAGGAACAATGGCTCCTCAGTAAGCCAGCCCTGTCCCATTAGGAACCTGTTTGGAGACTTTAAATGTGCTCCACCATGTTACCAACCTCCACTGTTAGACACTGATTGATGAGCGGGAATTGATGTAACAACTGAACTAGCAGAATGTTATCTTTTGTGTCTTGCAACATTAGAGCTATAAGAAGAATTTGTCAATGACCTTGGATTGCTTTGAGTTTCTATGCAATTTCCTCAAATGGAGAAAAAGCACCCAGAACTTGAGTTCGGCCTCTAGGTTATAGACTTTCAAAATAGGGCTCAAAACTCTTCTGCGATAGCATATATTATAAAACATAATTTTATGATTTTCCTGTAAATGTACTTTTTTTAATGTGGTTCCTGCCTAGGTTTAGCACTTTATTTATGGGCTCGGTGCAACATCCTAAAAAAAGATTGACTTTGTGACCAAAAAAGTCAAACTCAACTCAAAATATTCAAGTAAACAAACACGTAAAAACAACACATTTTCAGAACGTGGCCTTTGGAGCCGCCACTCCCTCCCAGGTGACCTTTGACCCTTCCTCTGCACTCACTTGGGTAGCGATAGTAGAAGTCGTTCTCGTAGTCGGACTGGTTGCCCTTGTGCCACAGCTTAGCGTCTGTGTCGTGGTTGTACTGCACCAGCACGCCGAAGAGGATGATGAGGATGATCTGCAGGACCAGGCAGATCGCCGGCAGCTTGACCCGCATGTTGGTGGCCGCGCCGGACATGTCGGCTATGGCTATGGGACTGTCGCCGTGGGAAACTTCTTCTTTTAAAGCCTGGCTGGAAGAGTTCAAGGGAGAGAGGGAGAGAAAAGGAGAGAGAGAAAGAAAACAAAAAGATCTAATCCTACGGAACACTCCTCCACACACGCACACACAGCACAACGGAACTATCTCTTCAAGCCGTCCCTTTGCTCCCTCTCTCCCTCGCAGTGCAGAGGAACGGGACCAAGAGCTGTGTGGGTTGCAGAGAGAAACCTGCAGACAGACCAACAAGTTCATTCAACTTGTTTTGTTTTTGTGACTAGCCGGACCACACCCACCAACCGGGGCCTCTGCCACCAATTAGATTTGCGGCTGTCGTAACTCCTCCCCAATCTTTACCACCCCGACCACCTCCCCCCCATAGTGTTAAGGGGGTGTGTGACCACACCTGAGCTGAATAAGTAATCTCACCTAGACATTTGTGTTTTGAGAACATATGACTTTTTTGGACCTTGTATACATTTTTTTCAACATGAATTGGTGCACGTTCATCTGCTTTTTTTTTTTTAAGTGTCTCCACAAACATGCAGTAATTCGTGAAATGGTCTCCACAAAACATGCAGCTATTCGTGAAATGGTCTCCACAAAACATGCAGCTATTCGTGAAATGGTACTGCATGAGGTTCATGTTCAGGTTGTGAACCACTGGATTCATTCCACTCATATTCATATGAATTTCCTCTGCAGTAATAATAATAAGCTAAGTTAACTGGGGGAAATTCTACGAGCAAGTTTTGTACACTATTCAGCCAACGGGCTTGCTTTAATTGTAAACAATATATTGTGTAGCCTACTTACCCCATGATTGCACAGTACAGCCAAAAGACAAGGGTCCCTTTGCAGTCTGCAGCCCAAAATATTTGGAAAAGGTTGCTCCTTGCACGTCTCTATTCATAGTTTATGGAACTGATGAGGATACCCACCTGTGTCGAATAGTAAAAACAATTACGTCCTATTCCATCGATTGAAGACGTTATCAAGAGACAACCGCGGTGCTAAGGGAATCCATATGCACACCAAATAAAACTATATAATTATCAAATGGCGGGTCTTATGGGCATGGGTCTGAAGAAGTTAAACTATTCCTGTTTAAGGATATCCATTCCAACCTCGGGAAGTTATATTTTTCACCAGGTATGCCAGGTTTGACCACGTTTACATAGTTTATCTTTGCACCTCGACGGTCGTTTACCTTATGATTTCGACTCCCTTCACGTCTTTCCTTGACCACGTGACGTCGCTAGCGTTTAAAACCAAGATGGCCGCTAGGTGAAAAAGGCCCATCAGTTTGAAACAAATACAGACAGTAGAAACAAAGACACAACGCCATTGTATTGACGTTTGTGTCTCTGCTTCACTATAACAGATAGCGATAGTCGATAGCATCACTCCATTCTGCTATCGCCAGTGTCATCAGTAGCGACTGCGCCCACGGTAACAGGACGACACACATGATGACAGGAATGCTGTTATGATTTTGGGGAATCTTAAACATGACCACTGGAGACCACTGGCGTCAACGCTGTCCAAAACATTTGAATCAAAAGTGTGGTGCTTTATTTTAATTTTTCATCTGAGCAGAGGTTTGGAAATAGGTGTGTGTATATAGGCCTACGTGTTTTTCAATATTTTGTCACACAATGTGACACGAGGGAGCTCATATTGTTGCGCCTTATGATTGCGTCCTATTTTCTTCCTAGTGGATTGCTGCATCAAAATGATACTAATAAAAAATCAATAAAAAAAAATCAATAAACCAACACCTGATATGCACTATTCATCAAAGTCAAAACATAACAGTACAAAGTAGCCACTTATGAAACCCAAGTAACTGCACCTGAAAATTCCTATCCTACAGAGGAGAGCCTGTCTGCTCTGATTATGAGGCCAATTTGTTTGCATTTATAGAATACCTTTGCCGCGCCAATAGTCCATGTGACGGTGGGCACGTGGGTCACTCATCAACAGGTCTAGTCAGTCGTAAAATCTAGCCGACATTCTTTACAAGCCAACAGGTCAACCTGCAAGAACAAAGACTCTGCATTTCATCTGTAAGAGATAGCACTCTCGGGCAGGTGCTCAAATACCTGCAATTAGTGGGTATGGTGTCACATACAGTCACGTGTGGTTGTGAAGGCTTCCCTACAAAAGCATTTTTGAATCATAGAATGAATGGCTTCTCCATCTCTATCCTTCTCTTCTCTAGAGTTCTCCATCGTTAACCTCCTCAATCTCTTAAATTCTCCATCTCCCAGCCCAACCTCCACCCCCACAACCAACAGGCATTCCAGTCACCCAGGTGTGTGCATGTGTGTGTGTGTGTGTGTGTGTGTGTGTGTGTGTGTGTGTGTGTGTGTGTGTGTGTGTGTGTGTGTGTGTGTGTGTGTGTGTGAACAACTTTCCAGTTCTTGTCACACCATCAGATTGGCTCCTGGGGCCCATAGATAACCCAATCTCCTCCATCAGTAAGGTAGAGGAGATAGAGCCACATGAAGAGCCTGTTGTGGGCGTGCACTGGATGTGTGGGTGTAAGTAGTAGAAGTGCGTGTACGCGTGAGCATGTGTGAGTAGCAGTGGGTGAGTGTATATGTGTATGTGTGTTAGTACTGTGTACGTGTGTGTTAAGGTATGGCTTCGCAGAGGCACACACATCAGAGGTTTCTGATCAGATGCAGATAAACGCAAGATGCGACACGTTAGTTACACAATGCTGGGGTCCTGAGGGGGTGTCTGGCCATACACGTTCACTCTGCGTCTCAAGTGTCAAACGTTCCCCCTTTAGCAAGGAGCTGGCCGATCAAGTTATTGACAGATTAATGATCTGAAAAAATTAAGTAACCTTATCTCTCAAAGCCCCAAACACATTGTGCACTTATTGTGCACAATGAGTACAGATACGGTATGTGCGTCCCTGAGTGTGTCTCCTTGTGATGTGTTTGTGCGTGTGCGTGCGTACATGTGTGTGTGTGTGTGTGCGCATGTGTGATCTTCACAAATTCCATGGGGTTCAGCGGCATGAACCCTGTTCCCCTGTTATGTTGAACGTCAAACTGGCAGCCACCAGGGGCTAATCTGATCTACTCAGCAGTTCATCCATCGGGGTCAGGACCAAAGGGTTAAAAATGGGCTGCAGCAATAAACTGGAAGATGAAACACACGCCTGTACTGCATGACATACTTAGACACCAAGGATTTGGGGATATTGACATGATGCATGAATAAAACCAGAGTATTACAATCTGATTACAAAGCTCTACAAGACACATAGCCTGAGAGGGAATCTGTTCCTCTCAGACACCTGTTTAGGACAGATGGCTCTGATTCCAACCACCCAGGCGAGATGCTCATATTGGAGTATATTTCCTTTTTGATCTTCAATACCCTTCTGCCTTTGGAGCTGAGGCATGGCCCTCTGATGTTGGCTATTATGTTTTCTTTGAAATAGCTATTACAGCTGAAACTGTTGATCTCCTAGAACTCTGGATTTGGACCTCCAGCACAGCAGCGATAAGGCTTGCTGGAGCGTTTAAAATTTTAATTTGCTTAAAACTGATGTGTCGAATATTAATGGACCTTTAAATGTTATGGCATTTTGCAGACGTTTTCGTCCAAAGCGACTTACACACATTCACACACCGATGGCAGTTTCACCAATGAAAGGCCAGAAGAAACTCGTCAGGAGCAGTTAGGATTAGGTGTCTTGCTCAGGCACACCTGCATGCAACCTTGTAACCTGCTCTACCTCTTGAGATACAGATGCAGGATCGCTGTGCTTAATAACTTCTGTGAAAAAAACAAATCCGGGATAGGATAAAGCGGCATCAAGAATATTCCAAAATTCTCACAAAAATGAATTATGAAGAATTGACCTGCACCACCTGTACCTGACCAGGCTGACTGATGGCCTAGATGGCCTAGTGTGGCCTAGTGTGAGTGCACCCTGGGTGCACGCACACTAGGCCATCTGGCCGTGGCCGTGGCCGTTTTCACACCTAACCGTGCTCAAATCGGCCAGTGTGACTGTGGCCAGTCTGGCCAGGCCATCTTGGCCACTTGGGAGAGGTGTGCTGCTACGGTACGGGCCGCTACGGTACAGATGCTAATGAGCCGACACGCGCAGTCGCGCACACGCACGGCTACGCAACCTGAGCTGGATGACGTATAGTCCATGCGACGACCATGGACATAATAAAGGCGACGAGCCTTCTTTCCCATTAAACGGTAAACATAAATCCAAATAAGCAACAGACTCAGCAAAGTGCGAACTGTGTTCTCTGTGTTGTTGTCCATTGTTGTTAAAACTCTGACTGGCGGACGCTTGGTGATGACGTGTTACGACGTGATGACGTATGTAGTGTACAAGAGCCTACCGTCGGCCAGATGGCCTAGTGTGAATGCAGGCCAGAGCACAATGGGGCCAGTTCAGCACGGTTAGGTGTGAAAATGGCCAACGGCCACGGCCAGATGGCCTAGTGTGAGTGCACCTGAGAGGGCAGACAAGGTCTGCATGAATAAAGCCCATCCACTTTCTGTGGAGCTCCAGCCACTCTCTTCTGGTTGGAGGTATAGACACCATAAAATCAGAACCAACCAAGCAAAAATTGTATTCCCATGGCAATAACTCAATTAAAGAAAAACGTGTGAGCCATGGGGAGTTCGGCAAAAAACATGGACTACTAGGGCATGTGATATATATGGATACATAGGGGATGTCCACTTTACCACTATTGTTGTTGTAATTGTTAGTGTGCAGTTATTGACATGCCCTTTGGACTTTAATGTTGTTTATGATGCCTATTATGGATGATATTATGGATGATCTGGGACTGTATGTACTGTGCTTAACCACCAATCGACATTCCTAAATCTAAGTTTTGGATTAAAAAAACATGGTAACATAAAACAACATTTAGTAAAAATGTATGAATAAAAAGGGCAGATACTTCATATGTGTTTTCACCAGTTAATCCGTTGACAGTCTAATCATAACAACAGAATTGATCAACATACCGGATTTCATCACTCTTCTCAAGGGATTAAGTAAGACAATTATAGCTCTAATGTCCCTTTAGATTGAAGATATAAAATATCATATTTTTATAGCTTTAACTTTTTCTAGGGGATCCTTTCATTTCAATGTTGCTCTTCTACTACAAACTCCCTGTCTAAACCTTGGAAGACATTCAATAGGAGATTGCTCTACATTGTGTCTGATTAATGGCTGCACTAGAGAAACCGCAAGCTGTGCTGTGACATCAAAAATAATAATAATTGTACAAACGCCATTTACCACCATTATATATACACATACTGTATATTGTATTATATAGATACATATTGTTTCAGAGTCCTGTGTGTGTTAATGCTGAGGCCAATCAAACCAAATGTTTCAAATGATTAGAAACAAACAGGATGAGCGAAGGAGGAAGTATTTGCATAGAGTAGTAAGTAGTAGTTTTGTGTGTTTAGACAATTCCATAGGTTCCTCAGGCTTCTGTAAGACAGGCAGGCAATCAACCTCAACGGTTCATTTCACAACATGATATATAGTGTTTTCTTACCAGCACACCATGTGAGGTCGACGAAAGAAGAAGGACGCATTCCAGGGAGGGTTGAAAGTTCAAATCGAGCTCAATTCAGAATCCTAGAAAAAATAAATATCATAAACACTTGCAGTGGCATGTAAGGGGCCCTAACTGCCCGCATGCACCCGTCAGGGGGGGAAGAGGAATGTCTGGGTGGACAGGAGGTACAGACAGGGGATAGGGGGTTGAGGGGGGGGGGACCCTTTTCAAGCTGTCAGCCATACCTGCTTTTAAAAAGCCTGAAAGGGTGATCGCTCTCTCACAGCGCTGAAAACCTGCCTGTCTGTCCACGGGGGAGCTCTGGGAGACGGATGCTAAGAGCCAGTGAGAAACAGGCTGGGGGGGGGGGGGGGGGGGGGGAATGGTGGTGGGAGAGGGGTTTTGACTTTGTGCTTTAAAAAAAAAGCTGACTGACTGAGAGCCTGAAGGCGCCTGCCTTTGGCAGTGACCGTGTTTGTGACCTTGGCTGGTGTGTGTGAATGTGTAGTATTCAGGTTTTTTTCTCCCAATGTTTTCACTCCCAGAGTTCTGCACCAGCGCCATGCTAACTGACGCCCCGTCAGGGCAATACCGTCAGGACAAACCGGCTCAGCCATTCACACCTTTCATCCTCAGGATGAAAGGTGTGACACACACACACACACACACACACACACACACGCACACACACACACACACACACACACACACACACACACACACACACACACACACACACACACACACACACACACACACACACACACACACACACACACACATTCAGTCACTCGCTCGACTGAAACCAAATGCTACAGGCTTTCAGGCATCGCAGAGGAAGGGCTGCCTGAAAGTCGGCTGCATTGTCAAGACTTGCCATTTTTAGGACTTTTTTGTTCAGTTTTCGATAAGGAAGATATTTATTATCCCACATCGGCGATTGGTTTCAGTACTTTTGATTTGGTAAACATGTGTACCCATACAACGGCTAAAACTACTTTTTTTACGACTGTCAGTTAGTAGAAACACTTCTCATCTCATGGGGACAGTAGGAGAATAACCGGTTGTAGGTTTGATGTTATCTTAAAACGTAACTCATACCAATTGACACTTAATGCTCAGGCAGTTATTATTCATTAGTCAACTGTAATGAATCCATTAAAAACTTTGATGAGGCCATTAGTCATAGCAACTGCTAAAACTTGAAACCATATTGACACAAAGAGAACCCAGAACGATGCACTAGGTGGTGATGTTTAAGCGCTTCATTGAACGACGTCCATGTTTCTTTATTTGTTTGAACTGTGGTTGACCCTGAGAAACAAATGCATTGCGCCAAATAAATAGGAAACACCAAAAACAAACCTCGATAGATTGCTTATCTAAACAACACCATACTTAGGAAATTAAGCATGAATGAGGGCAAAATGCCCCGAAAGTGTATAGATTAAACAGAAAATGTATGTAGGCATGCAATTATATTATGTTTTTGAAATATGTGGATCCTGTTGCCTTGGGCCCCCACTGCAGCTGACTTACAGTTGCAGCCCAAGATTTGACTACCATTTGCGTTCATGTTCTATTTAATTTGCGTGTAGGTGTGTTCAGTATCTGACTGTTTACAGTGCGTTTGTGAGTTTATTTTTGTGTGTGTGTGTGTGAATGTGTGTGTTAGCCTGTTATTCATTGCAGGGCCAGAGAGGCTATTGCTCTAACAATGCAAGCCCTTGTATCTGGTGTGTGTGTGTGTGTGTAGGGCCTGGAGGATGCTGCTAGGCGCCGTCACACGACTTCCTGTCCCCCTGGTCCCCATGTCGTGGGGGTCAGGAACACAGATGGCTGAATGCGCTCCACAGTCTTCTCTGGAAACAGCCCAGTCGCAAAGGTCATCGCACACACTGCCCCTTGTTGTCCCCGGAGACCAGCGATGGCGCATCAGTGTACAATATTTGTTTAGCTTGATGCGCTATCTGAACTCGATATGCTAGCTTACCTCAAAAGGCTATTGGAGCTTGATACGCTAGTTTTGCTCAATTCGGTAGTTGAGCTTGATATGCAAGTTCAGCTCGGTATGCTAGTTTTGCTCGATATGCTAGACTAGTTCAATTCACTAAGACACCGTACAGGTCAACTGTTTATCAACTGTTAACATTTAACGGCATAACAGTTTGATATAATGCATATTTCAGCCCGGTTACATTTACTTCAAAATTCTCCTTCCATTATTTCTTCCTTTTTTGCAGATATTGTGTAACGTCAATTTATCTAATGTACTCTACTCTACTCATTAAAGGTCTTTTTGTCCTTTTCTCGATTTTAAAATGCAGGGGGACACGAGATGCCAAAATAAAGCCAGTCTGTCTGATGGCCATTAACATCAGGAACAGAACGGCCAACAGAACAGCCCATTTAGAGAGAGAGAGAGAGAGAGAGAGAGAGAGACCAAGGGTGAGAGGCAGAGGGAGGGAGAGAGAGAGAGAGAGAGAGAGAGAGAGAGAGAGAGAGAGAGAGAGAGAGAGAGAGAGAGAGAGAGAGAGAGAGAGAGAGAGAGAGAGAGAGAGAGAGAGAGAGAGAGAGAGAAGATTGCATTGAGCATGTCCAACACAGAAGACAGAAGATGGGTGAAAATGAAAGATTCAGGGGATTTGTATGAAGATGCAGGCGTGGAACAGAGCCAATAATAAACAAACAGCTTTAATTGTAAAAGTACAAATTAATATTAAGAATTTATATTGCTAGATAATTAAGTGGGCACCATTGTCATGTGGATCCATCCTGAGTGGCCAACCCTCCGTTTAAAGAAAACTGCACATTCTCAACCAAACAGGTAATAACAACAAGGCTTTTTTTCCGCTGATGGATGTGAACGTAAGGACTAAATGCAACTCAAAGGGCTAGTTGCCGGGGTTTGTTTTAGAGCAATTGAAGATTGTGATTGCCGACAATATCAAAAGAATACAGTGTTAAGTAAATATTGAGTCTAATATTGATTGTTTAAATATATTCTATTGAAATTAAAAGTAATTCCATACAAACAGGAGTTTTCTGAGCTTGTCCTGCTGTAAATGGCACAAAGCCAGGCTCCTTGTATTTTTCTAGAGACATGTCTGATCAATATGTTATGCTTGTGACCTGTAAGGACAGTACGGGAGATGAACTTTGTGATGAACGTTGTTGCTGGTGTCCTGCTGACCCTGAGCTGCTGTACCTGTTCCCCAGTAGCAGAACCCCCCACCAGGACAGGTAGAGTTACTACAACCAACAACAAATATTCATTACTGGAGTTATACCTTATGTTCTATTTAAAATTTGAGCACGACGAATGTGCATAATTATATACGTGACGATTCATTATTATTATAATCCAATTAATTAATAATTACATATTCTGAACAATTACACATTTGAACATATCATGGCTGATGTCGTTTGAGAGACTTAGCTTGTCAAACCTTAGCAAGTGTACTACTAAACGATTCAGCTGAAAAAGTGATGATGATGAGGATGAGGATGCTTGGATTCACCATTGACACTCACAGTATAAAGAGGGCCCACCATATGTATTTGTGCTCCCTGGCTCCAGACCAGAAGAAGCTGAAGTATCTCATCGAGCCGCCTGTTTACGCCGAAGTCATCGCCCGTCGAGGGGAGAATGCCTCGCTACCCTGCATCCTGCAGACCAAACCCAACCACTTCAAAGTCAAGTGGACCAAACTTCAGCCAGAGAACCCAGGACCAGAGAACATAGTGCTGATATCCAACGGATACGCCTTCAAACTCTATGGCCTTCTGGGTCCTCGAGTCTCTCTCCGGAACGCTCACACCATGGACGCCTCGCTGCACATCCACCATCTTGAATTACAAGATGGCGGACGGTACCGCTGCGAGCTCATCAACGGGATTGAGGACGAGAACGTGATTGTAACTCTGAGAATCGAAGGTAACACGATAAGCACATGATTGTGGTATTTGGGGACTGTGCTTTAGTCCTTTGGAAATACTAAGATATTTGAAAGGGAAGAGATGAATACGACGAATCAATTAATATTTTCTAAATTGAATGATGTTCTAAATTTGGTAACAAAACATTTCTCCAAAAACATTAAAGAAAGACAAGATATTTGACATAACCTTTGACATAAGACATGGTGACCTTGGGTGTCTTGGTGACCTTGGGTGTCTTGAAAGGCGCCTCTAAATTAAATGTATTATTATTATTACTATAATCTAACCCTAAACGACAACGTATTCTGAATCTTGCCAGGGGTGGTGTTTCCATATCAGAGCCAAAATGGCCGCTACAAATACAACTTTGCGGAGGCCCAGCAGGCCTGCGCACAACAAGATGGCGTGCTGGCTACCTTCAAGCAACTCTACAGAGGTAGTTATGATTTAAGAATGGGAGGTTGGTTGGGCTGGTTTCTCCCGGGGAATGGGTTTACAGTAACCTTCCTCTGACCCTTCCTGTAATCCCAACCCTCCCCCGTGGTCTGGTTACTCATGTCTTTGTCCTCTGCTTGTGGAGCCTGGACGGAGGGTCTGGACTGGTGCAACGCCGGCTGGCTGGGGGACGGGACGGTCCACTACCCCATCCTGATCCCCCGGGCCGAGTGTGGCGGGGACGACCTGCTGCCCGGGTTACGCAGCTACGGGCCCAAGGACAAGCAGCGCGACCGCTTCGACGCCTTCTGCTTCACCTCGTCCACCCCGGGTGAGCTCAGGAAGAACCCCTATAACCTCTGTTGCAGCCATACGTCCATGTACGTCAACAGTTGGAAGTCGTTTGCTAAATGTATTTTATCAGGAAAAAAAGTATTTATATTTACCCACTAAGAGATGTACAGCCAGTACTTATGAAACCGAAATGTATCACCAAAAGTGTGATGTCACTGCAAAAGATCTGCAGGTGGCAGTGTACAGGAAGTGAATATGAATGAGCTCAGAACTGTAAGATAGTTTATGATTGACTTATGCACTATTTAGCAGACACTTCAATCCTAGGTACCGGTAATTCATTTTAACATGTATTTCCTACGTAGGGTTTTGACATCTTCCTCAAGCATGCCTGCAGATAGACCGTGGACATTGGGTATCAAACCCAGAATCATGAAGTCAAACAATCAAGTGACTACTCTGTGTTAAATCCTTGATTGACACTTGATTGACATGAATAGTGAAAACGGGGTGCCAATCCACTTGGCACCAATCTCCGTTCCTCGTTTCCATAGCAACAGATGGAGACATTTGGTTCATAGACCGCAGTGGGATTGGGTTGCGGTCAGTTTAGGACGAATACAAAGCAAACTGCTGTTCGTAGGAATTGTCTGAGAATGCGGTCCATCAGAAACCCTTGACCTCAGCCCGAAAAGAACGTCCCTGAAAACCACAAACATGGTTCACAGCCACAAACCTCCACTGTAGGCGGGAGTTGGCAGAATAACTCCACAACAACTCCATTAAAAAAAAAAGAACAATTATATATTTAAGGGGTTTAAGGGGTAAGGAAATCAAACAAAAAGTGGATTGGTCATTTTTTGAAAGGGGAGATTCAATGGTTATAAAGGTGAACTTATATTTTCAACTGTTTAGTTAAAAAAGAGTTAAAAGTGTAAACAGTCGTCCCCGTCCCCCCTACCACCAACAGGTACCGTGTTCTACGAAACAGGACCGTTCTCCTACGATCAAGCGAACCAAGTCTGTAAGAAAGTGGGGGCGGAGCTAGCCCTGGTCGGCCATCTCTACTCTGCCTGGCGGTTCCTGAGCTTCGACCGCTGCCAGGGCGGTTGGCTGCGTGACGGCAGCGTTCGCTTCCCCATCGCCTTCCCCCGTGAGCGCTGTGGAGGAGTTCCTGAACCGGGCATCCGCTCCTTTGGGTTTCCCGCCAAAACGCAGCGTCTTTACGGAGCGTATTGCTATCGGTTATCAGCAGCCTGAGAGGACTCCCGCTACCTGTCGTACTACACGCCTCTCTAAAGTTAAAGGTGACATATTATATCACCAGGTGTGAGTGTGATCAGCCGTTGCAAGACGTTTTGAAAATTGGCCTCTTCACAAAGTGTGCGTCAGTGCGTGTCCACCTAGATGTGTGCTGGATAGATCCGTATACCAGCCTACCCAGTGGAGTGTAGCAAACGTTGCTCATCTAACCGGCACACATAGGTGGACACGTCCATTTGTGATGTCAGAAGAGGCAGATTTTCAAAATGGCTTGTAACGGCTTATCACACTCACACCTAACAATATAATATTTCACCTTTAATAGAAGACGGCAAATGCAGAGCAACTTCTTCAGTGTGACTGACTTTACATCTTTTGTGTGGTGTTGACAAGAACTAACACAAGTTTGGGATGAGCGAGGTACTTTTCAATAAATGGGGCCATTAGGCCTATGTATAATATGGAGAATCTGTTTTGGAACCCATAAAAAGCCCAAATACATGAATATTGATGATGATTGATGTTTTCTGGCTATAGCATCACTAGTAATATTCAGCTAACATAGGTTTGTAGTGTTATTCATGAACTAGAATCACGCTAAAATATACCCATAAATAAATGTGAAACATAGCCGCAATTCATTATTTATGCATTGAAACATTCTACCAAGCATATTTTAAATTTTCAGCTGGTATATATGCTTGATGCATTTTTCCATTGAAAAAAAACCCCTCATTTATTTTCAAATGTGTTTATCTTGTAATGACATCCATTCATTTCACTCCATGTAATGAGCCTCTATACTAACATCACTATTCAAAATAAATTCTGCAGTTTCGAAATTGTATAATAAAAATCTTGACATGTATGGAATTATTCTGATGTGTTAACGTGTTACTACCAGGTCTCTGCGTCTTTAATCACTTGTTACATTGTGCTGTTATGGGTCATTATTTCATTCAAATGTGTGTTAACAGTGATAACATAACATTTCCATTGTGCCATTTCCCCCCCAAGAGTACAGTAATCAGAAAGAAATCCCTGTTTGCAACAAGACTGAAAGGTCTCTAAAATCATATCTTAAACCTTGGGAGATAGAGGAATCATTCATCTACTCAGGGCCAATGAAACACGTTTCCTTTTCATCCTCTTCACTTTTTTACACCCAGTGTCTTGGCTGTAGTATGAAATATATATATTTCCGGAATATTTCCTCTATATATATATATATAAATCATTAAAACAAGATAGGACAGTTTGTGCGACAGGAAAACAAAAGATTTAAGAAGAAACCAAGGGAGGTGTAGGTGGGTGTAGTAGTTATTCCAGGTCTGGAAGGTCTGGTTTCCCCATGGAGTCCAGGACCTATAGAACCTTCACGGACCTTCAAGGACCTCCAGGACCCCCTCACTCTGAATGGTGGTCGCTTAAATCTACTGGTGCACCACTCAGAGCACTGTAGCTACGTAGGAACAGCAGAGATCAACATTAAGTCTACCTTCTGTTAAAATGTATAACATGAATACTACAGTATAACATTGAACCAAGTAGTCCCCCCCATACATTTTAAAATTTATTCAGATCTGAAAATGTTTCACAACACTCACCCTTCTAGGGGTTTTTGATTTGGCACAAGTTGTTCGGAGTGTTCTGTAAAACACAACAGAATGTGAGGAATCAGCCAAAAAATACATAGGAAATTTTCTCCCCGCCAATAGGGACGTACAGTGTATTTGGATGCATGTCATTAACAAGCAGGGTTATCAGAGCATGGGTTAGTAGAGTGGTATTATCTGTAGCATATCAGTAGTGGCAGGGGTTCCTCACCTGTGCAGGTAATCTGAGGCCCCTCCCACTGCCCGCTGATCAGGCACTTGATGACGGGGTCAAACCTCTGCAGGAAGCCCTCTGTGCAGTAGTAGCGGACCATGGCGTGGGTCTCGTAGCGCGACCGCTCCTTCCCAAACACCTTGGCGTTGAGCACCTCCGGGGGGGCGCCACAGGAGGCTGGCAGGAGGAGGGGACGGAGAAACAGGGCCGCATTCTGGTTATTCATCAGCTTTTCATCTGAGAACCTGTGTGTTTTTACTTGTTTCGGCACACAGCCATGTCATCTCATCCTCAACTTTGGACAGCATAGGTTTTCAGTCCGACTGAAGTCATTTATTCTGAACTTCTCCCACACCTTCTCTCCTATGTTCAATCAATAAGAAGGCTAGAGTTGATTAAAGAAAAATAAATTGTCAAGAGTAAAGTAGTCAAAATATCAAATGTTAACCAATTTATTTTCGCTGAGGAATAGTTAATACGGTTATCCCTGTGGCTCGAATCGCCATAGCAACGACACCATAACAAATGTAGGATAATTAGTGTGGAAGCTGTGTGTAGTTCTAATTACAGGGGCCCTCCTTGCAGGTCTAGGCGAGGTGGTAGATGTGACTAGTTCTACTTACAGGGAACCTTCTTGCAGGTCTAGGAGAGGTGGTCTAAGTGTAGTTCTACTTACAGGGGCCATTCTCGCATGTGGAGGAGAGATGGTAACTGTATAGGCCCACTTAGAGGGGCCCTTGTTGCAGGCGTAGGAGAGCTGGTAGAGGTGTGTAGTCCTACTTACAGGGGCCCTTCTTGCAGGTGTAGGAGAGGTGGTAGTTGCATGGCGCGTCACTCCATTGGCCGCCCTCATGCCACACGATCACACCGCAGTCCTCCCCAGACAGGAAGTAGCTGTCGGGCTGGCCCCGGTACCAGTTCTCATACAGCTGCGGGAACACAGCAGGGTTCATCTTTCAGTGAAATGATAGATACATATAGCAGTTGATGTTGTCCTAATAGCTGAAAAATTAAGGGATACAATCATATATGTACACACAATGTACACAAATTATATTCTGGTCTAATCCTACAAGGGAAATAGAGAAGTTCTTCATGATTGTCTTCAATACCAGGGAACCAACCATCTGGGATAGTGCAGACTGTTTTGACCACATATTGTGTTTGTGCTACTTGTCTGAAGTATCAGATTCTAGCGTACCTGCATAGTCTTGGTAGATTACACTGACAGGGATAAGACTTGGCGCATTCAGATGAGAACTACTAAACAAACCGAATATTTGAATTATACTCGTTTTTATGTCTTGTATTTGATTTAAATGTAATTTTGAGCATTTGTGTTAACCTGCTTACTGTAGGTGGCAAATGGGGGAAAACAAATTATCGTAAGGAAGTAAAAATGATCTGTTAGCCTGGTATGCCTTTGTGATTGAAAACATAGATTAAGTTTAGAGCACAAATTCATACTCGTCAACTATTGGTATATGAAAACATGGATACAGGATGGGGATAAAAACAGTGAATCAGGCTCTCTGTTCACTCGATACTCACAAGAGGGTTTCCATCCGACCAGCGGAAGTCTCCCTCAATGGTTCTGTCGTTCAGACCGATCCACTGGTACTCCTTATACTTATCTGGAGAAGGGAGGAGAGAGTGAGTTAACCAGACAGACGGAGGGCAACGAGCAGTCAATGGGCGAATAAGACCCGTGTAACTGAAATCACTGCAGGTCACTTTGAAGAAAAGCTTCTGCTCTTACCTAAATATTACTACGGCAATGTAGCAAATTCATGGATGGTACAAATGTGAAAAATCCATCTTACATAATGATTCAAATGTTCAGATGCGGTCTACGACAATCATCTGAACCATTTTTAAGAAGTGAGTATTTAGTTGGCAAAATCGAAAGCTTTATTGTGCGTGCCTTTATGCGTTGGTGTGAGATGATGCAGTAATGTGATACCTTTCTGATAATAATCATAATGTGCAGAACACATCCGACAGTAACAATAAAACAGTTAACAAGTGGAAGAACAAAAAAAAAAACAGGAAGGGGTTGAATGGTCTGAATTACTAGCCAACTGTCTGATGGTGTTACAGATACTATATGTTGACGTCTGAATGGAGAGTACGGGAGCATGTCGACCGCCTGCAGAACGCAGACAGGAGCCACTTCAGGAATGTGAGATAGCCATCATCAGGACTCCTCTGCAGACCCAAACATACAGGCATCAACCTGGGACAGCCTGAAGCATTCAATGAGAGTTCAAACGCCAGTCCCAGAATATGTTTGTTGAGACTTATCCGGCCCCCACAACTACAAAGCACATATTTTCCTGATCAAGTTTTGTAAACATTCCTTTGAGGAACCTGATTGTCCTTCTAATGGAGACGACTTTGTCTCAAATCACTGCCCACTTGGGATTTAAAACAACCATATCTTATAAAAGCCTAAAAAACAAAACAAGGAATACACATTGCTACTTATAACATTAGTGCTTCAAAATATCTCTCAAATAGATAACTGAACGTCGTTCATCATGGATAATTGTGTTGGTTATAAATAAATGAATATATTAATATCGTCACTGAAGCGAATCAATCAAATTGAACGATAGGAACTAATTTAAAACTAAATTCAATAACTGAGTGTGTTGTTGTGTCAGACACACATCGCCATGTGTGAAGAATGAGGTCTCAACTGCCTTATTCGTTATTGTTCCTTCTTTCATATCGGTAATATTAGGCTTCATTGGTGACTTGTCTTACCTCAAACTAATGTTTCTCAAATGATACAATATATATAAAAATATCTAATTGTGTGTGGCTTTGTGAGCATTGCCGTAAGCACAGAGCGTCATTTTCAACTGCTTGATCCATTATTATTTGTTTTATTCATCTAATGATATAGCCTAATTAAAAGGTTAATTTTCCTCCCTGGGGCAGCCCTCACACGAGTGTGGGATCGAAACACTGGTAGTCACACGGTAGCTCTCTCGCACGCTTTACCCCCCAGCACGGATGGGTGCACACGATATTCATGCATACAATACCAATTAGTCATTGAGCAGGCCAATTGATCCCAAATGACTCGATGGGTCATGAACGAGCAGCTATAATAGGTACGGTTAGGGAACATTCATCAACCACAGCATTTAAAACAGATGTACAGGAGGGGGAGTGGGGTCCCTCCCTTCCCGGCAGGGTGGGGGTAAGGGCCGGATACCGTTGACGTAGTCCTGCTCCTCGGGGCTCATGATGGACACCAGGTTGGCCCCCAGCATGCGACAGTGCTGCTCGGCCACCTCCCAGCCCTGCCGCTTGGAGAAGTGGCGGTAGCACACGCCCTGGAACTTCTCCCAGCCCATATCACAAGCATTCAGGTCTTCACCCGGGGGAGGGAGGGGAGACGGGGGAGATAGAGGGGGGGAGAAGGAGAGGGACAGACAGGGGGAGAGGGAGTGAGGGAAGATAGGGGAGAGAGAGAGGGTGGCCGGGGGGGTGAGCAGAGGAGAGAGGCAGTGAGAGGGGGAGATGGCGAGAAAATAGATATGTATACAGGTCTAGGGATGTGCTAAGGCATTTTTCATAAGAAAGTCACCCACATCTGTCTCTAACAAAAAATTCAGCAACGTTTTTTTAATACTGAAAAAATACTGCAAATACTTTGTTTTGTTCCTTGACACAAAACATAGGTGAGAAGGTAAAATACAGTACAGCACTAATGCAGATTATATGACATGTTAACATAGGTATGCAGTGTGATGATCCATATTACATAAGCAGGCAACAAACCTGTTTGGCACAGGTTTCCTCCATAGCTGGGCAGACACACACACACCCTGGGCTCTCTGTCCACACAGGTGCCTCCGTTCAGGCACGAATCCTCCACACAATGATCTGTTCAGGGTTAGTTCACAGAGATGAAGAACTGTAATAACCCCGTTATATAGAAAGAATAAAAAATAATAATAAGCTTAGACAGAAAATACTAGATTTCCTTGATGTGATGAATCACTTGTGTTTTAAGGTAATATCATTGCAGTTTCAATATCTCCACACTAGAGGGCAATATTGAATCAGGCATGTTCCGTTTCAACTGCCAAAGAATATAACCAGAACTTACTAGAAGTAATATGCATCTGCTGCATGCTTCTCACAACTTCTTGAATTATAAAGTTGGCACTTTAGCTAAGCAAATCAAGCCATTTCCATTCCTCTTGAAATCTCCTTTTATACTTTAAACACAATTTAAATATCAGATGGAAATAATATCGTTGCCAAATAATGTTTTACCAAATACAATCATTAAAGTGGTATATTCTTTAGGTCTTAACCAAAATGACAAGATATTATTTTTTTGTTATCATTATTATTCTTAGTATTATAAAATTATACCACAGTAAGTAGCTCCCTGCTGGTAGTCAACTAGGTCTAATAATCAAGATGTAATTCAAATTTAATGAAGGTAATCCTTCAGTTTTTGCTGACTCAACTTAAGCTGCTATAATAACAACCCCCCCCCCCCCCTATTGGGGGGGTTCAAAAATCAATATTAAAACAAATTCTCTTTTTCTTGCAACTCAGCTCTCCCTCCTAAAATAGAAACAATAAGCAAATACTACTTTAACTATCCTGTCACTCAGTAGATGTAACATCCAAAGTGAATTCCAGTTAATACTGAGGCTGGTCATTAAAGAGAGCAGGTGGAGCCTAAAGGTAGGCCTAGATAGATTGTAGACATTTAAGATCTAACTAAGGAGCATACCTTTCAGCTGGGTGCGGAACACCCAAGCCACTGCACTTACTAACCCAAGCAAGGGTGGAAGGGTGTATTCCGGCGCTTGCACTGTGAGGGTGTTCCTACCTATGTCGCCACCATCATGTCTGGTTGTGGGTGAGGCTGAGTGTGTGTAACTCTCTTCCTGCTCCACCTCCTCCTTTACGTCCTCCGCCGTCCACCCTGCGTAGTACGCATCGATAGGGCGGGGGCTGGGGGTCTCGCTGTGACGCTGCTCCAGAGAGGTGGAGTCCATCATCATGGTAGCATCCTCCTCGTGATCCTCATCGGTGATGTCATCGGCGAGGCCAGTTTCCACGGTAACCGGCGGCTCCGCGCTGTACTCCACGTCGGAGCGGGTCTCCTGAGGTGCGGTTGGGGTGGGGGTGCGGCCTGTGAACGCGGCCTCAGAGGTCAGGGTGAGGTCATCGGGGAGGAGGGTGACCGAGGACTCCGTAAAGGACTCCTCAGAGTCAGGTGTCTCGGAGGCCCCGCCTCCTCCGTCGGTGACTGCGACGGGCGTTTGTTCCTCCATCAGGGACCCCTCCTCGGGCTCCATGCCGGAGCTCTCCCCAAGGGCCCCGCCGGACACCTCGGCCGAGCCCTCGCCGCCGGAGCTGTGTTCCACAGCTTCCTTCAGAGGATCCTGTTCCCCCCCGAGGAGTACCTCCACCCTCTCGCTCAACACCTCCTGCTCCATGTCTTGGACCCGTCCCACCACCACACCGCCCTCAGGTGTCTGGGTGAAGCCCGACTCGTGCTGGCTGCTATCCTCCACGCCACCAGCAGAGGGCGACAGAGACCCAGAGAGCACGGATGTCAGCCCCATGGTGGAAACTGATTGCAGAGAAAGCAGTCATTAACAAATAATATAACACATAACATATCTCATACACTTCTGAGATTGAGTTTGAACAGGAGTGGAAATAACTGTAAATAGTAAACAAATTAACACATTTAAAACACATTTTGCATTCATTGTACTTTTACTAAGCTCAGCAATTATCTAAGAAATAGAAATGTTAGATAACCAGTTAAATACATAACAGTAAATGTATTTTATATCAATCAATAGATTAAAAAAGGGTTACAATGATACAATAACAACCACGTGTTCATTTTTCCGTTACATTTCCTGTAACATCATGGAGTCTATCTAAATGACCACTTCTTACTGTAGTGGAGGGTAGTGAAGTGGTTCTCCGGCCCTGGCTGCGGAGTGCTGTCCTGGGCCGCGGATCCACTGCTCTCCTCCGGCGTCTGGTCGTGGGAGGCGCCCAGCGGAACGGCGCTCTCGTCGGGGCGCGAGCTCAGAGGCTCCTCTTCAGACCCCCCCTCTTCTGTCAGAGGGTGCTCAGCTGTGGTGGGCCCAGAGAGCAGGGGGGGCAGCGGGCTGGGGGTGTGGGCCTCAGACACATGCTCCTGATGTATGTCGGCGAGGGTGTGGTGGTCCTCCTCCTCTTCCCCTGACTCTTCGTCGGCCCCGTGTCCTTGCGTCTCGGTGTTGTGCGTCTCGGTTGCATCCAGTGTGCCGATGGCGAGCGCCGTCGCCACGGTTGCGGTCTCCGGGGTGTTTTCAAAGTGGTCGGGAGTTGCCGTGGGTTCGGACGTGTCTCCAGGTGAAGTGCTGTCTGACTCCTCGAGGGAGACAGGAAGCGATGGGGATTCTTCAGTTACAGGGGTCACATCCCCTTCAGCCTCTACAGCGGTCACATCCCCGTCAGTGTGTACAGTGGTCACATCCCCGTCAGCCTCATGTGTAGTCACATCCCCATCCGCATCATGCGTGGTCACATCCTCATCAGTGTGTAGAGTGGTCACATCCCCGTCAGCCTCATGTGTAGTCACACCCTCACCGGTGTGTAGAGTGGTCACATCCCCATCAGCATTATGTGTGGTCACATCCCCATCAGTGTGTGGAGTGGTCATATCCTCATCAGTGTGTAAAGTGGTCATATCCTCATCAGTCTCATGTGTGGTCACATCCCCATCAGTCTCATATGTAGTCATATCCACATCAGTGTGTAGAGTGGTCACATCCTCATCAGTGTGTAGAGTGGTCACATCCTCATCAGTGTGTTTAGTGGTCATATCCTCATCAGTTTGTGTAGTGGTCACATCCCCATCAGTCTCTAGGGACGGTCCATAGGTTGGGGTTCCATCTCCCCCCAGGTATTGATGAGTTGATGGAAGAGGGGGGGTGGTTAGGGGGTGTTCTTCAGGGGATGGGTGGTAGGACGCGGGGTAGCTGGAGGCCACCGCAGGGGGTTCAATCTGTGACGGGACGGTGGCAGATGGATGGGGCTCTTCGGTCGGGTCCCTGGACACTGTGAGGTACTCCTCACCCGGCGACGGACTCTGGGACTCTGGTCCAGAAGGCCTTCCTGCTGGGTTCTGCTCTTGGAAGGTCCCCTTGCTGGCGATGACCTCCTCAAGAGGGTCGTCAAGGTCATGGTCTTCAACCCCATGTGGCTCAGTGGCCTGGAATGCATGGGGGGAGTCGGTGAGGGGGCCGTTATTGCCTGGAAGGATGAGAAGGTCATGAGAAGGTCATGAGAAGGTCATGAGAAGGTCATGAGAAGGTCATGAGAAGGTCATGAGAAGGTCATGAGAAGGCTGCATTCTGCTCGGTGGACACTTTCATCCAAGGGGTTTTAAATACAGAGTGAGTACCCTAACCTTTGCAGTGTTAAGACCACGCTCTATCAGTTGACTGCTAGACAGGACCGGCCCTCTACAATGTTGCTCTCTGATTGTAGCTTAGCAGGAGTACGATACGATACAATAATAATAATAATAATTCCTTATATTTATATAGCATTATAGGGTACGAGCAAGTAATACCCCAACTAGTAATATCGTTACAGTGACCATATTACTTTTTTGGGTAACGAAGTAAAGTAACGCATTCCATTTAAAATATCGGTAACTACACTACTTTACTAGACTATAGTAACGCGCTATCCTGCGTTACCCAAGCCGTGTTTGCCTGTGTGTAAAGTTCTGATCTGTTGTGGTACGTGCATGTGTGCTGTCTGTGTTTCTGCAGAGCCTGGTTGCCTCGGCACGTTGCCATAGCGATCGATTTGAGTGACATAGCTGCTTGTGCGAAGGAGTGTTCTAGTGTTGGAGCGCAGAAGCAGGTGACACAGAAAGACAGGCTAGTTGCAGGGTTCATTGTAGAAGACATGCTTTCCCTGTCGACTATTGAATCGCCCTGCATTTCTGTTTTAATTGTATGGGATAAAGTGACCTTTTTATATTTTTCCTTGACCACTTAATTTTTGTTCTCATGTTTCCCAAAGCCTGTGTTTTGAAACTTGTGTGTTGATACTGATTGACCTCACCACAGCCTACTTTATCCTGTTGTTTGTGGATTTTACAGTGAGGCATTTCTTTGTGCAGACAGGGATATTGTTCTTTCATATGGTTTGATATGCTATTTTGTATAGATTTATACAATAAACACATTGAAGTGATGATAGGGCTATGATGTTTGTCCATCTATCTACAGTAAAAGAAACAGGAAAGTTAAGTAATAAGTAGTGAAATTACTTTTCAAATGCAGTAACTAGTAAAGTAATCTCATTACAATTTACAGAAGTAACTAGTATTAGGTAACTAATTACTTTTTTTGAGTAACTACCCCAACACTGCAGGTCATCACGCAACACTCCTTACTTCTGAAGCAGTAGACGTCTTGCTGCGTGTGCGGCTCAGGGAACCCCGTTTGGTTGCTAAAGCGATAGACGGTGCGGACGCCGGGTTCCCCGCCGCCACAGCGCTCCCTAGGGACCACGATGGGGTAGCGCACGCTCCCGTCGGCCAGCCAGCCGGGGCTGCAGTGGTGGAGGCCGTCGTTCCAGGCCGCGTACAGCTGGGCCGTGGTGGCCAACTCCGTCCACTGGTCCTGGCAGAAGGCCTTGGCCTCCCATAGGGTGAACCGCTGGGGGGCGGAGCCGTGGAACACCTCCCCTACAGAGGGGGTGATGTCATGGGGTGCCAGCTTTTAGAGATTAGCTTCATTAATACTATTAGTAAAAGACGACCGCGTTTACCCACAACATTATGTTTATTGAGTTTAGGGTAAGAGTGAGTAATGTGACTGTAAATGTAGTACTTTGCAAACTTCTTGATCCTTGAAGAGGGTAGCTGTTACTGAGATCGTACCTTCAATATTTTCAACGTAGCAGTACACATCGTACAGCTCATCTGGCTCCAGCAGCCCATAGTTCCTGACTCCTGGCTGCCCGTCCATGTCCCCAAAGCAGCCCTCCCTGGGCATCTGAATGGGGTATCTGTGGAGAGCATGGTGAGAGAGACTAGGACCATCAGATACCAAAGGATACCAGCTACCGATACCCCTCACAACTACTGGTAAATGCCAGCTTCTTCCAGAAATGCTGGTACGGGAAAGAACATGCCTTGATGTGGATCTAATGTCAAACAGAACATTTTGTCTCGCTCGACTGAACCTCTCTTCAGCACGGGAACTCGTTCTTCCACAGAAAACCGGAAAAGCTACTTTTAGACGGCGTTGAAACGGACGAGGACATGCTGCTCGGCTGCCATTAAGAAGACCTTAATGCCCAACGGTCAGCCAGCCACTGCAACCATGGAACTCTGAGCTTTGTAACCTAGCAACGACATTCCTAAACGACGTTAGGACCATATTGCGGTCACGTAGTCGCATATAAAGTTGATAATTTAAACAAAGGACTTTTTCAGGCCCCAAAGCCTGAATATAACAAAAAAGATCTCGATAGACTGTCCCCTGCAGTTCTCGAACCTGTGTCGAGATCCCCTCGAGGTTCTTACCTGACAGACTGGTCCGAGAGCCAGCCCGCGTCACACTGCTCGTAGCCGCTGCGGTACGCCGCCAGCAGCTGCTCCGGCGTGGCCACCCGAGCCCCAATCTCCTCACAGGCGTCCAGGGCCTGGTCGAAGGTGAAGGCGTAGCGGCTGGACGCGTCGCGGTAGTGGAACACCACACCTGATGACCCAGAAGCAGCAGTTTTCAGCCATGTATAAGAGGGCACAATAGATTAGCGTTGAAGGAGTTTGACTCCAAGTCCAAATTCCAAACCTATTGTCTGCCGTCGACCTCACCCTTGAGCAAGTCGACCGAACCCATAACTTCTCATTAATGACATACATAGAAAATATATTTCTGTGAGTCGGTATGGCTAAGAATAGATAGGAACTTGAACTAGATTGTCCTTAGTTTACTGTTGGAGTCAGACACTCGTGACTAACATTGCCTTCAGAGTCACATGTCATTAAGGAGCAGGTAGTGGTTAGGTAGTTAGCTTTTCTGGCTCAAGGATGCCAACAGGTAAGGCTGGAGAGATTGCGGCTCAAACCTGCAACCTACGTGCTGGGAGTCTGCCACACTACACTGCCCTTCCGCTAACCTTTGACCCCCTCACCTTTGACTTTGACCTGCACGGCGTCGTGGGCGTCCTCCAGGCCCTGCTGCACCTCGCAGCGGTAGAAGCCTGTGTCGTTGTAGCCCATGGCGTCCAGCTGCAGGCTGAGGTCGGCGGGGGACACCGCGTAGCTGAGCAGCGACGCCCGGCCCCGGTACACCTCGCTCACCTTGACGCGGTCGCCGCGGGCGACCAGGATCTCGGTGTCGCGGCCCTCAGAGAGCACGCTCCACTTGACGCGCGGCACCGAGAGCACGGCGCGCCGGCCGGCGGTGGAGGGCGTGGGGGGGGGCTGGGAGAGGGAGACCAGGCAGGGCAGGGTGAGGGACCCCCCCAGGGTGGCAGACACCTGCGGGGGGGTGGGGATGGTCACCTGCAGCAGCTTGGAGTCGTCTGGGAGCGAGGGAGGGTGACAGGTGAACAATCAATAGAAAACAAAAGGATTGCATGTCTTTTATAGTTCATAATAACTCAATAATAATCCGACTTCTGTAGGGGCTCCCTCATTGAGTGTGAAGACCGCCCAGGGATAACAGCCGGCCGACACATTTTTATAACCTCAGCTTCCAAGAACGTAAGTGTTTTTAGGGTCGGGGGTCTGGTGGGTTAAGTCCTCATTTTGGTACATTAAAAAATCCTAGAGAAGCTTATGCTAAGCCTGCGCCAGGTGATTGGAGTGTTTCTGACTCAACAAGATCCCACTGGGCTGAGCTGCACCGCAGGGGGCGTCAGCTGACCTTGATGCTCAGCGCAGAAACTCACCGCTTCCACAACAAACCCAAAGTCAGCAAAAACAGTGGCGCAATGGAAATGAAGCCCGAGAAAGTTCAGAGGTCACCTTATTAAATCGACAATGTTTTGACGGGGCAAGATGTGTTGGTGTGTATGTGTGTATTAAAATATTATAGGGCGAATGTGCCCACTGTATGCATGTGTGTGCATGTCTGTGTGTGTTTATTTGTAATTGGGTGTGCCTGTTTGTGCGTGTGTGTCTGTGTGTGTGTGTGTGTGTGTGTGTGTGTGTGTGTGTGTGTGTGTGTGTGTGTGTGTGTGTGTGTGTGTGTGTGTGTGTGTGTGTGTTTTTGTGTGTGTGTCTACCTGACTCCTGGATGGGAGTGGAGGTGGCTGGAAGGGCGAGGAGCCAGATGGCCCCCAGAATCACACCCAGCCTGAGGGGGAACAAAGAGACACAGCTGGGTTAGAGAGGAGGGAGGGAGGGAGGGAGAGGGGAGGGAGGGATGGGGGGGGGAGAGGGGAGAGAGGGAGGGGGGAGGGAGGGAGGGGGGAGGGAGAAAGAAAGGAACGGACGTAGGAAGGGAAGGTGGGAGGGAGTGAACCAAAACAAACAGCTGGGTTAGAAGAGAGGAAGGGAGGTAAGGAGGGAGGGAGAGAGAGAGAGGAAGGAAGGGGGGCAGGAGGGAACTATGGGGGGAGAGAGAGAGTGAGAGAGCGAGAGCGAGAGGGAGAGAGAGAGCACAGGGGTGTGTCCACGGTGGCAGGCGTGGCATATGCCCCGACATCAAACAGAGTGGCCATGTGAGGGCCACCCTTACTTAATCTGCCATATAAATAACATACCGCTGAACTAATTTAGTGAATTACGAATTCTCCACACTGCTTTGCAGCATGTTGTGGTCTGGTGCCAGCCCTGAGTTAATCAGTGCCACACTCCTAGGCCACCGAAATAACAAAATTAGGGTAATGAGGCCTTTTAAGCAACTTGTGGATGTGGAAAATGACAACGAAGCAAGCCTGGCCTGTCTGCTAAGAGATGCACATAGCGACACAAACACATGTATTGATCTGGGCTCTGAACCACACATCACACTCAGAGCACAGATACTTGGGTATCTGATTCCTACACTACACCTGGCATGTAGCCAGCTGTCATCACTCTAGCCCGTGTCGGTGAGGAGATATCGACGGGTTGCTCAGGTCAAGGACTGTTTGAACAGAAAGCCTGATTTGATCCCACTGTGTTTAAGGCATCTGTGTCTAAGGGATCTCTGTTTATGGAGAAGACTTTAGGAAAAGCAATGGATTTGTTGTAGTTTCCATTACTTTTTTTGCTTTCGACAATCAGGGGTTACTTCAACAAATGAATCAACCAAAAAAAGAGCATAAATTCTGACAGCAGTTATTACATTGTATCTCTAGGCTATCAACCAGAGACATGTACGATTTAGTAGAAAAAGCACTGCCCCTTAGAGCCTGAGGTCGCACTTTATATAATATAAGTGTGAGTGTGTACGTGCAAGTAAGGCTGTACAAGAGAGAAGGCGAGAGAAAGAGAAAGCAGGAGAGATGGAGAGAGAGACAGAGAGACAGAGAGAGAGAGGGAGAGAGGGCCAAAGCAACAGAAGAAAATCAGTGAAGGAGTGACTGCTTCATTCAGATGGAATGAGTCAAGCTTTAGGAACTGGTTAGTGTGCCCAGAATCCTGATTATCCCCCCCCCCCTACAAACACGAGTCGGTTGGAAGACCAACATTACACCCAACTTCTTCACACTGCACCCTTCATCTCAACAAGAAGCATCTTCAAAACCACAGCCGCAAGCTAGGCCAGAGGCATATAACCCATATTTTCTCTCCTGCGTCTATGTGCATAATGTAGATTGAACAAGGCCTGGGTTAATCCTAACCAAGATCAATTGAGTTTCTTTCAGAAGCACCAGGACCTCCTCGCGGTTGGTCTATGACTCGAACTATCTTCCATGTTTAGTCATTTCATCATCAAGCAGACGCTCAATTATCATTTAATCAGACATTATTATCCATAGCGACTTCGTGATATATATTTTTGCTACGTGTCATAAATCAGCAAGTGGGTTTGAGGGCATCTTGTTCAAGGATGTCTGCAGGTAGACATTGTGAACCCATGACCTTTGGGCTGGGATTCTACCCATGATGGCCACTACTCTCTCTATCCAGTGAAGCACAGTGGGCTCTGGGATGCACCTAGAGCCCCAACAATATTGAGCTACCCTGAATGACTCACTCTGCCCACGTGCCTCGTGACTGCTTTCTAAATTCTTGTTCCTCTGCAGTAAGTACTACCTGATGTCCTTCTAAACAAAATCAGGCATATTGTCCCTTGAAAAGTCGAGAATGAGCCCATTACAGTCAATTGGTACACACTTTCCCTGTTTGTTACGTCACACTTCCTCTCAGGGTTAAATGTGTGAGATAACACAGAAATGGTGTAAGAATGCAGCTTTGTTTAATTTCTAAATGTATTGAAAATGGGATTAAATAAAGGGGAATAAATAAAGATTTTTTATTAATTGGTTGAATGTTTTTTTTCCCTGCCCCGAAATTTTTTTTGGAAGCATGAGGTAAGGATAAGGATACAAATGACCTTTCAAATAAACTTTAACTTAAAAAAAAGAAAAGTATAACAAGGAGGGTGCTCATACATACACACACACTCTCAAAAACCCTTCCACTTCGTCTTTCTCCCACCGTCTCCCTCTCTCCCACAGTTTGGTGTGTGTTCGGTCTCTGCCCATGGCCTCATTTCCATATGCCAAGGACAGAGAGAGAGGGAGAGAGGGAGGGAGGGAGGGAGGGAGGGAGGGAGAGAGAGGGGTGGGTTTCCCTTAGGAGGAAGAGAGAGAGGGCATCTGAGGCAACATCAGAGGGTGTTTAGAAAGACGGAGGAAGCGTCCCCTAGAGCCAAGAGCCCATGTTAGCCCATGTATGCGCCAGCCAGGAAGGGTCAGCTTAGGCTTGTCGGCAGTTGGCTGAAGAGGGTATATAGGCTAAACGATTTGGAAAGCAACTTGGGCTGTGGGGTTTAAGAAGTTATGTCACAATATGAAGCCAATGTGGGAGTATTTCCTCGTCAATGATGTAGTAGGAAGCATAGGTGAGTGGAGGTGAGATGAGGTGAGGTGAGGTTGGGTCAGGTGAAGGGGGACGCCAGCTTTCATTCGAAAAAGCGGTGGCCTGCACCTGATGTCAGGAGAGGAGGAAGAGTGGGTCCTGCTCAAAGCTTCATCCTCTTCGTTCAATATGACCTCAATATGAAGAGAGTTATATCCTGCTCAATATCCTGACTGCCCAATTTACACACAGATACAGACAAACAGGACCCTGGGTACCCCATATTGGTCCCTCACACAGACATCTCTCCCTTGCAAGCACCACCTCTGCCTCTTTTCTCAACGGCTCCTCAACCAATCCCACGCAGTGCTACCTCGAATGACTCGCTCTGCCCATCTCCCACGGCAACCAGCGATCCCCAGTAAGGGCCAGGCTGAATGGTGGCTGGCGGAAGTCGATCAAGGGTGAAGTAAGGCTTTCGAAGAATGAGGTGATGGAGAGAGAGAGAGAGAGAGAGAGAGAGAGAGAGAGAGAGAGAGAGAGAGAGAGAGAGAGAGAGAGGGAGAGGGAAAGAGAGACAGAGAGATAGAGAGAAGACTGCAAGGCAGGCGGATGGAAATAATAATAATAGGGAAATATGGAGAGAGAGAGAGACATAGGAAAAGCCAGAGAAAGAGACACAAAGTGGAATAAAACAGTGAATGAAAGCGAGGAAATGCATGTGTATGCATTTCAGAAAGACAGGGGGAGAGAGAGAGAGAGAGAGAGAGAGAGAGAGAGAGAGAGAGAGAGAGAGAGAGAGAGAGAGAGAGAGAGAGAGAGAGAGAGAGAGACAGAGAGACAGAGAGACAGAGAGAGACAGAGAGAGACAAAGACTGAGGGTCATAGCAATACAGAGACAGGCAGAGCGAGAGAAAGAAAGAGCGAATAAGTGGGGGAAAGACAGAAGGTGAAGAGTTTCTGCCGAGTGCAATGGGTTCAGACTGAAGACTTCAGTGAGACTGAGTTGCGAGAAGCGGTCAGAAAGCCTGATCCAGTACCAATCAGGTCATATCAGCTCTGGGATGTCTAAGCACAAACACTGGAGTTAAGGAACAGCTCTGAATGAAGAGACAGCAGCCTTCCATTAGCTACAGGACTCTAACTGTTAGCATTGTTAGCCTTAGACACTGCTCTAAAGATGGGGGGCCAACTCGTCTCAGCTCATGGTGTGTGTGTGTGTGTGTGTGTGTGTGTGTGTGTGTGTGTGTGTGTGTGTGTGTGTGTGTGTGTGTGTGTGTGTGTGTGCGTGGTTGTATGTGTGTAAGGTGTGTGTTCATATTCTTGTACCAAAGTTTCTATGAACAATAGAGTGTGCTTTCAGGGCTTCTGACGGAAGCTTGGGGATTGGGATCCAGCCACAGATTTATAACAGCATCTGGACTATATACTGTTACTATATGAGAAAACACACAACACGCTAAGAACATCTAACACCAAAACATCTATCGTATCACATCACACCAAACCCATTCAAAGAACGTCCTTGATGAAGAGAAGCTCATTTAAGTTATTAATTCAAAAGTCAAGAATCAGTTAAAAGAAATGCTATTTTTAAAAGAGAATCTGCCTGTGTTGGGTCAGCTGCATACAAATCCTTAGGATAGGTGAGGCCTGAGACTGGTGACAGGAAATCTCCCAGGGGATTACTTTTTTTTCTCTGAATGCAAATGATTGCACTAAATACATCTGTAATCATATCAATTATATTATAGAACAGAACAGAAACTGTGTAATAAAAGTGCTAATCCTTACCATTGCAAGTCATAGTCAACGTATAATTATTTTGGCTGGAAATCTTTTATTCAGTGGAGTATTGTTCATTAAGGTGCTGCTCCTTTTAAATATACTGCATATGCTTGTTATTTTCAAGAACAGTCCGCTTCTTCTAATTAGCATGCAACTCCTCTTATGCATAATTATATTAGCATATTCTTCCAGAATGGCAGATCCTGCCACCTGGGTAAAGTGGCATAAGACAAATATAAACTCCTACACTTACCCTAGCTCTACATTGCATGGAGATTTTAGCAACATGCCATCAGATAAAAGTATCCATATAGGCCTATTGTTCGATCTTAAAATATGATAATCTCAGGCATTACAACCAAAAACAAAAACACAATTTATTTCCCTTAGGGTTTCGAGTTGACACCCAACTCATTCTGGCACTTAAGGCATATTTGACAGTTGAGATTGAATTATTAAAAGCCTTTAGAGAGGCAATGGGACCTCTGTGCCTTATGTATGTACTTAGTTGAACCACTTGTCTCAAAGGAATACTGAGATGGTTACAGGACGGTGATATGTGCAAAGCTGATAGATTGTATAGATGTACCGAATACCGATGCACTGGATAACCCGATACGAAATCAAAGTGTGGTTATAACACCAATCTAATTACAGAATATGCAGTATTTTGCCAGTCAGACCTCATCTTCTCATTGAATGACACAATGGAAAGGTTTTAATGAACTCATGCCAATTTTTTTCCAATGACCTTTTCCTGATGACTTTTTTAAGTAAAAAAAAAAAGCATTATTTGAGTAGGCTAATTAACAATTATTAAAAACACACTAGCCTTTGATTTATAGATTAAATAATACATAACATATCATACACATAATTGCATGTAAAACATTAAAGTCGATGCATGGTGTTATAGCCGATAGTATAAAACAGCATTCAATTTCGCTAAGGTTTAAATTGCAGGAATAGAGTAACCTCTAGGATTATTCGAGAGCATCGGCTTTCCTATACAAACATCAGTAATTGACATGATAAAGCATGGTTCCATTGTGTCTGTATGTTATGTAATGTTTAACCCCAATCCGGTGCTTACCTCATCTCCATCATTCGGGTGTTCGTCTGCATAAGTTCAGAGAGTCCTTCGGAGGACTCAGCAGGTGCAACTGTTCTGAGTCAACCGCCTACAAAAACTGCGCAACTGGTCAATCTTTCAGGAGGTAGCCTAAATGTGTCTCTATTGCTTTCTTTCTTTTTATTAACGTTGCCTCGCCGGTAGAGGACAGGTGGCAAATTTCGGATTTAACGAATTCACACCCTAATCACGGCACATGTGCATAGAGAATGTGACAAATGACTGAGCCTCGCCATTAAAAACTTGTCCGGTTTCAAGCAGAATTTCTTTGTGCCTGGTTCTAATATGGATAGTCTTAGCCGGATGGGAGGCAATGCCGGGGTGAGCAACAGTCTGGCTCTGAGCTCTCAGCTGATAACTGAAGGTGTTGGGATGCTGTTTAAAGAAAGCTTGCATGACGACACAGCCTACTGCGGCTTTAGTGTGGCGAAGGGAACGCCTCTCTTTTGGAAGGGACATGGGTGGGACGGTAGGACCTATTTGATGTTAATTAACTTTTTGAGCTCCAGATCATAAAGGTATTTTCTGATAATCTGCGAATTAAGCTGTTACCTATGAACCTAATGCATGTGTGCATTAAAAAAGGTTTAACTTTTCCGTGTGCATTAAACCGGATTAGAAATACCTGCCAACAGAACTGACAGTTGGCGGGCTGCATTGTATTTTTTTTTAATTAGCACTAGTCTCTCACTAGCCTGCAGTTTCACATATTTCAATTTAAATCGCTTTAAAAAAGGCGCCTCAACTTAAACAGGCCTACGGCATTCATGCAGCTTAAAGTTAATACGTCTACATTCTATGTAATATTTGGGTTATGAAATGTGCTGTCTTGAATCATATTTAATACAATATATGACAATATCATAGCCAACGCCAGAAAAAGGAGGTAGTGATGAAATAAGGTAGCATATTTACACTGTCTGCTAGGAATAGTTTACTCAGAAGAATAATGTAGATCTATTACAGAAGGGCAGGCTGCATGTGTCATTACTCTTCCAGTTCAACAATATCTCACACACACACACACACTACAATTTTTTCCATCATCACAACAAACAGGGTACCTGTCCACAATGACAAATATTTTCTTGCTATAAAGTTTTCTTACCAATGCATTTTGATCAACGATCTTACTTTTCAAGAACTATGTTGGCAGGTGACAAATCGATATCGTGGGCAGACTTCATATTTTATGCAATAGACATAGAAATGGAAAAGAATAGACGTATAAAAGGAGGGAACACAAGTCATTTATTTCGGATCCATTGAGAACGATGGCGCCGCACAGCTGTGTTACGGCGGGACACACGTCCATCACCAAATAGAAAAAACAGGTATCATGAGGTTATTTTTGTATTAAACCTCAACCTCAATAAAGCAAATCAGTCAAAATTAATTTTCAACTTATGTGAAATCAAATAATAAAAATCTTAAAAATCATTTAAGAGCCAGGGCCAAACAGTGGTTGGAGTGACCCATAGTTGGAATTACAGAGTGTTCATGGGAAGATCCAAATTAAACCCTGCTACGGTGGGTCTGGACTCGCATGGGTCTGGAACACCAACACACCCGCCAGCCTTTCCTTGACATTATTTAGAGGTTAACCCCTTGAACACTCCCCAGAAGTTGTATCCAGTGGCTAGAACCTTCTCCCAGTCGCTGGCCACGGCCCTGTAAAGCTTCATGGTGGCCCGGGCGTCCTCCAGGGAGGAGTGGCCGTCCCTCCCCATCTAAAGACACAACAACACAAGACAATGTTAAAGGGAGGTGGTCAGTAGAGGTGATCCCCCCCGTCGTCCGCCCAGTCGAGGCCTGTATTATGTAAAGAGCCAGTAGCTACTTCCAGAATGATATCAACTTCTACGACAGCATCGAGTAGCAATGTCAAGTGATGATCGATTCATGAATTGTATTTACTTATTTAGTCTGTACATTTTAAACTATAGGTCATAGCTAACATAGATTACTTATGTTGGACATGGCAGAGGTAACGGCCTATTCATGTTCTCAACACAGTCCTCTTAATGCATCCAAATTAGTCAACTACCTTCATAGACTTATAATTACCTCTATCTTTTGTATGTATTTATGTTATCAATAGCAGAAGGAGCCACAAAGCAAGCCGTTGTTTACTTGCGCTGCTTTATGTGAATATAGGTAGCTTTTTGATAACATGACGGTGTGAAGTAGCAACACAACAGCTTCATTTTAGATAGCTGCTTTCTCAGAAAGAGTGATAGCCTATTTTTAGTTATCGTAAAGGGAAACCATGCCCAAAACTAAAATCTCCAACATATGGATGCATTAAAGGTTGCCCAATGCCCACCCATCATAAAAAGTACACAATTTTACTCTCACATTAATAAGTGTGTGAACTACATTCTAATTGAATTCTCTAAATACAGGATACTTTTGCAGAAGGACGGAGCAGGCTCATCTTCAATAGGCCCTCCTACGAGAGAGGGTTAGCTTCATGGATACGTGTAGCACAACGTCACAGTTTGTATGGATGTGTGGAGCTATGCTCCCTATGGTAGATGTTGATGGCGAATACGAGTCCGAGAGAAGGTGCAGAATAACGTCCAGGAAAAGGCCTGTATGTTGTGTGTGCTTTATTGCTAATAAAATAAACCTGTATCTACCTGCAGTGTTTCCCACAGACCAAGGACCAATGTGTGGTGCGCAGGGGGGGGGGGGGGGGGGGGGGGTGGTGTGGTAGCGCAGGCGCAGCGCGGCGGCGCAGGCGCAGCACGGCGGCATGTAACTCCGCGTTTACATGCGGACACATTCGCATAGATGTGGAAGAACAGCTCAATCGGAATAGAAAAGTATCATATATATACGCCTCAATCGGTTCGGAATACAATTCGATGCGGAATAGAATAGGTGGTGTAGTCCGCTATAAATACTTCCGATTAGTTTGGGGTTTAACTTGGAGCAGCTGCAGTAGTTCGCAATTGGTCCACTCCGTCTGTACTTTAAAGGGACTCTCACCTTTGTTGCATTTGAGAATTACAGCACATTCAAATCATCCCACCTTCCTCCAATGCCCCACCCCCTAAGCGTTATTTTTTAGAGTACAAAACTAAGCGTTCTTTTTACTGAGTACTGTAACGACCTCGCCGGTGACATGATGTCGAGTCATTAGTAGTTGAAGGTAGTTTTAATGAACCAAAACCAGGTCACTGAAACCCGTAACATTATAACCAACGGCAGAAAACCTACACAAAACAAACCCCGGTTACCCCGGCAACCCCCAACACGGTTTCACTCGCGTGCAGGCCCCCACCCTCCTGTTCTTCCAAGGCCCTCCCCCAGCTGACCTAATGATTCGCCCCCACGCTGATTGACAAGAAGAACATTACAATACATGCACACAGAACAACTGGCATAACGGACAACGAAATATAATGTAACACATAACACACAAAGTATTCAACTGTCCCAGGGTCGCTACAGTACAAAAGTTCTAGACTCCCATGGGTTATGTTTAGACTCCCATGGGTTATGTTTAGACTCCCAGGGGTCATAATATCTACCATCCTGGAGCTCCAGATTAGCGGGACAACGTCGCGTCTGAGCCCGAAACGGGTCCCCTAATCGGACTGAATGGTGCAGTTTCAGTATGCCGTGGACCACTTTGGTCTGCCATCGTCAGTCGCTACGGTCGCTACTCGCTACTGTCTGCCGTGGAATCAAAACAAACCCTCTAGTTGAGGACGCGCCTTGATGACGCGGGCCCGAATGCGCCACAAGAAGCAGACGGAAAACCTTATATATCCATGCAGCAAACAGACAGGTCTGTCGGCCAATAAGGTCATTCGGTCCGAAGAATTTTATTGGTTGAAGTTTTCACTAAATATTATAAGAGTAAAATAATTGTTTGTTTTTACTCCTGGTGGGTCTGTCTTGCATATTAGAGTGTTATTACCTTATTAATACCAATTTAACCTTATCCAAAAAAAGTGTAAAAATGCAACAAAGGTAAGAGTCCCTTTAATGCACACCGAACATTACCAATGGAAATTGGATTTATTGCCTGATTCACGTCTTTGATATTATCACTCCGTAGTAGTTACAGTAGTCCGGTAACTTTTCAACCCCAGCGTGTCCGGTTGCTAAGCGACAGGTGACATCGGTGGGTTCATGTGTTAGCATCGTCGCTCTCGCTCCGTGTGTGTGTGTGAATGACAGGGAGAACGAGTGCTATGCAGAGATGAATGGACGGAACGATTTTTAGATTTCCAAATCGCGTTATTGAAAAAAAAGAAACTTTTTTTTTTTCTTTTTTTTTTTATACAAAAAAAAAAAAAAAAAATTACAAAGACAGAATCAATTCGTGGCGCTCGATGTTGATTCTGTGGCGCCGCGCCACACAATGGTCTATGTATGGGAAACACTGACCTGTATATTCAGGGCTGCATCAGCTTGTCCATTTTGCATTAGAACCCATTATGGATAAAATCGGACGCGATCCTCACATAGGTAGGCACCCGCCTACCTGTATTTCGTCGTTCAGGATGGCCTTGCTCAGGATCTTCAGGGAGACGGTCCGCTGCACCTCGAAGCCCCCTTTCAGGTTGAGCAGGGGGATCTTCTGGGTGTCTCTGGTGTGGGAGGGGGGGTGGACATAGGCCAGGGACTGGAAGTCGTGGTGGACGGCGTGGCCCACCACCACTTTGCCATGGAGCAGCTTGGCCACCTGACCAGAATGGATACCGTACGTTAGGACATTCACAATCTATTGAAAACCATCCTCAAATTGTTACACAACCTGGGAGAACTATTTGGCATTTTTTCCAAATGGGATAATTTCTGAATCATGAAGGACATTGCAACTTATTTACTAAAATAAAAATGACAGTGTGCACATCTTGTGGTATAAAAAAACAGATATCAAAGGGGTGATATTATGCCACCAGGTGTGAGTGTGATTAGCAATTACAAGTCATTTAAAAAAAAAAAAAATCAGCCTTTTCCTGTGTTTCAGTAATAAAAAGTGGGAGTATCCACCTAGATGAATGCTGGATAGATCAGTCTACCAGCCAACCCAGTGGATTGTAGCAAATGTTACTTATCTATCCATCATCCATCTAGTTGGACACTCCCATTTGTGACGTCACCAAAACTCAGGGAAGGGCATATTTTCAAAAATATTGTAATGGCTTATCCCACTCACACCTGGTCGCATAATATCACCCTTTTAAACATCAAAGAATAATACTTGTGAGAATAATAAAAGAGTACTTGTATTCCCCTGTGTTACCCGTTTCTTGGCTTCTTGGAAGGGCATGGCGTTGACCAGGTCCCTGGGCCTGATGCCGCTCCAACGCGTCCTGTAGCACGTAACGAGTTGATCAGGCTTGATGTACTCATCAAAGATCACGTCGCCCTCATAAGACACGACGCTGCAGCGGGCCAGCATGCTGACATGTCCCTGGGGGCCGCACCCAACCATTTCACAGTCTATGGCGGCATACTTTGAGGGGTTTATCGACGCTGGTGCCAGTGCTGGGATGTTCAAACCATTGAGTAAAGAGATGGCCCTTTGGTTTGAATCCGACACATCTCCTGGTACTGGAGCCCGCTGAGCAATGGCGGGCCCTGCTACTGCGGGGTTCAGGAGTTTGGCCTTCTTTGTTTTCCTTGAACGTTTGCTGGGTCTGCCTGAGACTGGACGGCGTACACCGGGTTCAACTTTGGGGTTTACCTTTGCAGGTTGGGGTCGAGTCGTATCGTGCTTAAAGATGACTTTTGGTTGTTGAGAGTGAGACCCTTCTGTGCTGCTCCCAGTCGAACTGGATTGACCTGCTTTGGCCTTGTCCCGCCGATGTTTGTATGGGGGTATGTATGGCTCCGACTTCGATCTAAGCAAGCCCTTCCGCTCCAAGAACTTCCTTTTTTTCAGAAACCATTCATGATTCGGATTTTGTGATGCAGACTTCTTTTTGTCACCAGAGTAAACCACATTGATAAACATGTCACATTGGTCCTTTTGTGGTTGGCCTTGGCTCTTTTCGGGTGTTGAAGCCGATTCACCCCCAATGAAAGTGTTCATAATACCAAACATGACGAGTAATTCATCGGATAGGGGTGTTTTTTTGATGAAAGGTGTAGTAGAATATGGTTCGACAGTAAATAACTGCCTTCTCCAACGCCTCAAACGTGTAAGCCTTTTTGCTTTCGGGTTCAAGAACTAGGGGAAAACTGCAAAACACAATAAATCACGTAAGAAAGTATGAAAACGTACAAAGGACGAGAACTAAGCATCTTTATATTCAACTCTGTATGGTTTGGTATTGCATTCTATATATACAGTACGGCAGTTATGTATACTGTACTGACAGACTGATCTATTTTTGCATTGTTTGTCCTTATCGATTAAAACGATATATACTCGCTTTAAATAGGTTGGTACTTACAGGTTTGTAAGATTATCGATTAAAACAACAACCCTTTCACATCGTGTTGGACAAAATAAAGGCTCCACAATCCGTAAAAATATAAAACGAGATTATTGTTTTTGTGTGATGCTAGCTACAGTTAGCTTATTAGCTCTGTTTTATTTTATATGACAAGTTATTGAAGATAAAAGATAGTTATGGTAATAAAAGTAAAAACCTACCTTAATGCGAGAACGAGCTGAGATAAAAATGAACTGCGGAACTGTGTAAACCTCCCAAAACATAATTTTGGACCTTCCAACCAATTGGTCTACCCCCAACCACAGTACCATGAGGCGCCACACGACTGCACCAATAATCAGCAGAAATCCATGCAGAAATCGCGAGATTATGATTAACAACTACTTCCTGTTCCGGGTTGCACCCGTTTTGTTTTCTGCCTCCTATCTGCTTCCAGTTTCACTTGTTGTTTTGTTTTAGAAAGTAAAAAGCTGTTATACGTCTCTGTAATCCCAAAATGATTAAGTCATTCATTTTTAATTTCGGAAAAAAATCTTCACCGAAAACTTAATTGGCCACCATATGTGCTCCATAGTTGAATGGAGGATATCTTATAACAGAAGTTAAAGTATCTAAGCTTTTAAACATTACTGAGTCCTTAAATGTTAAGGCATTTCTGTCCTGAAAAGCCTCGTCCAGACTTGGGGCTTTCATCTTCAACAACATACAGGAGCAAAACCTTCCGATTTAAATTCGCAGATGTTCACATTAAGTCTCTCATCGCAGGACCAGAGGGATCTGGCGAGGAACCTTACTACGTTTCTATCCCAATACAAGTACATATCCGACTCCTACATAATTGTAAGTCGTATTTCACTCCCCAACCCTTATTGTCATTGTATATCCTATCTAGTGGGGGGGGGGTTCACTTTCATAATAAATTGTTAACTGCATTAGGTCAAACTACTCTAATGTTCCACAGGAATTCTTCACAGAAGACCTCTGGGAAAGACTGCCAGCCCAATGGCGTGAGGTGTTATGTGGTTTATCGTTTCCCCAGATCGCAGATCTCTTACTGGACACAAAATGTCAAGAAAAAAGGTATTGCATTTAATTTTACAGAAAGGCGTTTGGAACCTCTCTTGTTATATCCTTACATAGGCTTGATATGGGGAGATTGACTTCCAAACGGACTTATAATTATCAAATGGGGTATTTCTGATTAATCACGGAGTGTGATGCAATGCATATATATTCACTGGGATATTGATACCATCAGATTGGTTTAAAATTATATTTGGTGCTACGGATGCAAGTTGGGATCATTTCCACCCCAGAAACGGTTGGGACCTGATTTGTCCCTAATATTTGTCATCAGAGTCAAATTTTGTAAGTAAAAGCGTTGTCATTACAGATACCCATCCGCATGGCCTCTGTCTCTGCTGGCGTTTCGTGCCACTGCCCATGCTCTGTCCTTCCCCAGACGGGCTGGGCAGGGTGGAGCAGTAGACCCAGTGGAAGAGTTCCTGAAGAACCACAGCCAGAGCTCCATGCTGAGCCATATCTTCAGGAAACACGTCAAGCCGAAGAAACAGCATGAGATCCGCAAGCTTGGCTCGGTACGACCTATGGTGTTGTTGTATGGAAATCTATCGAGTTGTTGGTTATGGTCATATGGTGCTTACTGCTAATCGGAAATCTTGATCTATATTGTACTAAACCCTTATATCTCTCCTGGGATTAATAAAAATCTTATCTTGGTAGTTGGTAAAACAACTTTGCGACCAGTCTAATTGCGAGGCGGTGGTTGACGTTGGATCTGGACAGGTAATTTGCTCTTTTTAAGTTGTCTCATGTATAATTTTGAGGAAGCAACGATTCATATGTTCATATTATTCGCAACCACGTAGGACAGATACTTTAACAACATTTAGAAAGTATTTAAAATAAAATTTGGAACGCTTAAATCCAAAGTATCTGTTCTGAAGGGGCACCTCACTCGCTTCCTGTCCTTCGGCCTGGGACTGTCAGTCACGGCCATCGAGGCGGATCAGAGGTTGGTGACCATGGCAACCAAGTTTGACGAGGAGCTCCGATGTACTTTGGAGAAGGAGAAGACAAGGGTTAGTCCACTGTCAGTTGCATTTACAAAATACTGACAGTTTGTGGACAGGACTTGACTTGTCTCTCTCTTTTAGGATGGACCCTCCCATCTTTCTAAATCCGGCCCATCGCCTCACCACGTGGTTGGTTGGGTGAACCCAAAGGCATCATGGGAGCTCTTCCTCAGGCAGCTCAGAGAGGCAGAATGCACGGCTGCGGCTCCCTCACCTCTTGACTGCTCAAGTAGAAAGCGACGCAGGAACTCAGCTGAGCTAGACCAAACCCAGGCCCCCCTCGCTACTGGACCAGAACCCAGTGCTCTCTCCATCCCTTTCTCCGTCTCGGCCACAACTCCGCCCCCACACTGCTCCACCAACAGCTTCGGTTGTAGCCCACACGGGCGGCACTCAGGAGAGCTGGCGGGGCAGTCGGACAAGTCGCTAGTGTTGACCGGCCTACACGCCTGTGGGGACCTCAGCGCCACTCTCCTCCGCCATTTTGTGGAGTGCCCTCACGTGCGTGGCATCACCTCCGTGGCGTGCTGCTACATGAAGATCACCACCAGGGAGTACCCGAGCCCCCCAGGCCTGGTTGTGGCCCCCCCCGCCCCGGCCCTTGCACCGGCCCCTCGAGACCCCCTCGACCGGCCCCGGCTGTTTGCCGACAACAGCGATGGCTGCTGTCCGGGCGAGTTCGGCTACCCGATGAGCTCGTGGGTGCGGGGCTTGCCGGGGCACGGGCTGTCCTATAAGGCGCGAGAGGGGGCGTGTCACGCCATGGAGGACTACCTGCAGAGGCTCAGGGAGGGGAGTCTGTTGCTAAGGACACACTGCTACCGGGCGACCCTGGAGACCGTCATCAGGGAGGCTAGGCCCGAGATGCGGCGGGTGGGCGTCCAGACAATCAAGAAGGCCCACTTACTCCCATTTACAGAGTGAGCTTGTGTCTTTCTTTACAACGCAACGACCAGCCTCATCTGATAATGTTATTTCATACTTTTATTGGTATATTTAAAAATGTCACAGAAGCATAGGCAATAAATAACTTTAAAGGTGTGTCGGATTTAGTGGCATCTAGTGGAATAGACTTGCCAGTAATAATAAGGTTTTAATTAGTGTATAGAAAGTAAGAATCGTGGTGTTTTTAGACACATTAGAAAGAACCTTTATACCTACACAGGAAGAGGGTAGTCTTCAAAATGTGAGCCGTGTTTCTACAGTAGACCAGAATGGACGGCTCTAGAGAGGACACTTTATTTGAATCATCGCTATTTTACATTTAAGCTATGACCTATCGTTTAATAGAATACAGTTCCAAGTGTTTTTTATAAATCTGTCAAGGAACCTCATCACTTCGTTACTCAATGCCGTTTATGCCGATTATGTCATAATTTTGGGAGGGGGGGTATTCAGTTGGTTGCTCGACGCCGCACCTTTAATGCATATATACACTAGTATCCCCTTCTTTTTGAAATGCATCCAGGACTGCTTTTCAAAGTCTACGTTATATATATTATATGCATGTCATGGTTATGGGCACCCACTGTCTGCTAAAGCTATGGTCCCTCAAACTCCAGGTACGCCCGCCTTGGCCTGGCCCGCCTGGGGCTCCCGCCCTCTCTGCTCCTGGAGCCAGGCAGGCTGGAGGCCATGCTGGACCAGGAGGCCAGGGTGGTGGTGTACTTCAGCCTGGCCCTGCTGTTGGCACCCGCTGTGGAGACCTTGGTGCTTCTGGACCGCATCATCTACCTCCAGGAGAACGGTGAGGGAGGGTCACATGGTCTGCTGGAGCCCTGGTCTAGGAATCATCCTTCTGTAAAGGGAGGTCAGGCGTCCATAGTGTGCGGAGCTGACGGTTTTTGGGCTGCTGGCCCTTGGTCCTGGCGGTTTTTAAGTTGCTTTCGGCACATCACAGACCAATGTACTTTTTAAGCTAAATAATATGACAATGGACGTCTTTCTTTCGCTAATCTCTTATTTTGTCAAATTAAACGATAAGATGGAGTTTATAGTTTTAAGAGCAAGCTACTCGATGGCTAGAGTGCAGACATTTGGGATGTGGTGGTTGAAACGCCCAAACCACTGCCCCCAGAGAAATACATTTAGGTTACACACTACATTGGTTGAGAGGCTGGCCTGTAAACAAATACAAGTAAACGGAGGAGCTGCAGTTTTTCTGGATCAAAAGCACCATAATGTTTACATTTCTCATAGGATCTCAATGACTCGTTTTTAAATTCATATAACCTATTTTATATAAATGTTTATTTTTATTTTGACTCCAATGTAAACCCTTGGATAATAATTACTCATTAAAATCTGTTGATAAATGTAAACATAAGTTATATTTATCAAGAAAAACCCCAGCTCCCCCGTCGTAACCATTTACCTATATTTGTTTACAGGCCAGTCTTCTCTCAAACATGCTGGCAACGTCGACCTATGACCCAGAGCCCAAGGTGGCGTCTGTATGCGTCTATGATTCCCTCTATATGGCTAGCTAGCTGCTACCCTGAGGAATAAATAGTGCTCATTTTAGTGAATAATATTGTTTCTATTTGTGTCCATTCTGCGTGTCTGTAGGTGTGAAGAGCAAACTATTACCTCTGTTTGATCCAGAACTCTCCCCACGTAACTTTGTGCTGGTGGCCATGAAGACGGATTGTTAACAGAAATAGCTGTGGTGTAATTGAGATCTTTGTCCTTTTTGTTTTATTTTATATAAAAGGCCTGTCAATTAAAATAAATTAAAGACATTTTGCTAGTTTATTTCCTTGTATGAATACATGTAAGAATGTTTTCATACAATGTTATTTGTAGAATGTTCTTCACCAAAACATAACATTTCGTTACATTGTTTTGACAGCAGGTGGTGCTATTTGATAGAACAGCGCGACTTGACAGAAATAATGTAAGTCGTTGTCCTATTGTCATCTTTTAAACAGCCTCTATTTTACCCCTAGGTGTGAGTGATTAGCCATTACAAGCAGTTTCAAAATCTGCCCTATGATAGTGACATCCCAAATGGGCATGTAAGCCTATATATAATTACTTTACCAGAGACACGCCATCTCTGCACATACTAACAGTTAGGCCTACCGGTCATCACTGTTAAATCCCTCGTTTGGATGCATCAACATGCAAAGTGTATAAATGCAATAGATTGATTTTGGCGAACTTCAGTAAATTTCAAGCAATTTCAGAACTATCATTTGTGTAGTCATTTTATGAAGCTTTTAAAGTTTGGGATTTAATTAAAGCAATCTTTTACATAAATTTACAAGATGGAAAACATTTTCCATCCTATTATGAACTTTACTAGAAAGTAGAGGAAAGTATGGTGTACCATTTATGTATGCAGAATAGTTATTTTGCACAATACAGGCTTATGACTGAATGAAAGTATAAAATACGGGTACAATATGTACACAGAACGCATCCCTTAACCTCACACAGCTGTATTGTTCTCAGTTAGCGAGACGGATGAAGGAAAGGTCATTGATTTGGTACAAACTGAACAAAGTGCTTAACAGAAGCTGTGGAGCCAGCCGCACGATAAGATGGGTTCTTAAATCATCTGAGGCGAAATTGAGTATCCCCCTTCAGAGGAAAGAAGTTTATCCAGTTAAACCGCCGGTTGGTTGGCCACTAAATGGCCTTCCAAAGTTCCAAGTGGAAATTCATATAGGCCTACTCCGCTTATAAAGTTACAGTAACATACACCATCCATCAGACGCCATCCGGCCATACAAAAGGGATGTAACTCAGCCCCGGCTCCTAGTGATGACATCATTACCAGCAGACCACGGCATTGCCAATTAAAAATCACTCACTGGCAAGTAGACGGTTGAAAACTAATGAAAGTCCGAAGCCCTCTAATGAAAGAGCTGTTGACACTCATTGCAAGGTCTGTTTACTTGGCTGATGAATGTGCTCAATTTACACAAGGGATATATATACAGCCGGGTAGCAGCTTCATAAATTCTTTGGATATTTTACAAATATGCATAGATGACAAAAAAAGGACACTCAATATCCCTGAACACAAGTTTAGGAAAAAAGGTGTAAGCATTATTAATTGTAGAATATAGTTTATTTATTTGTGTGCAGAAGAGGACATCTTTATTGACAAAGATGAACAAAAAGAGCTTAGGTAGTCAGCTAACCCCTCCAAAACAGTGGTACAACAAAATTAAAGTGATCTTATGCCAGTTACAACACCCCAATACTGAGGGGACAGACTATCGATTTTGGCAGAAATGTTTTGTTTCATAAATTACCAAAATCGATCTGGATTGCAGATTCCGTGGAGGAGCATTGGGTGGGGGGGGTGGGGGGATTACTTCAGTTGGCTCTGTATGAAGAACTCATTGCAGGCTACGGTCAGCGCCGCTACTAGAACCACAAACTCCTGGAAGTCCACCTCCCCGTCCTGGTTCTCATCCAGGTCCCGCATGATCTTCTCCACCACCAGCGGATCGCTACTTCCCTGAAACAGACATAGCAGCCAAAACATGAGACGGCGCAGAGAGAAAGCAATGAAATGAGAAAAAGGCAGTGCAAAAAGGTATTTTTGGGGGAGAGAAGGGAAGAGGAATGCATTAGAAGATCTTCATTGCCTCAGTGAATACATAGTGGACTTCACTTAATCATTTATTATTGCAAGATTTTGATCAATCTAAAATGTTTAAAGCCTGAAGGTAATGAACCATTTCGGATTGTTTTACATTGCAATCCTTGCAGCAGTGTTTAAAAAATAGAAACATCCAATACATTTTCCCTCTACTAGCACACACACACAAACAAAAAGTGAAAAATAAAATTCAGGAAAATCCCTGAACAGGTCTTCATACTAAAAAAAAAACATTGACAAGGGATCAGTCTGCTGTCGAAAAGGCTATGATGAGGTGCAGTGTACTCAATTCCCTTGCTGGAACCGTACTGAAACACTTGTTCACTTTGGTTAATCACTGCATTCAATGACCAACAGCTGTGCTTTGCCATGGCTTACAGGGACTTTAGTAGGGTTCATCACAGCCTTTTCACAGAATAGGTGCTATGAGCGACACCTGTGTATCTCCAAGGATGACGCCTCTTTGAAAAGGGTTTATTGGGCACCAACAGTCCTTTTGTCAAAAGGAATAAGACAACATTTCTTAGGCACGGTTAAATAAACTTGGGATTTTGCTGTACACATCAGTTTATTCTTACACTATTATCTGAGAAGGTTAATCAGTTCTCATTAGCTCATATTTTTCATATTTCCACCATTAGATTAACATACAGGATTAAAAGTGTATACAAATCAAGCACCAGGAAAAGCCCACTTACAGCCAAAAACTCAGAGAGTTCCCCCTGGAGAAGGCTCTTCATCTCAGCTTTGCTCAGTTTGTATTTGTCTCCCTCCTTGGACGAGTAGGAGTGGAACACTTTGATCAGGCCTTCCATGGCGCTCTCCAGTTGGGAAGTCATCGTATAGATAGCGTTGTCTGTTCAGATTCCTGACCGGTACACCACCAGGAAGTAATTCAGTAAATAGGTGACTGCTTGGAAAAGTACAATATTTGTGTTATGTTACGTGGATTTGCAAGTGTTAGTCATTACTGTTATATTTGTACATTTTGTTCATTTTATATCATCCATGGTCAATGTCACGATGCTCTTATGATCAACATTATGGTTCAAACATGATCACAGGGTTAATGCAATTAGTTTACAGCATTCAAAGTGGCTAACCTAAACCAACCCTCATCCAACCGATAACTGACACTCTTCTTGAAGGGAACAGAGTCACAGCACCCAATCTGACAGTTTTAGTGGAGCAACAAAGGACTATACCCCCTGCAGAGAAAGAGGTCATCAAGGGCAGCCGGGGAAGTAGGAACGTGGCGCTGGAATTGCTTTGCCATTCCATTAATGCAAGTCATTTGATATCCGCTAAAAGGTAACCAACCTCATCTTGCCATCACCCACAGTCCCCGTGACGGTGTTTACTAGGAATATTACAGATTCTTAGACCTTATGGAGAGATTTTCCGCAATAAATTATGCAACCCTGCGGTCCATAATGCATGGCTACTGAGAGACGAGGGAGAAGAGGCTAATTTGGTAGAAAGACCTTTTCAGATCTTTCTTACAAATTAGGCTTTGGCCTAGGCTGTACATCACATCCTAAAAATGAAAAAGCTGCCATTAAACTGGCTCCTATCGTTCTAGTTCGACAATTAGTGAGGCTATATTCGAAATGTCCCTAATCAAGTAATTATCCCTTAACTTTACCTCAGTTTCTAGTATCTACCTTGCGTCTAAAACGGATAATTTGCACATGTTCAAATGCAAGTGTTACTTTTATTTGACGAATTATTACTTAATATCCCATGTCTGTTGTACTAGTGGGTCAGTACTATGACTATACGATTCACAAGTTAGTAAAATAACAAGGCAGAACTCACCTCAGTGTTTAGGTTATCAAGCGCTGGTGGACAAACTCCTCACCGCGACTCATCAATTAGAACCTGGCGTGTCCTGCAGCATGGATCACCTGCGGCAACAAGGCAGGTTTGCAGTGACGTAATACATAGCATTGGTCAATCAGATTAAAATGTTTTTTTTTTTTGTTTTTTTACATAGTTCATGGTTCACCCCCTTAAAAATAAATAGATTGTCGTCAGGAAAAAAAAAATACAGTAGGCCTATAATTTGATAATGGAACATGTAAGGACCTGGATTTGTGTGTGCCAATGCTATAGGTGCCAATGTTTACACTTTTATACTTTGTATAATAGTATTTATATTTGATTATGGATACATAGTATTTGAAATGTGTGTGTATTTTTCAGGGGTAATGAGCAACCATGAATTTTTGGATCGAAAATGCTAAACTTTGGCTACTAGACGAAAGGGGCCAAAGTGCATGGAGGGAAAAACTCATGGGTTCTTGTTTTAATTAAAGGCACCCAGTGCAACTTTCGAGGCTTAAAAATAAACATTCAATTTCTAGTCTTTTTTTACACGTAGTAAGTTTCAATAACTCCATACCATTACATACAGACATTTAAGCAGCAAAGATGAGACGTCGTTGTGTGGTGAGAACTGATAACAACAATGCCGCCATTTTCTTTATTTTTTGTAACCTACAATAAATAAAGCAGGCTTCCAGTCAATGGAAAAATGGCTTCTCCCCACCGGCGATTGTTGTTTACGATTTTCTATCAGTTCTCACCACACAACGACGTCTCATCTTTGCTCCTTGAATGTCGATATGTAATGGTATGGAGTTATTGAAACTTGCTACGTGTAAAAAAGACTAGAAATTGAATGTTTATTTTTCATTGAATGTTTACATAAAGTTGCACTGGGTGCCTTTAAAGGCACCCAGTGCAACTTTATGTAAACATAGGCTAAACATAACATTCAACATTCCATACCATTACATATCGACATTCAAGGAGCAAAGATGAGACGTCGTTGTGTGGTGAGAACTGATAAAAAATCGTAAACAACAACAATCGCCGGTGGGGAGAAGCCATTTTTCCATTGACTGGAAGCCTGCTTTATTTATTGTAGGTTACAAAAAATAAAGAAAATGGCGGCATTGTTGTCGTTATCGATTTTGTATCAGTTCTCACCACACAACGACGTCTCATCTTTGCTGCTTAAATGTCGGTATGTAATGGTATGGAGTTATTGAAACTTACGTGTAAAAAAGACGAGAAATTGAATGTTTATTTTTAAGCCTCGAAAGTTGCACTGGGTGCCTTTAAAACCCATGCTTTTGTTTGAAAATAATCTTCAAAATAAATGTTATATTTGAATACTTGTTTTTTTATCATAATTGTAAGAATATTGAATATGAGGCCTGGGCAGCCCACCATGGTCTAATGAGGGGATATAATGAGACTATAAGGATATTATTTTGTACAGTTTCGAGTAAAACGTTACTCATGAAAAGATAATGCTTCTGATTACAGTTTTTATTATTTAATACATTGTTGGTGTAAAAATATATCACAAATGTCCAGCATTCTTGAATTTACAAAGTCAAAGCATATGACAAAACAAAAGTAAAGAAATGTTTGTAGAGATACAAAATAATAACAAACTGCAAGCATTTGCAGAATTTTACATTCAATCTTTCAGAATACCATGCAAGCTTCTGAACTTTCTCCCCTAATGATTGTCATGGTGCCATGGTGGAAGTTTAAAAACGGCCATCTACAATATTCTGATCCTGCAATACCATATTAAATAATAAGCGCCATAATGTTATCTAAGTCTATTCTAAATTTAAAAAGAAATATCAGCAATAAAGTTTCTATAAAAAAAACCTGGTTCTGCACATATTGGCAGTTCAAACAATAGGCCTATTAAACCTTTTGATCCTTAAAGTGCTTGGCTATTATCTTATTTATCTGATTAGAAAACAATGTGTCCCTTAAAGCTAAGGTAGGCAATTCGTTTTTGAACCATTTTTGTCATATTTCTCTCTACATCCCTACAGCAATCATTAGATCAGAAGCTCTGAAAAAATGAAAGAATCCTCTATATGTGGCTCTGGCAGGCCTGTACAAAGCCCGCCCAATCACTTAATTTGGGCCAAATGAAATGATTCGATGGCCTACCTGTCTGTCTACCTACCTACCTGCATGTACACTGCCTGTGCACTCACGTATTACAGTCTTTCAAAATGCTAGGCAGATGTATTGCTAAAGGCAGCAAGCTAGTCATTTTTGGATATTTTCAGAATCGAGCTGACTCTTCAAAACTGTCTGGTGACTCCAAAGTTGCCTACCGTAGCTTTAAGTAGTGTGTGTGTGTCAGTTTCCATTGAACAGAAGAAGGATTTTTTTTTCTAAATGTCCCCGGTCAGAATGACCAATGGAAATAATTCTTTGCACAATTTGAATTGTGCCAATTCATGTTAAACAATGAGGGTTTTGATTGACCCGACCCGGCCCACCGATATTTCCCACCACTATCCTTGAGCCGGGTCGGGCTGCCAAATATCAAAAGTAAAAAAAACAAAACGTTAAAATGCCGGTCATGTGACCTTCCAGGTCACATGACCGGCACCAATTGTTTTCTATTGTGTGTTATTTGGGTGCTTACATGAATGGCATTGAAATACATTTGGGTGTGCAATGTCAGTGCATATATATGTGTGGGTTGATCAGTCAGTGATCCAGAGCCTCTGAAGCAGAAAACAGTTTACAGATATGTCTTACAGAGGGACACGTCACAACAAACAGGTTATTGACAGGAGTACATCATGGGAGAGCACTTTGGAGCCAATTACTTCATGGCTGCAGGGTCTCTCAGAGATAGAAAGGCCCACAGCAGATCCATGCACCTCTATTTTGAAGGACGTTGCATTGATTTTGGTGCATTTTCTTGCAAAGCTGATCTTTAGACTGCTATCGGGATGGGCTTGAGGAATAGTTTTTTATAAGTCTCAATTTCCTCTCCGTGGAGCTCTGCTTTATTTACCCCGTGATCTTGCTGGTCCACCGACCACCTCCATGGGGGGGCTCTATCATGGACCAACCCGGTATCACGCGATTGCGTGCTCCTGCGCACGAACGTTAATCTATTGAAGCGTGTTCCAGAGCACGATAGTCAGACTTTTTGTGTGTTACACAGAACGAAATGTAAACCAATGCATTCTGAATGGGAGTGTTCTAAGACAATTAACTAAACGGTACGAGAAAGAGAGAGGGAGGGACAGAGAGAGGCTTCAGAAAGGGTGTGCGCAGATAGTACAGTGCACCCTAGTTATGTTTATGCCAAAACCACAAATGCGCGCTATATATATATATATATATATATATATATATATATATATATATATATATATATATATATATATATATATATATATATATATATATATATATATATATATATATATATATATATATATATATATATATATAGGATACATATAATTAGGCTATAATTATATTATTTAGCGTGTAATGAGACAATCTATAGCCAAATTGTCGAAGATGCCCGAGAATCTCCGGGGATATCAGCATGGGAAATCGGCGAATCAGACCCATGAACCTATAAAGAAAGACGTCATCTCAAGCGGGAGAGAACGTTTGCGGTGCTGGTTTGTGTCACGTAAGTACAGGGCTCTCATGCATTCGGCGTGAGACACACGCAATTCAGCCCATGCACACGCTCGAACCTGTGCCGTGTTCCAATACCCGTACTGTCCGTACTTACTAGCCAAAATTTGAGTAAGATCCGGCGAAAAGAAGTATACTTCAAGGACCCGGATGCCGTACTCAAAACGGGCTAATCCTGAAGTGTGGATCGAAGGACACTCCCCGTAAAATAATCTACACACGCATAACTGTGATTATTATTATTTGTTTTACCATTAGGCTGCACTACATTTGCTGAGTAATGAAGTTGTGTCATTAAGAGCTTGACGAAGTGAGGACCTGAATTAGTGATTGAGAGCTCAATGATCACTGAATATACGCCATATGAAACTATTGAATTTGTTTGTTGAATAAGGCCTTTGGTCTGGGCTAGAGTCCTAGAAGCTGGGCTAGAGTCACTCGTCGTTTGCAGAAGGAAGACGAGGGTCTGGACCAGTTCAACTATTAATCATGCTTCAGAAGAATTAACCTTTCTTGGATGGCAGATCTACCACAAGCCTCCATTGCCACAACCTCCAGATGGCTTACGACCTACGGCAACTCCTCGACTACTGCAAGCCAACAAATTGGCTCTTGCACACCAGACACGCATTTTGCTTTATTTTAGGTTTTCAAGCATCTTAAAATACCCAAATCATCGCTCCAATACACAAGTCAGCTAATGGCCTACAAGGAAATGCTGAAGCTAGTGTTAGTGATGGCGATAGAAATGGACAAGCTTGCGTGTACAAATATGCAACTAGAATTGCAAGGTTCACAGCCCAGTTGCATAAGTGGTCACAACCGTTGGATTGTAAGCAAGGGTAAAAAAAATAAATAAAAAAATTCCCACAAACTAGTCAACATGGTCAATTGAAAGCCTGTACAAAACGACCCTGGAATAGTCAAATGCAGCTTTACTGCGGATGAATTAAGCCAAATTGCATAAACATCCAATGGTAAACAGTATACAAATGCAATCAAGGTTGCACTCACACTAGGCCATCTGGCCGTGACCGTCGCAACTGTGGCCTGGCCACGGTAGGCTCTTGTACATACGCCATCACGTCGCTAGCATCCAAACAATTCTACCAAACCTTAACCAACTAGTGAAAAATGGAACAAAACTTTAGCACACACCCAGTGACTAATCACCTTGTCCAGGGGTGTTCCAACGTGGTTTACCAGAGGGCCTTGTGGACTTAAAGTAAGCCACACATTTGACAGAGACAGCACGGAATGACGTTAAACTAAGCTAATCTACAGGTTACTAGTGCTAGTGCAATTACATGAGCATTTTGCACAATATTTGTACTCCAATGCTACGTAAAGCAGGCTTCTTCAGAAACCCGTAGCCTGCTAAGACCGAAAGATGGCTCTGGAAGCCACTACGGCCCACGCAGCAGATTACTGCGTGGACCGTGGTGGCTTCCAGATCAACCCTTCGGTGGACCATTCATACACATGTATTCCGAGGATGTTTTGAAGACACTGGAGTCCCATGGCACTAGATTCCTTTGAAGACTAAGTTGGTATGGGGGGGCCCAAAGGGGGCCCCCCCATAGATCTTGTCAGTCATCTAACACCTGTTAAGAAAAACACACACACATCACAAGATACAAATCAGCAAAGCTAGGTTAACAAACAGCGGCGACATGCATGTCAAGGTGCAAAGAGCAGGGATACTGATGGCTTGTGTCTGAGGAGACAGCCCAAAAACATCAACATTTAATAAAGGAAAATAACTTTTACTCACTGCGGTGGTCTGTTTCAAAGTGCCATGTTGGTAGCAATATTTGTCTGGGCTGTTCAGTCAAATTGTGTTCACCTTTAAAGGGGTGCGTGACAGGTGATCTCAATTAAGAGCTAATCAGAAAGAACACACACTGATCGGCCATGAGTGAGACGTTCAAAACGAGGACGAGGATTTAATGGAATTGTTACCATTTCAAATTCAAATTTCTTTATTATTGGATAGGGTATGATATCAATGATTTGGGCTTTGAGTAGGCCTATATTTCTTAAATATATTTCTTAAATCTTTTCACCCCTTCGCCTTTTGAATATGAAATCTATAATCTCAGCCTCTCTATAATTTGCCCAACACATATTTTATTGTTCAAATAAAATCCCATCCTTATTTTGCCATTCATATTGAATCTTTACTGTCTTTCATTGTACAACGCAATCATCTAATAATTATTCATAACGCTCTTCCATCTCCTTGGCTGCATTAAGACGAGGCTCGGGTCAGAGCAAAGATCGGGATCCACACATGATAAGGGATAAAGTTAATAAGAGTACAAAAAATTTAAGAAATATATTTAAGAAATACAGGCCTACTCAAAGCCCAAATCATTGACATCATACCCTATCCAATAATAAAGAAATTTGAATTTGAAATGGTAACAATTCCATTAAATCCTCGTCCTCGTTTTGAACGTCTCACTCATGGCCGATCAGTGTGTGTTCTTTCTGATTAGCTCTTAATTGAGATCACCTGTCACGCACCCCTTTAAAGGTGAACACAATTTGACTGAACAGCCCAGACAAATATTGCTATCAACATGGCACTTTGAAACAGACCACCGCAGTGAGTAAAAGTTATTTTCCTTTATTAAATGTTGATGTTTTTGGGCTGTCTCCTCAGACACAAGCCATCAGTATCCCTGCTCTTTGCACCTTGACATGCATGTCGCCGCTGTTTGTTAACCTTGCTTTGCTGATTTGTATCTTGTGATGTGTGTGTGTTTTTCTTAACAGGTGTTAGATGACTGACAAGATCTATGGGGGGGCCCCCTTTGGGCCCCCCCATACCAACTTAGTCTTCAAAGGAATCTAGTGCCATGGGACTCCAGTGTCTTCAAAACATCCTCGGAATACATGTGTATGAATGGTCCACCGAAGGGTTGATCTGGAAGCCACCACGGTCCACGCAGTAATCTGCTGCGTGGGCCGTAGTGGCTTCCAGAGCCATCTTTCGGTCTTAGCAGGCTACGGGTTTCTGAAGAAGCCTGCTTTACGTAGCATTGGAGTACAAATATTGTGCAAAATGCTCATGTAATTGCACTAGCACTAGTAACCTGTAGATTAGCTTAGTTTAACGTCATTCCGTGCTGTCTCTGTCAAATGTGTGGCTTACTTTAAGTCCACAAGGCCCTCTGGTAAACCACGTTGGAACACCCCTGGACAAGGTGATTAGTCACTGGGTGTGTGCTAAAGTTTTGTTCCATTTTTCACTAGTTGGTTAAGGTTTGGTAGAATTGTTTGGATGCTAGCGACGTGATGGCGTATGTACAAGAGCCTACCGTGGCCAGGCCACAGTTGCGACGGTCACGGCCAGATGGCCTAGTGTGAGTGCAACCTTGATTGCATTTGTATACTGTTTACCATTGGATGTTTATGCAATTTGGCTTAATTCATCCGCAGTAAAGCTGCATTTGACTATTCCAGGGTCGTTTTGTACAGGCTTTCAATTGACCATGTTGACTAGTTTGTGGGAATTTTTTTTTACCCTTGCTTACAATCCAACGGTTGTGACCACTTGTGCAACTGGGCTGTGAACCTTGCAATTCTAGTTGCATATTTGTACACGCAAGCTTGTCCATTTCTATCGCCATCACTAACACTAGCTTCAGCATTTCCTTGTAGGCCATTAGCTGACTTGTGTATTGGAGCGATGATTTGGGTATTTTAAGATGCTTGAAAACCTAAAATAAAGCAAAATGCGTGTCTGGTGTGCAAGAGCCAATTTGTTGGCTTGCAGTAGTCGAGGAGTTGCCGTAGGTCGTAGCCATCTGGAGGTTGTGCCAATGGAGGCTTGTGGTAGATCTGCCATCCAAGAAAGGTTAATTCTTCTGAAGCATGATTAATAGTTGAACTGGTCCAGACCCTAGTCTTCCTTCTGCAAACAACGAGTGACTCTAGCCCAGCTTCTAGGACTCTAGCCCAGACCAAAGGCCCTATTCAACAAACAAATTCAATAGTTTCATATGGCGTATATTCAGTGATCATTGAGCCCTCAATCACTAATACAGGTCCTCACTTCATCAAGCTCTTAATGACACAACTTCATTACTCAGCAAATGTAGTGCAGCCTAATAAAAAATGTGGTTGATAGGGTTTACATGTTTAAATGTGGTCAATAGTGTTTGAGTGTGGTCGCTAGTGTTTACATGTGGTCGATAGTGTTTAAATGTGGTCGATAGTGTTTAAATGTGGTCGATAGTGTGTAGGTGTGGGCGAGTGTTTAAATGTGGTCGATGGTGTTTGGATGTGGTCGATAGTGTTTAAATGTGGTCGATAGGGTTTACATGTTTAAATGTGGTCGATAGTGTTTAATTGTGGTTGATAGTGTTTAATTGTGGTCGATAGGGTTTACATGTTTAAATGTGGTCGATAGTGTTTATATATGGTCAATAGGGTTTACATGTGGTCAATAGGGTTTACATGTGGTCCATAGTGTTTAAATGTGGTCCATAGTGTTTAAATGTGGTCCATAGTGTTTAAATGTGGTCCATAGTGTTTAAATGTGGTCCATAGTGTTTAAATGTGGTCCATAGTGTTTAAATGTGGGCGATAGTGTTTAAATGTGGTCGATAGTGTTTAAGTGTGGTCGATAGTGTTTAAGTGTGGTCGATAGTGTTTAAATGTGGTCGATAGTGTTTAAATGTGGTCGATAGTGTTTAAATGTGGTCCATAGTGTTTAAATGTGGGCGATAGTGTTTAAATGTGGTCGATAGTGTTTAAATGTGGTCGATAGTGTTTAAGTGTGGTCGATAGTGTTTAAATGTGGTCGATAGTGTTTAAATGTGGTCCATAGTGTTTAAATGTGGTCCATAGTGTTTAAATGTGGTCCATAGTGTTTAAATGTGGTCCATAGTGTTTAAATGTGGGCGATAGTGTTTAAATGTGGTCGATAGTGTTTAAATGTGGTCGATAGTGTTTAAGTGTGGTCGATAGTGTTTAAATGTGGTCGATAGTGTTTAAATGTGGTCGATAGTGTTTAAATGTGGTCGATAGTGTTTAAATGTGGTCGATAGTGTTTACATGTGGTCGATAGTGTTTACATGTGGTCGATAGTGTTTACATGTGGTCGATATTGTTTAAATGTGATCGACAGTGTTTAAATATGGTCGATAGTGTTTAAATATGTTCTTTTCCCTCACTCTCCACCTCATCCCTAACTCTCCACCTCAAGCTGGTGTGTAGTGAGCGTTCTGGCACCGATTGGCTGCCGTGCATCACCCAAGTGGGTGCTACATATTGGTGGTGGTTAGTGAGGTCCCCCCTTCACTTTAGGCGTCTTTGAGTGTTATTAATTATTATTATTCTTCATGTTTAACCTCTGTTTTCCTTTTATTCCTAGTCTGTTTTACATAGTTTTGAATGATGACTATATGCTCTGTAAGGTGACCTTGGGTGTCTTGAAAGGCGCCTCTAAATTAAATGTATTATTATTATTAATAGTAAAACAAATAATATTAATCACAGTTATGTGTGTGTAGATTATTTTAAGATTACTCTCTTGTTCTTTTCTCTTGGTCGAGAGTGTGGAATGAGATTCAGTCACCGTTGATTCCCACGTGGTGCATAGAGATGCGCTGGTTCAGCCGCGTTGTGGATGCGGGTCCCTCAGCAGGGCAGGCGTTGATCAGACGTCTTCCCAGGCAGGGCGCGCGGTCTTCTCGATCACAGGGCAATCTTCAGAGGCAATCGTCTTCTCACTCCTCTCTTCAAGACGGTGTCACGGCACCAAATGTTAGATTTCAGCTTATTTCTAAACTGTTCGGACAGACCCTGCGTTGTGTATTTTCAGTCGTAGTAGTAATTCTTGAAGTCGAAATCAAAGCAACTTGACAGGTTGGATTAGAGGGTTGAATAGATGGTTTATTCCAGGATGTAATACAGCGAGATACAGACTTAGTCGAACAAATCGATGACTTGTTCCATGGCTGTCGAACCCTCTTCTCGTCGAACCAAAGGGTTGGGGAGAGTATAATACAAAAAGGGGATTTATGAATAACACGAAAACAGACGCACTCTCAGCACTGATAAGGTATCTGGCCCTGGCCATGTCCCGGAGGACCAGGTCGGTTCAACCTGGTTGAGGCATAACAATGGCAGAACACCCAGTCAGTATGAGAGGCCCTGGCTTGTCCCTAGACTAGAAATGTGAACAACAGAGAGACACTAAAATACACCAACATTCTACACTGCCTATCAAAAGAGACTTCTAAAACATATCTGCTAGAACAGTTCCTATACTTTTTGTATAATTTGGTCATGCTGCAAATTTACTTTTTGTAGTTGCTCCATATTTAGTTCTTTGACAGCCTCACCTGCTAGAAAAGTCTATTCAAATCGGCTAAATATAATGAACTAAATTAATAGCCATGAAATGTTGTCACTCATACTAATGGCAAATACCCTCTTTCAGTTGGTGGTTCAACACTGATGTCTCTCTAGGCTTGAGGGAGAGCGCACAAGTAAATTACACGAACGTCCTGGAGCAATTGGGAATAAACTTTTATTTAGTCAACCTGACCAGGGACATCTTTGAACTATAGGTCACCTAACCCAAACTTTTCACTCTTGTTAGGTTGTCCTTTTCTCTTGTTTTAACCCGAAAGGGCTGAAATATCAACATTTCAGGTATTCTGTTTGGATAATGTGCAAAACTTGTGGCTTCACTAATAAAAAAAATTAACGAATGTATTTTTCTTAATGTGGTTAAACTATTTAAAGATTTGTATGCAAAATATTTGTGGTCAATGAAACTCTGAAATTTTTTAATTTGATAAAACACAACTATGGGTTAAAGGTATTTGCTTTGGGCATTTTTTGATATTTTTAGAATCTAGCTCCATTGCCGTTAGAAATGGTGTCTCCCAGTACTGCAAAGTGCTTCCACAAGTTTAAAAAAAGAATGGGCAGAAAAGGAACTGCCAACTAAATCTATTTAACATGGGTAGAAAGTTTCCATGGAAGCTCTTGGCTGCTGGTTCCCAACACAGCTCCACTGTTAACCTGTGACCTTGCGTTTAACTTTTTTTGACTTTTGGTGACTTTCACCAAAGAGAAATGAACTGGTTAATACAATAAACAAGACATTTCATGGTACCATTTTGAACTGTTTGGGGATATTGCATTAAATCCATATGCTTGAAACTTTTCAATAATGCATAACAACGAAACAATGGAATGAAATAAATAGTTCAAGCAATTTGTGGGACTTGGCTGCTTTTACATTATTACTCATTTTGGGGGTTAGTTCAGTCTCTCCAACCTGCAGGTCGTGCGAAGAATCATGTGAATGGGAATATTCTATAAATGTCTTTATCATCTTTCGTCTCAACACTTCTGCTGCAGCCGCTGTTGAAGCGTATGAGTCCTTTGAGACCCCCTTTGATAAAAGGGGTTCTCAAATGTTGACCCTCAGTCACCTATTGCATCACTTCCTTTAGGGCTTCGGCCTCCTAATTGATCATTATAGTATAATTGAATGCCCTCTTTCATATATATGATACCTCCACCACTGGGACGTGGCAACAATTCTCCAAATCCATATGGGGGGATGCTTGTGGACAGTAGGGGTGTATACTCAACATAAATAGGAAGAAAACTCATCTCACAAATGAGTAATGACATCTCACAAATATTTATTTAATCAATTGTTTCAATTTATAATAATCCAAAATCCGTTGGCTTTTTGTCGAGGGAATCCAGGGCGACGCTCACTTCCGGGTTGGCCAACATACGTCATCCCTCCACCACTCTACTGTAAAAACACATGTTCAAGTTGAATGAGAATAATAATAATAATAATTCTGCCATAGTATTTATTTAAGGGGAGGGGGGGGGATACAAGTCTTTTGGCCATTTGTAGTGTTGATCAGCAGAGAAATAATTTGTCCGCAAAGACGGTGACGTCGCTTAGCAACGGTAGATGCTGGGGTAGACAAGTCACCGGACTACTACCAGAGCCCGTCTACGAAGAGCCTGGGCACTCCCTATACGCCCCATTGTACCGATTTTGGTTGTAGTTCCCTGAGACATCCACTGGGGGTGATCGCGGGCGAGTCCAGATTGAATGGGAGTCTATGGGGCTAAACGGCTAATTATGCCTCTTTCACCTGCTTGTCGTTGAAATATCGCAAATTTTATTGCAGATTCCGCAAGTTCAATATAGATTATGGTTCAAAAGTCAAATGAGTGAGTACTTATGTCCTTTCAATTTCTTACAGTTTGGGCCGTTGTTGGCCATACACGCTAGCATTCTGCTAATTAACGCTGATTGGTCAGGGACGGACTTGCGACTGATTACGACCAGAGACCCCTCTTGACGGCATCTGAAGCTGAAGAGCATTCAGAAACGTGTTAACTCAATTTTTGCGTACTGTATTTATATTTTCCTGCAGGCCCTTTTATTTTTTAGATAACCTCTCTCAATTTCTCTCTCGTTCTCGTACCTCTAATAAGAACCTCATTGTGGAAAAGGATTGTTTTTTGTATTTTGCTTTGGACAAGTAAACCCTTTAAAAACATCACGTCGTGGTCCGGTGGATTATTATCGTGGATAGTGGATGAGGTATGCGACGAAGGGAAAACGGAGCGTCAAGCTGAAGCTTCACATTAGAAACATTGTTGGCCGTACATTCGTCCAAAAAGGTATGGTGAAAGTACATGGGCATAAATGGAATTTCTTCAATTTCTTGTGTTCAATGTTCAATGTGTTATATACATGGTAGGTACGGTATGACCACCTTTAAATAAAACAGTCAATATCCCGCTCAATATCATTTAATCTGTCATTGTCTATTTTTCGAAAATAAAGATAGTTTAAAAAAAAATCCTCGTAAATGTGCAATGATAAACTGCACTTAAAGTGGAAACGGATTGTCCGTCTTTTCGTTTCCCAAGGACAGAAAAAGGTAACGTTCTTGCTTGCTCCTGTATGAATGGTCCTAGGCTACCTGAGGCTTCACCTGGTAAGGAAAGTGGCGCTGGAGCCCGGGTAATATCGCACATGGCTTATTCAAGTTGCGCGCTAGACATTCTCTAAAGTGTCGAGACTCAAGCACTTAACTTACCTTAACCGATTGTTCCATACAAATGGTTAGTTAACGATTTAACAACTTCAACATCTGCTATTACAGTCGTTATTTTTTTGTAGGACTTGGGCTAATGACCTTGCACAGAGGGAAAACCATCTACACCACTTGTCATTGATTTCTATGCATTCACTGATCTTTACAGATGGGTTTGTTTTAAGCCATTGAATATAATTGCTCTGCCATGCAACACATTATAAGCTACACATGTTTGTTAAATGAGAAATATGGTCTGGGTCACATTGAAACAGTAACAGTTGTAGGCCTATAACAGTAATTATACAAACATTATACCAACATTGCAACAGGCAAGTTTATTCAAACATCACACTAACAAGAACACAATAAGAACAGTAACTAATAAAAAAAAAGAGAAATGATTTAACAACACTGAACATACTGAACAGAGGCAGGGGAAAAGGACAGAGGAAGAAGACTTGTCCGTTGTCACAGCATCAAGGTCCGACTGTAGAGATCAAGAAAGGAAGAGGCATGAGAACAACAGAACACTGCTCTCTAGCAGATTGTTTACTGATGTAAACTAAATTGATGCAGTCTTAAAATTATGATTCTAATCCAGGTTTCTATTTTAGGAGAAAGAAATGGCTCATAATCGTTGCGAGAAAAGGGAAGTGCTTTAGAAACTGCCGTAAAGCAGTACCTCTGACAGTATTACAGTGTGTGACGTCATCGCATGTTTTTAACGCCTTTTTAGAACAGATACGTGACCTTAACGCCTCGTTTCCACATACGTATGTTTTTCGTATCCGTACTTCCGTAAATTTACGGAAGGGGTCGCTAGTGCTTTACGTACGGACATGAATTTATTTACGGACGGAACGATGGGGGAACGCATAATGGCCGTTTTTCGGAGACCGGTACTGTGGAATATGAGGATCGACATCTACCGCGATAAGAACAAAACCAACCAGGCTTGGAAGGAGATTGGTGAAGAGTTTGGCCTGCCAGGTAATTACATGTTTTGTGAAATATATTTGATTAAAAAGAGCGCGTTACCGTTGATAGCATGGTTGACCAATTCATGTTAGCTAACTAGTTTGAATCAATACAGCCGTATTGTTCATAAATTTGTTATTATGACAGGTAGGCTATTTTACCCCTTGCATAGTGTTATAAATATCCCAATTTACTCAAGCATAACACAATAGGGTAGGCCAGATTACTTTGAAATGTTTAATGTTGAAAAGTAAACTTATTGTCTTCCCAATAATATGGAATATGTTGCTATACCCAAACCTGGAACTGTAGTATACTGTACTGTAGTACAGAGGTTTTCTTTTAGACCAAGCATAAATTGAATGAAGTAATATAAAATCATAGGATCATTAATGTTTATTGTAATGTAGAGTTATCTGAAAATTGCAGTTATTATTTGAAATGGCAACAACTTAATATCTATTTCCCTTGTGCTCTCACAGAAAAAGACTGTAAAAAAAGGTGGCGCGACCTGAGGGATCGATATGTGAGGGAGAGGAGGGAGGCATCAGAAACCACAGCCAGTGGCAGCGCTGCCAGCAACAGGAGGCCCTGGTGCCATGCTGGACTGATGGCCTTTATAGACCCCTTCGTGGCATCCAGGATGACGACCAGCAACATGCCAGAGAGTTGTGGGAATGGTGTGGATGAGAGTGTGAATGAGAGTGAGATTGAGAGTGTGCATGAGAGTGAACGGGAGGCCTTCTTGGCAGCTACCAACTCCAGCATGGAAGATTTTGTGAATGTGAATGTGACTGAGAATGTGATGAATGAGACTGTGGCGAATGAGAGTGTGGAGAATGAGAGTGTGGAGAATGAGAGTGTGGTGAATGAGAGTGTGGTGAATGAGAGAGTGAATGTGCAAGTGAATGCAGGTCGGGCTGCAGGTTCTGCTGTTGCTCCGGGCAGGAAGAGGAGGACTGGAAGGGCAGAGGCACCCATGCCAGCCTTTGAGCGTAACCTGATGCTCGCCCTGGAGAGAACAGCTGGTCCCAGTGTCCCTACTATTCCGGTCGTGGATGAGGACCACCATTTCTTGCTCAGCCTCCTGCCATCACTGCGGCGGCTGGAGCTTAGCAAGAAGGCATTCTTGAAGCTACAGATACATCGCCTGATGTATGAGGCAGAGTTTCAATGTAAGTGGGCAATGGTTACAATATACCTGTTAATTGTTATTGCAAATATTTCCCTGACTTGATCGACCTGTCGCTATAACCTGGCTGTTCTGTCTTTTTGTCATTTGGCTTTTTCAGAACAAACTCCTGTGACCTGGTGACTCCTGTTCTTTTAATTTAAAATGTTACAGTTCTATTTTTTTAAATTAAATAAAATCACTTGATTGTTTATAAAAAAAGATTGTTTATGATTTGGTTCTTTTCACTTTAAAGCAAATAAGATAATGTTACAAGTACTCATAGAGCAAATTATCTGACAAGATTATATGACAAACCACAAATAATTTACTTTATCAGCCTGAAAAAAATATCCTATCATAACCTATGCAAATATTTATTCATAACACAGTAAAGATGCGTGTTCAGAAAAGTATACTGTACAAATTCATATGGGTTTAAGGGACGGGAAGTTTGCTCTTTATTGATGTGAGTGGCCCTGAAAAGGGCCTTTTTTTATGAAGATGATGGTATCAAACTACATTATTCTGCCATGAAACCTCGCCAGCAGCGCTGTTGAAGTAGGTCATGAACCTCTCCCTCTCCTGCATCACTTCCTTGGTGGAGTTGTTGGTTCCAAGACGCCTGCCTCCTTCCAAGGGGACTGCTTCGTCACTTGATGGACGTGTGGCCTCTGTTGACCTCAGCAGGTTGTGGAGGATGCAGGTTGCCTTTACACAGGCTTCCACATGCTCAGGATTTTGCCCCATCACTCGGTAGTACATGCGGAACCTGGATGCAAGGATCCCAAAGGCACACTCGACCACCAGACGAGCCCCTTGAAGGGCTTTTCCGAAGGCAGATGCTCTCAGGGTACCGCCATCACTCCCTTTCCCATAGGCACCGACGTCCACCATCCGGAAACAGTAGTTTGCATCCACTACTGCCAGCAACACAATCGAGAAGGTCCCCTTATAATTGTGGTACATGGAACCTGAGCAGGGTGGAGCCCGGATCGTGACGTGTTTCCCATCTATCGCACCAATGCAGTTGGGAAAGTCCCACTCCTTCTCGAACTCCTCTGCGATGGCTCTCCATTCCTCCTCTTTTGGCATCTGCATGTGAGTGCTCACAAAGCCATCCCAGATGGCATTTGCGACCTCTGGCACGATGCGTGAGATTGTGGAAACACCAACCCGAAAGCTGTACCCCAAGGACTTGTAGGAGTCCCCTGTTGCCAGGTATCTAAAATCAGAAAGACAAAAATAATGTTACATTACAGGTAATTTACTATTAAAGGCTGTAGCGATTTTGATTACAATGTAATCAATGCTTAGACATGCCACACACATCTTGCTCTTACAAAGCTGTAAGTTGTGCTGTTTTCTGTATATATCACCAAATACTAATGTCAACATCTGATGGCATTACTGTTGTGTGTGTGTAGGCTATATTAGTGTGTGTGTGTGTGTGTGTGTGTGTGTGTGTAGCCTATATCTCTTTAATAAAATAATATAAAGTATTTCGAACATAAAACATGCAAGCAGGATTATAGTTATGATAATTATAGTCCTATCAATAAGCTTACCTCAAACAGATTGCCAGGCGCTCCGCAGGGGAGATCGCCTGGCGGTAGGTGGTATCCTGCCGAGCGATTTTTGGACCCACGACGGACAGAACAGAATCGAACATCAGCTTGGGCAGTCGGAAGAAGTTTTTAAAAGCATCTCCATCCCCGAGTCGCAGCTCCTGGACCAGCCGGTGATAAGCGCCCAACTCCAAGCGCTTGGCCAAAAACTACCTTGTCCAGCATGATGCCCTGCGTCTCTGCCATCTCTGGCGATTGCGCCAATATAGATAAGCGATGGCGAGCACTCTCACTCGTGTTGGTGTCATCGCAAAGTCTATTTAACAAAAATAAAAATGAGCGCTAAAATTATTGAGGGAAATCACAGCAGTAGACTATAATTATATAATTAGGGGTATCCATAGCCATAAATTAGGCCTATACAAATAATACAATCAACATACAATCAAATCCGACTGTATTTTATATTAAACTCATACAAACGAATGATCAAACAGATATCTGACCGTTATTTATGTAAAACATATGATATATTAAACTGATCTGTAACCATTATAACCATTTCATATCAAAATGATGAAGTATAGAGGATCTGAAAACAGAAATACTCACAATTTGTCTTCCAAACTCAAAAGCAAGCGAGCTAGCAAAACTTTCATCCGGTATCTCCGTAAAACGACGGCGAAAGTTCAATTTTTTGAACGTATATTACGGACATTCCGGAGAGAAATTTTACGGAGGGGAGGAGTCTCGGAGGAAAAACGGACATTACGGAGAATCACATAGGAATGAATGGACTTTCGGTCGGAGACGGTTGCGAGAATGTACGTATGTGGAAACGAGGCGTAAAAAATGCAATATTCAGCTGAGTTTATTATCTTAGCCCCACCCTTTGATAGAAACTTTCAAATTACTTGACAAAAAATTACATCGTGAGAAAAGTGGATTCTGAGGATAAAACCCCGTTGGCTCCCATTCATTCTGGACTCGCCTACGAGCGCCCCGCGTGGTCAAAGATTATTACTGCAACCAGTCCAGAAAACCGGAACTAACCCGCGAGTGCCAGTTCTCCTCATATTAGACATTCTCTGCTACTACCCATGCAAGTGAACGGAGCGTTCCACGGCATTGAGAAGACCCGTGTAATAAAGGCCTATACTATTTCTGTTTATGACATAGATTTCTCCTCAGATTAGGCCAATAAACCAATGGTAAAATAAAAATAAAAACGCTTGATCAAAGGCCCGGCCCGAGTATAGTGGTGGGAAATATCGGCCCGACCCGGCCCGCGTCGGGCTCGGGCTCGGGCAGAGAATCTAAACACTGACTGGAACTACTTAGCAGGTGTCTGTAGGGCTATATCAGGAGTTAATGCACGCACTGCAGCCAATCAGAATCAGAGTATTCCCCCAGACCGTGGTCTAAACAATATTATTCACGAGTTATAAACAACCCCTACACATCAATATTAATGATAACCCTGTGGAAATTGCCATAAGTGAGAGACACAATTTTGCACGTTGAGCACACAGTTGTGTGACTCGTTTATTTAGTAAGAGAGAAACGGGAAATCAAAACGTGCTGAAGGTAAACAAATCCCGCATGGGCTCTGACGTCATGAGACGCTCGTAATCCTTAAAAGGGACATGCGATCCCTGAACCACCAAGACAGTAAACGACATGCCGAACACAATTGAAAGAACAACACATAACAAAATACTGTAGGTGAATTATGTTACACTCACTACAACCCATTAAATACGGTATGATTTCTAGATGTCATGGCAACGTCTGCTCGCGACACTGGACTTGCGATCGAGGCATCGACGCGGACGTTCATTCACATAGCCAAAAACAAGAGAATAGATGGCTAGATAAAATAAACATCAAGACATACAATTCTAAAAAGAACAGATGAAGCAGCTACCCTTTTTTCCTTCGCGGTTTGCCTACAGAGCAGCGCACCTGCATTTAATATAGGCCTATCCGTGTATTGTCACAATTTCTCAGTATCAAAGGTGAAAGTAGAAACGGGTGGCCAAAAGCTGTCATATTATTAGTTATCACAGACAATTTTAAGTAGAAACGGGTGGCCAAAAGCTGTAATTTGTTAGTTATCACAGACAATTTTCAACAATGAATGATCTGTACGGAGCTCCATAAGGGACATTAAGGAGAACGCTCCCGGACAGAACCTTAGTTTGGAAGTCATGCTTAGTGACACGACAAATAGCCTACTTCCAATTGAAATACAAAATTTAGAAAATAGGCCTACGTGTCCCTGATCACGTTTCAATAGATTAAATAACGTGACAGTGTCACGTATTTTCGTGAGACCATACCCGTACTTCCATGAGTATACTTAAAGGAAGTATACTATCCGCACTATCTACTACGTTATTTTTTCAGATGTGAGTGCTGTTCCAAATCGAGTAGCCTACTCCGTGGTGCACTAACCGGAAATTACGATCACGACTGCCGCCGTGGCTACTCCCCCGCAATAAACATCCCGCTTTGAACGGTGAACTCTTTACGCCTAGCAGCTATAAAAACTATAAAAACTACAAAATGACTCTATTAATGCAGGCTATGTGGAAAATGCGCCGACTTTGGCTCAGCCTGGCTCCGCCTCTTCCGCTACGTAGCTAAAATGGCTGCCGTTGAGTACGGGGAGTGTCCTTCGATCCACACTTCAGGATTAGCCCGTTTTGAGTACGGCATCCGGGTCCTTGAAGTATACTTCTTTTCGCCGGATCTTACTCAAATTTGGGCTAGTAAGTACGGACAGTACGGGTATTGGAACACGGCACAGGTTCGAGCGTGTGCATGGGTTGACTTGCGTGTGTCTCACGCCGAATGCATGAGACATGAGAGCCCTGTACTTACGTGACACAAACCAGCACCGCAAACGTTCTCTCCCGCTTGAGATGACGTCTTTCTTTATAGGTTCATGGGTCTGATTCGCCGATTTCCCATGCTGATATCCCCGAAGATTCTCGGGCATCTTCGACAATTTGGCTATAGATTGTCTCATTACACGCTAAATAATATAATTATAGCCTAATTATATATATAGCCTATACATATATATAGGCAATATATATAATTAGGCAATATATATATATATATATATACATATAGCATTTGTGGTTTTGGCATAAACATAACTAGGGTGCACTGTACTATCTGCGCACACCCTTTCTGAAGCCTCTCTCGCTCTCTCTCTCTCTCTCTCTCTCTCTCTCTCTCTCTCTCTCTCTCTGTCCTTCCCTCTCTCTCTTTCTCTCTCTCTCGTACCGTTTTGTGGAGCACATTAATTGTCTCAGAAGACTCCCATTCAGAATGCATTGGTTTACATTTCGTTCTGTGTAACACGCAAAAAGTCGGACTATCGTGCTCTGGAACACGCTTCAATAGATTAACGTTCGTGCGCAGGAGCACGCAATCGCGTGATACCGGGTTGCATGCACACCCTACCCCAGGGGCGGAGTGGGGCACTAATAGCCACCGGGAGAATCCTCCCCGGTCCGGCCCCACCCCCCTGCAACACCGTTTATTTATATATTTTTTCAGTAATAAAAAAAAAAAATTGGTAAAAATGAATGATATAATTATAATTAAGAAATTAAAAATGGGTAAAATAGGTCACAGTTCTGCTCTGTGCGGAAGAGAATTGGCGCTCCGAGAATTGGCGCACTTCCTTTTACAAGACCAGTAACCATAGCAACGACGGTAAACAAAAGCACTCCGGATGGCCGTAGTGCTCCCCGCACTACAGCCATCCGGAGGCGCAGAGCTTTTGGCCGTGATATTATCTATAAAATTATATTATACTATTATATAATATAGAACGTTATAAGACGCTGTCACCTAGTGTGAGAGGAGAGTTGACGGAGTGACCTAGTTTCAAAGTTTATACCATTTATGCTCGGTAATACCGGTGTAACGTGTTGACACGACTAGACGACTACTACTACATGTTCCAAATCTGTTAACGTATTCTCCATCCATTAAAAGAGAAAGATCAGTTAAGTCATTAATTCGTCTGAAATATACCAGCCAGCACATACACATTTGACTAGCAGCTAGCTCCCGCCTAGCAATAACGTCAATGGTGGAGCTCTGGCTAATTCACCTGCACAACTCTTTAATGCCTGATTTCAGCACTTAGATGCATCCCCCTCCAGCATCCGCTTCTTCTTTATTCTGGCCTTTTCAGCCCCTCCTTTCTCTTTTCTCTTCTTGCCTTCCATGAGTGCCACAACAAGCAAAAGCAAGCAACCACGAACTTGCTCGCCTTCTCTGTCTGACGCGTCTTTAGGGCTATCCCCCTACATTTCCGAAAATGGACTTGACCTGCAAGCTGTTTATTGGATAAACGCATTTCCCAATCCCAGGAGTCTTTGCTCCATTACGTCAATTCACGAACAAACATATTAAAGTAAACTGTAGTTCGTATTATTTATTCATGGCCATGAAAGTTCTGTAACGCCTGAATAATGAAGAATTAAATGAAGTAAAAAAAAATAATATAAAAAAAAAACCATGAATGAGACATAGAGAGTAAGCAAGTGGTATAAATATTGGTTGGATGTTCTTGAGACATATATTGTTTATTTCGGGGATTTTCACGGCGTCTTGACGGGGAATAAATTATGCTCAGGGCCGGTTTGCAGACGCCTCGCGGCCGCTCACAACTGTGGGCCGGTCCAACTGACTTCGCAGTGGGCCGCTACACCTGAACTCGCTGGCTGGCCGGCCGGCCGACCGGGAAATCTCTCGATCGTCCCGACGGCCACTCCGCCTCTGCCCTACCCTCTGAGGCCGCCCTGCTCCTTGTACTTCCAGCTCTGCCTCTGGTCAGAGATGGCTTGCCCAGCACGCTCTTCAGCTGTGCCCAGAAGAAGGGCTGGTGCTTAGGCTGCTGCGGCCACTCCAGGTAGGTTTTGGTGCTCAGCATCTTCTTCAGCTTGCAGTACTTGCTGGGCAGGGAGTGGGGGTCGATGGGCTCCATCACCACCAGGATGACGTCGCTGAACGTCTTGCCCATGGCTCTCTGCTGGGCGAAGTAGAGCTCGTAGTTGCACCACTCACTGTTCACAAAGTGCCGGGAGAGTACAAAAATCACCTGAGAATAAAAATAACCCAAAAATTGTCTAATTAGCTTTAACTCCATCAACATCATTTAAAATAAATTGTTATTTTATGGGGTGTTTTAGCCTTTGGAGATAGATGGCAGCCTAAGACAGATTACTTAGGCATTACTTATTCTGAAGTACAATACTGCGTTACCTTTCGGCTGTTTTCAATGTTGTCGATGATGTTGTCGATGATCCACTTTCCAGGCATGAAGTCCCTCTCGTGAATACACAGACGGTACGGGTCCCTGTTGTTCTCCAGGCAGGGCAGGAGCTGATCCCTGACCCAGTCTCCGTCTGAGTGACAGTAGGATATGAAGGCGTGGTACACAAAGACCTCCCCCTCCCCGGCCGCCCTCTCCTTGTGGGCTCTGTATTTCGCCCTGACAATTTGGTAGGTGGCCTTTGCATACCATGGAATATTGAAAATGTAGCAAATCAGCATCAGTATCATCACCACGGCGGCCGTCACGGCAACCGAGATGACCACCACCAGCCGTATGTCACAGGCCACGTGTGCAGGGAGGTAATTGGCTATGATAGTGTTCAGGAAGGGCTCCGGGTGATAACACTTGTAGTTCTCAGGCCACTCCTTGAGGGTCACTTTCCCCTGAGACTGGGTCTGCTGGATGAAGGCATGGAGCTCGCATGTGCAATGGTAGGGGTTATTGCCGGCACTGAGTTGAGACAGTAGAGGCATCTCCCGGAAGGATTCCACGCTGATGACCCCAAACGAGTTGCCGTCCAGAGTAAGTGACCGCAGGTAGGCGCTCCGCCAGTGCGGAGGGATGAACTTGATTTTATTGCCACTGAGTAGCAGTTCAGTGAGCTGGGTGGTTTGGTCGAAGTAGGTCATGTCCAGCTGGCCCAGGCCGCAGTTGGACAGGTCCAGGAACTGCATGGTGGTGGGCAGACACTGCAGGGCCTCACTCACAAACTGGTTGTGGTGAGCGATCAGTCTGGTGATGTTTGGCTTCCACACGCAATCCCTGCTTCCCTCCAAGGAACCCAGCATGTTGTGGCTCAGATCAAGAACCTGTAGTCGCTTAAACTCCTGAGTCAAGTATGACATTTCCTTCAGGCTGACAAGGCTGTTGGTGCTCATGTTGAAGATGCGAACATGGGGCACACTACCCGTGTAGTCGCACCTCTTGTTGTAGAGCACAGAGTCCTGCAGACGGTTGTTGGAAACGTCCAGCGTCTCCGCACTCCCCATCTCTGCCCAGGCATCGCACGGCACCGAGGTGAAGTACACATACTGGAGGGACAGCTGCTTTACCTTGTTGAACCAAGTGAAGCGCCAGTCAAATCGCAGCACATCAGGATTACTGATGTACCTGGTTGAACAGATTTAGAAATAAACAATTTATATATAACAAAGTGCACAAGGAGAATAAATGCGACTGAATCAGTTAGCGTTCATCTATCACTTTAAAATAGGATAGCCCCTTTAAGATTTACAGCTTTTTGCATTTAATAAATGCTACTACTATTACTTTTCTATTACGTTGTTTAGCAAACAATAGCTCTACACATATCAGGCATGCAGGATACTTACCACAGATCTAATCCATCCAATTTAAGGTTTGTTATGCTGGATCCTGCACCGCTGTCTTCAAACGTAGGTGAACGAGCAAAGTCGATGTACTGAAGCCTCAGTCTCTTAACAATGTTGGCCTCCTGTATGTTCATCAAGGCCATCCGTAGAAGATTCTCGTTGAACTTTCCACGATGAAAGATGAGCTGGTAGGCCTTAACGTACCTTAAATTGAAGAAAATGTCTTCCTTCCCTGAGAAGTACATGAACGCAAATAGGTTGCGGAACTGAATGGCAGTGAAGGTCTTGTTTGCAATATCACTCAGCATTAAAGGGAGAGCCTGAGGTCTTTGGTCAATTGCCATATCAAATCCCATCTGCTGTGTCTGGATCACCTCTAAACTACCAAGTTCATAGAAGCTCAAATTGGAAGTGCACTTGATAGCAAAGCCTTGTAATTTAATGTTTTTCAATGGCTGAAAGTCCCCCTTTTTGAGTCCCATGACCAGGGGTCCGCCCATGGAAAGGACTTTGAGTTTGACCAGTTTGGAGAAGCCTTCCACTAAGGTGGCACGTTTGTAGAGGTTATTAGACATGTCGAGTTTTTTGAGATTCATAAGCGAAATCAGAGCTGAGGCAGGGATCTCACGCAGGGAGTTGTTGAATATATTTAGAGACTCCAGGATGGGGTTGTGCTTGAAGGCATCTTCATCAATGTGGGAAAGGTTATTGAACTGCAGCTGAAGGACCTGAAGATGGGGGAGATTCTGGAAGTCTTCAGCATAGACAGCCTGAAGTTTGTTGTAGGAGAGATCCACCTTCTCCAGTGTGGAGGGAAATTGTCTCCAGGGAATGCGGTCGAGCCGTCTTCCCTGGCAGTCTGCAGAACGGCCAGAGTTGTAAATACGACAAGGTCCTTCTTTGGAGATGGTCGTGGGGACCGTGGGCGTGGTCAGGGAATGAGATGTTACCAATCCACAGATTAGAACACTTCGGCTCAGCAATGTCCAAAACATTGTAGATTGATCTGAAACCAAATAGAAAGGAGAGGTGTAAGTCTTGGTTGCCTTTCTGTGTAAATCCAACAACGCAATGGCATTTGTTTTCACGATGCCTGTGTTACGTATTTTAAGAACATAAGCTGCCTCCACATAGACCCTAGGAAGCAGATTCAAACACACAAGCTGCATTACCCTCACATAGCCACTAGGAAGCAGGATCGAACACTTAAGCTGCAATAACTACTTTAGCACACCTATAGACAGGGGCGGAGCCATTACGTCACCCCGGCCACGCCCACTTGACGTCCCCTAGCAGGGGATTCGAAGTGGAGACCCCAGAGATTTTCACCCACACCCGCAGAGAGTCATGGGCCTTTGCCCGTGGCTTGAAGTAGCTAAAGCTATATCTCTCACACGTGTTCAACACGCTTCCTCTCCTTTTGCTCCATAGTCACCATACCGAAAATACTTTATACCAAATAAAGTCTCTTAAAAGCTATCCTTTGGATTTGACCACTTTCCTTGAAGAACTCTGCACCTGCAATAATGCCTTGACTTGGGATGTCCTTACTGATATGTTGCCCTCAAGTAGTGGCTGCCTGGTTGAAAGAGAGAAGTGAAAACTGCCACTGTGTCTGCCATGCAGAAACAACACGGGTTAAGGGAAATCCATCTATCTTTCTCTCGGATGCACCCATTGAGTAAAAACAGCTTAAGCAACATGTTGGTTTGAAATGCATCTCCAGGAAACAGATGGCAGAGGATGTGCAGTAATTCAGGAGTACAAATTGCATAATTTGTTCAAATAAATTACTAGTTCTCTAAATTATAAGTACATCCGACCTGATGAGTCTAACATGGTTTGAAACCCTACGAATATAAACGTTTTTCCTAATGTACTATTTTGTACCTTTGTGTAGTTGTTTCAAGAAAGTACAGTGTACAATTTTTTTTTAAGGTATTTCAATCAAGGTAAGCATTGATTTATTAATATGATTTAATTAATTTGAATATGTGTACCAAAGTATGCACTGGCATACATTATACAGGGTTGCCAGAAACTCTATCAGCCTACCCCAGCACAGGATGGTTGATTCACGAGTGAATACAGCCACACTAGACTTCCAGGTCATCCAAATATCTAATATATTGGAATATTAACCTCAGCCATATCATCTGAGACACACAACCCGGGAAAAAAAGGTTGGAGGATTCAGCACAAAGTTGTCCTTTACACTGCATCGCATTTATATCTACTTAACTAGTTTTACTCCATGTTATCCCCTTAGTCTTATCTTGTCAGACTCGTCGCAATCACCACATTATTGTTATTCCTGCGTGTGTCATCTGGTTTTATAACCCCACTAAACAAACAGTCTGATCCAATATAGAATACCTATGTTTGTGCAAACGTGAACAATAGATTGCAGTAGATCAGCAATTTCCTTTTGAATAGCATTTATAGATCAATACGAGGAAGAGATGGGCTGTGAATCTCTTATCAACTTGTCTAGGCCAGGGGTTCAAAATATGTGAAAGATAATAATATCCAATATAATTCAAGTTTTGATTTAGCGTATTAATTCAACATTAGTTTAATACATTGAAACAGTCCAGCCATTTCCCAAACCAGTCAAATTTCTAATGAAAATGACTACAGAACAGGAATATTAAATATTTCCATCATATTGCTGATTTGATTTGATTTGATTAATTTGGAATAAAGACATATCCTAGGGATAGAAGAAAAACATGACAAAGTGCAAGCACTTATTTCCCTCATGGTCCCTGCTCTAGGTGTAATCCAAATGATTTTGGACTCTTACGGGAAACATGCAACTTTTCATGTAACTCTCACAAGAATTTGATATCCAGCCAAGAAACTCCTCACTTTCCACAGAGGACTCACTGTTCTGAGTAAATATATGAAAGTAATATACTGTATCCATTCAATGATTCATGGTGCTCTCTATTTGTTTATAGGGTTGCTCCTTGCTCTGTTCCTTAATGTTTTATTATTCTTTAGGCAAGAAAAATCTTTGATAGTAATTATTAACCAATTAAAACAATGATTTACACTCAATAAAATATTATGTGGCCTAAACAATTTATTAGTAAGGTATAAGTATGGCCCAGTATCAATGCAATCGTTTTTAAGAGCTTTAAAGGACAACTTCACCATTTCACAAGGTCAGAGAGGTCAACCATCTGCAATGTGCATGTAAACTCGGGCTGGTAAGCCATTCAACTACTTTGGGGTAAACAGAAGGAACGAACAGTAATGCTAGACGTTAATCATTCTCTACCAATATTGGTAACAGATCTGGAAGTTGACCTTGTATTCAAAGAATAAGACACTTGTAGAAAGTGTTTCTTTTTATTCTGAAAGTATACTTTCTGCTCCCCAGTTTATCTTATCAAGTTAACAAGTGCACTGGGTAGGAGTGGCATGTGTGGTAAACAATCTAATTCTTACGCATAAACTCGTTTTCAAAACACACAAGCCAGACTCTTCACTTTGTTGTGTGCAGGGGCCCAATTTAATGGTTTTATGGAAGTTGGCCTCTTATAGCACACAGCTGGCAAAGACAGTGGCTGGGAAACCACACGTCTGCACATGCAGAGGGATAATATTTGTTTTCATTGGACTCGTAAAGATAACATGCAGAATTCAGCCTTTATTTTGAAAGGAGAAGACTGAAAAGACATTGTGATTTTCTTGCCATTGTCCTCCTTAACCAGTGTAAGAAATTCGAAATAATGCCGCCAATAAACGTCCTCAAAGAGAGTGTCTCTGCAGTGAAACTAAACAACCCCAGGCAACAGTGCTGTACTCAATAATCATACTACAGGAATCTAATAGATCCAGATTGACTTGTTCCTGGCAGCAATAACGGGGAAAGAATGTTTACTGACAATTTTTTTTTTTACATTGTTTACAATGGTTGCATGTCAACGATGAATAAATGCTTCATGGGTAGAGTTATAATCAACCACTTATTATTCATTTTGAAAAGGTTTTTTCATTGTGCGCCTGACATCTGTAAAGCAAGACTAGAATGTTATCAAACGTGTGTCTTGTTTTTGCAAGACTTTCTGCCTTTAAATAGTTACATTTCCGAACATTTTGGATAAAATAATCGGTTAATTGGTTACTTCTATGACTAAATATGTTCTATATAGCACAAAAATATGTTACTTAAGAATAGGCCTAAATAATGAACAGCTGTAATACTGATGAAACAACAACATAGTCATTGATTGGTTGGTGATTGTCATCATGGTGTGTGTCCAATGCTGTATAATTAGACGTGATATTTACTTAACTGTTGATATGCGGTTCGTCTTTATCGATAAGCTTCGGCGGTACCCATGCCGACAACCCCAAGCAGCACATCAGCACCAAACAGTGACATCGGTTATGTTCCCTGATGGTCTGATGATGCAGCAGGATGTTTACAGGCTGCATACAAACAGCACAAACACAGGTGGAATAGACGACTGGAAGTGTAACCACTTCCACCCCGGGGTCAGCCATTTTGTCCAGTACACCTACGTACTGTCCACTTGTCTCTGTCTCTTTGTTAGTGCTTCCTTTCTCAACTGCATGCTAGGTTTTAAATGTCCATGTCCAAATAAAGTCAAAACATCAAGTAAGTAGCGGTAAATAATGTGGTGTTTGACTCCCGACCGAAAGCAGACTGGGTTTTATCCCCAATGTACACAGCCAAGCCTTCTTTAGCAAGTTACCCTAACCATTGCCTGCTGCTAAATTAATAAAAGTGTTTTTTTAACATGTTGATACTAAAAACTAGTTCCATACATCCTAAGATGGTTTGATAATACTTGAGGGAAAAGCTGTTATTTGTTCCTGTTTTTCTGAGTGGTTTGTTCTGTTCCCCCAGGGTTACTGTGTACTACAGTGTTTTCTACCACGCTCAGAAGAGCAGCAGTTCTCAAACCATGGGTCAGGCCGCAGGGGTTCCCCTGCCGTGGAGCAGTGGCTACTGGGCCGCAGTCAAAGACATGTGCACCAAAAACTCATTGACCAATCCATCACGGAATCTGCAATTGCCAAATCACATGTCACATACCTCTGAAACCGATTGAACCAACCCCTGATTGAAAACTGACACCCACTTTATTTGACATTGATAGTAATTAGGCAATTGAAATCCTGTTTATATTCAGGTTATTTATGCATGTCTAAGTGGGCCCCAAAAGCTGAGGGTCTACTTGTTTACTGGGCCTCAGCTTGAAAAAGTTTGAAAAGGCTTTAGTACAAAACACTTAAGCTTGATAGGACCTCGCTAATCCATCTGTGAGTGGATTCAGATTTGTAAATCCCGAGGGAAATTATTTCTGTCAAAAGATTAGAAAATAAAATATCATTCCAAACATGAAACGCAAACGTTTAGGCTAAGGCAATAAACAAACAAAAAGTGAGCCTACATATCAAGAGATATCTAAGAGAACGCAATCACTCAACTCATTAGGGTTCATTCTAGTGCCAGCAAGAACAATGAGGACTTTGAGTGTCTTTGTTTCTAATATTCATTGGGATGAAATACATATGAGTTATATCTGAAGCGTTCATCGAATGGGATTCATGGCATTTATAGTTGACACAGAGACTTTTTCTTTAAACCAGAGTTGAAGAGAAAGTTAAGTACAAAAACAAATGTTCCAAAGGAAATGCCTTGGCTTCCTCTTCAGGCTTCTATCACATATTGGAGCAGATGTTCGCGGCCTGATTCAAGCCTGATCACACTGTGCCAGGTCACAGCCACCGTGTGTCTTGCTTGGTATAATTGAGTGTTTCTGTTAGAAACTGAACATTGCCTTAGTCTACCTTATTGAATGATTTAAACGTCTGTATATCCATAAGTCATTCCAGAAAAGCTGTTTGCAAAAGACAGAAGTTTTCCTAAAAAAGTATGCTGATGACAGATCCTTGGGAAATAAGGTTTCAGGTTTCAGGTTTGCCTGCTTAAAAAGTGGTTTCCTTTATGTCTGTAACCTGGCTTAATTGTTTGAATTTGTTGAGGGTTTATTGATTATGCAAGAAGCTGATCCTGTAACCTTGGTAACAGCCAATGATCGATCAGATGTCAACGAATAACTAACAGATCGAACTAAAGTAATCATTATTTTTTATTTTATTAATCGAACTCTGGGAACACCTGTCTATCTGTTATTCTGTTTTCTTGTTATCCTGTTTTACCTGTTGTGTTAGATCCATGCAATGTAAATGGTTTCAAGACACAATGGCAAAATGGATTACAATATTGAAATATTCACACATAAACACACACATACACCAATACAAAGAAAGAAACGTACATACAAAAGGCACAGTAAAAAATAAAAACACGACACACACACACACACACACACACACACACACACACACACACACACACACACAGAGTAACAACAGTGATTGGCAACAAATAATCGTTATAACCGATTGTAATTATGTTCTCAACTACTTTTGTTGTTCTAAAAACTGATGCCAAAGCGCACTATGAGGCACACTTACAAAACCAACGCAGCCTTCAGAATAACTTCAGCATATAAACAAACTACGTACCTAAGAGGTCCTCCCAGTTGAAGACACTGACCAGCAACCCGCTCAGTTCAAAGTCTCGACACTCACTGGTGCGCACTATAACCAACTCTATTCTCACAAATCAGAATTTAGATGAAATGTAGCTGCAATCTATGTGAAAGGGGCGTTTCACAATCTTTACCTCAATGCGTTCGACCAATCATGTGACCGGAGGCAGGGATTTGTAAGCGTGTAATTGAACATACACTCGGCAGCGGTAAAATGTAAAAACGTGTCTGTGACGGTTTCAAATACACCGTGCCACTGTAGAAATACAATTATGATAATCCCATTCTGAATGCTTTATCCAATTGGGAGAATGAGTTTTCTTCGGTAGAATATCTCCGTAATGGAAAAGGTGACAGAAGATAGTCTCCACCCCTTTCATGTCTTGGTTTCCGGACGGTCCATGTGCCGTCTCCCCCAGAATTCCTGCTTGTAGCAAAGTGGGACCTGAGATCCGAGTTGAGCTCAACTGTGGTCCTCCCTCTTCTTCCTCATGCCTGTGTGGGTATGTAAGAGTGAGGCAGAGTGTGTGTACTGTGCACACTGCAGGAATGTTGTGTGTGTGTGTGTGTGTGTGTGTGTGTGTGTGTGTGTGTGTGTGTGTGTGTGTGTGTGTGTGTGTGTGTGTGTGTGTGTGTGTGTGTGTGTGTGTGTGTGTGTGTGTGTGTGTGTGTGTGTGTGTGTGTGTGTGTGTGTGTGTGTGTGTACTGGCTTGCGCAAGAGCTTGCATGGTTTAGGGTTTTCATTAAGGAAACTGCTCCAGGCACCCAGTGCAACTTTCGAGGCTTAAAAATAAACATAACTCCATACAAAACACACAAACATAACTCCATACCATTACATACCGACATTTAAGCAGCAAAGATGAGACGTCGTTGTGTGGTGAGAACTGATACAAAATCGATAACAACAACAATGCCGCCATTTTCTTTATTTTTTGTAACCTACAATAAATAAAGCAGGCTTCCAGTCAATGGAAAAATGGCTTCTCCCCACCGGCGATTGTTGTTGTTTACGATTTTCTATCAGTTCTCACCACACAACGACGTCTCATCTTTGCTCCTTGAATGTCGATATGTAATGGTATGGAGTTATTGAAACTTACTACGTGTAAAAAAGACTAGAAATTGAATGTTTATTTTTCATTGAATGTTTACATAAAGTTGCACTGGGTGCCTTTAATGTATTTGAGGTCACTTTGCCTTTCTTTTAGATTAACAATATTGCAAGACTATCAACGGGATGTGAGACTGGAGGCATAAGGAATAAATCCTAATGGCAAAACATGGTCAGGATTATTCTAAATATTATAACTATTCATACTAACATTTATACTTCTATCATTATCATTAATACATTACTATAGATTTGCTCTCATGAATAACACTAGTCCATTTTTCATTTTTAAAGAGAACACTTCTCCGTATGACCTATAGATGGCGGTAAAGCTTTCCTATCTTGAATTCTCATCAGCTGTCGTCAACCATTTTGTGTCTAGTTGTGTCTTGTTAGTAGTGCATCCCCTCCAATGATCCATACTCCTAGCATTCCAATGACTAGACAGATATATCCAAACAGATCAACGGCTATTAAGATAGATATCTGTATAAATAGGTTAATAGATATGTAGCAAAGGCTATTAGCCTACATGTGTATTTGACAGGATCAATTTGACAGGCAAAACGTGAGAGATATCATTTGAGTACTTTATTAATTTTCACTGCACATCTTAAATTCTGGGAAACACGTCATTATGGATGGATGTTATGTCCTTTAAAAATACATGAGGTGGCATTGGAAGGGCATGGAACATATATAAATCACTTTATTAGAATCTGTCATGTTATCTTTAAACTTATATATAAATCGATATAGATATCAAGACACATAATTGTGGCACACACATAAGATATAGTTGCCTACTTGGCACTCGAAAAACCCAAAGTAGAAACGGAGGACAACTAACTTCACCCGATCCAGCTGATTCGTCTGCAACAGGTCCTGAATGCCTGAAAGCCAGTGTTTTTGTTAAACGGCCGGTTTATGAGTATGACTGTGTGTTAAAAACCTGTAGTATGCCGTAGCCTTGGGTGCAGCAGCAATAGCAGAAGCATCAGCAGCTCTGAGCCCGTTTCAAGGGCAGATGCAGCCTGTGCTGTGCTAGGCGTATTAAGTGATGTCATTAGAGCGATGGCCTGTAGTGGGGGGTGATTAACTAAAGTGCTCAATGGGAATCGTCTGTATATAATACACCAGTAGCACCGGCCAGAGCGGCAATGAAGAGTGAACATAATCTATACTGCAGCCTCAACTCACTGCCTGCTTTTACCATCTACCGTCCTGACACACGGCCCTTCATTGAGGTGCTAAAACCGAAACCGAACAAGGGAAGCAGAAGAGGAAGCCCCACGGGCCCAACAATGGCCGACGCCGAGGCTCATTTTCTTAATTGAACCGCTGTTGGCTGCAGCGCCGTGCCGCTCTGTGATCCACACAAAACACAAAACATCGTGTTTTTAGAAAACACGATGGTACAGATTACAGCAGTTAAGATTGAGCCCGGTGGGGCTTTGGACTCCTCATAAAGCAAAGCCTTCTTGCATGTGTAACTAGCAGTGTTTGGGCCATATGGTTCTGCTGGGGTTGATGCTCGGGGGGGGGGGGGGGGGGGGGGAGGGGGTACCTTTCTGCCAAAAGGTACTGGATTCAGTCCCCAATGTGCTGCGATGATGTCTCTAAGCCCTTTGCATGGATGAAGTGTCTGCTGCAATAGATTGGTACAGGGGAACAAGCCAACCACCAGGCATGTGGATGTGGACAAGCGCTAGTATACGACACAGTTCACAGTCTGTTTCAGTGCAATGCAGTAAGCAGCAGCCCTCACATTAGGAGGACAAAACAACCAGACCAGGCGCAGAGTGAGACTGTTTACTGACGGCAAGATTCATCCATTGTTATATATTTCCACCTTGGACCGAAATTAATAATCATTGTCTGTCGGCCCCAAAGTCTGATTGCCTAGGCCTATTTATGTTGTCCCCGACATAATAATTAGTTTGGTTAAGCCGGGGGGAAGCAATATTATTGAACAATGATTTCCGTGGCCAGTTGCAGCGACCGCTATATTATGAATTACCGTGCAAGCCTTTGGTCTATAGATTCAGTGTTATTTTAGGAGTGGAAATTGTAGTACAACAGCAGTGTAACTGTCACACAATCAACACCACAGAGAGAATATGTTTTGTTGTTAATGATAACACTAGGAGGTTAAGCAAAATGCGTTGGGATCTGCCTCTGGCGCTAGGTTAAGATAGTGAATCATGCCATCTCTTTCTCTTCTGGGCGCTTTGGCTGGGTATGAAAATCAACCCAGTCAAAGTCTGCCTGTTAACATGGGTCTCCCTTGGCTGGAGTGGGGTGGTCGCGGTCAAAGTATTCGATGGTTACACATCATGTTATAACTATGGCCTATAAAACCTCAAACTAACAAGACAATACAGTCACATACATAGGCAGCAACGGTAGGATTCAGCACTGGCAGAGCAATGAAATACATAACATTCTTCACATAGCACATTCTAACAATCACAACCTTTCTTTCTATTCTCAGGTTAAACTATGAAACAACAAATCTAACACACAAACTACGAAACTTTAATCCTCCTCTGCCCATTGCACTATCATGTGGATGTCTTTTTTGGAACTGAAAAGGTGAAAGCAAAAAAGCACACCACATTTACAATTTATTTTTTGTTTGTACATTGGATGAGGGATGAATGCAAAGCAAAAGTCATGCATTTGGGTCCAGGATGAGCTGAATGGTACACACAGGAGCCCTCTTGGCTGCTCTGGCTGCTGGGGCCAGAGTCAGAGACAAACGCTGTCGGGTCAACATAATAGTCTGACCACCAACAAAAGCGTGAAAAGTAAAGAAAACATCTTGTATTAGCTCTTTTTTTTTACGCTGCTTTATGGCATTATGGCACATCATCCATAAAATACGAATTATTAACTTATAATTACATTATTGGATACACAGTATTTCATGGACTCCCTTTCTGCATAATAAAATATTTGTATTTAGGTTCAGTGTATTTCTGTTTTGGTCATAATATCCAAATTTCTTAAAGGATTTCCACTTGATATTTTCTACAGTTGTAATAGCAATAGGGCTTGTACATCAGAATGCATCATGGGATTTTTTGTTGGCGATACTCCCCCATTGTGTTGAATCAAGAGGGTAGTAGTAATGTTAAACCCTAAACGAAAAAATACCCTAACCTAGGCTTATCAAAACGTTGTTTTGCCACATCTCGCATGAGAAACGCTGCAGCAGTTTCAAACAGAACAATGTCACCGGTAAGGACAAATAATTTCACGATTAATCACTAAACAATAACCAAACACCATCACTACCAATAACATTCCTTTGCTCCTATACTTCCGAAACGGAGGCAGCCATTGCATTGTGACGTCACGATGTACAAGCCCTATAGTATGATAAAAATATATCACATATTTGGGTTGTTATTACCACACGATTGTTTAAATAAAAAGCACAGAGCAGAGCAAGAAACAGCAAGAACAAAGAGTAAGATAAAATACGACTGATATCGTTCCAAAAAAAAACCAAACCCTGCCTTTTTTGCTGAGACACAGTGATGTTTCCAGAATGAGTTTGTACCCATCCACCTACTTCCTGTCATGAGGCGGCTGCTTGCTCCCCAACACTGTCGTCGCGCTTGACTGCAGTGCTTACAGAGACAAGCGTTGCGGCCATGTTTCACCTCCTCCTCGTCTGCCAAAGGATTGTGCTTAGGGGCCAATGTCCCAAAAGAGTTAAGGCTTTCTTAGAGTTTCATCAGATCTCCTTATCAGATTTATTTATTTCCTTTACTTATAGAGATGCACTAGCTAGATGTACGAACAAAGTTTCAATGAGCATGTGTGTATGTGTGTTTAGATGTATGAGCAGTGATAAAGGTTCACAATTTCACAAATAAGCACTATTAAGTATAGCTATTAAAGTGATTTGCGGACTGGCGGAAATATTGTAATTGGCTTAGTATTGTATTTTTCCTCCACTTGTCGGATATGTATTTTATTTTTAAGTCAGAAAAGGCAAGGTTCGCAAAGCACTTGTCGGAGTGTGGATCTCGATTCATTCTTGATATGTTTCCTATAATTCGTAGGCAACAATGCTTCAATTTGCAGACGACTCATTGTAAAATATGTGGTTTTGATTTGATGCAGCTTTCATACTACGACCATTACAATTATGCTTTTTTATCAATTGAATCTGACATTCGGCCTGAAAACTTTTTTCACACATTTTCCCCCCCAAAAAAATTAAAAAAAATAAAATAAAATCAATACGGGAGAAAAAGGTTCCTCGAGGAGAGCATCTCAAACTCTTTTTGTACCTCCATGCTCTGCGAACCTGACCTGGACCTCAGACGGTGGCCACGCCCGCCTCTTATTCCTCCTGTCACCATGGAGACCTCGTGAAGACAGAGACAGGGGTTAGCGTTAGCATGGGCTAGAGTTACAGCAGCCAGAGTGCGGCCACCGCCAGCAGCAGGGAGGAGCCCAGGGTGGAGGCCAGCGAGGCGGCCAGGGGCCCCGCGTTGTACACCAAGCGGTAGGAGATGACCTCCGTCTTGACGCCGTCCTCGGTGGCCATGCAGCGGAACACGCCCTCCTTCAGGGGCAGGTCCACCGCTGTGGGCCCCAGCACGCATGAGTCCCCGGAGAACAGGCAGGGGTAGCTCTTCATGAAGTTGTCCATCTCCCAGCGGTAGGTGGCGTGGAAGGAGCGCACGGGGCAGGGCAGGAAAACGGAGGTGCTGGACCCCACCACCACGTTCTTGGGGGAGGTTTTGTGTTGCTTTTGGGCTGCTGACCAAGGGAGAGGTAGGGGAAATGACGATAAGATGAACTTCTGGACTGTTATTGAACATTTTGTAATATAGTGTGAATATATTAGCTGTGGATATCTTCATGATCATGAGGAGATCATGCAAAAAGGAAGAAGTTGAGATTCTTGTGTGTTCTGTTTTGAAATCATAAAGCATAATCTAGAGTTGATACCTTTGTAGATGCATCTAAAAACGAATATACAGTAATTCCTAATGGTTAAACTATTTTTGAGAGGAGAGTCAGTGATCTCTATTCGACTAAGACACTATTCGACTAAGACTTTTTTACGGCTGCTGCGTCACCTCTCATAGCTCAAAGGCATCTGGCTTAAAATAACTGTCTAAACTTTCTTCAGTGGAAACTACAAACATCATTTTGTTTACTTCTTTGCTTCCATGAAGTTTGGCCTTGGCCGTTCGGAAAAGACTGCATATTGTATCCCCCAACACCATCGTACATATTCATTGTAAATCACTCTTCCCAAGGTTAAAACCCGTCTTCGGGATTGGAAGCAGGGCATCAGTTGATAGTTTGAAGAAAGTATTTGCCCTGAAGGCTTTTTTCCGGGCCTCAATTATATGATAATAATCTGTAGCTGTGGAGCTCTGAAATATTTAATTAAGACAAGAGAAGAGAAGAACGATGATTTACACTCACCAGCAGCTACCCCGCAAACAGAAGCGTTGGACTGATCGAGGTTCTGAATCAGAGACCTGTTGGACAATAACCGAGAGGGGGAGAGAGGAAACATTTAGTAACAGTAAGCAACAAAAATAAATTGCCTGTAAGTCGAAGATCAACTATTGGGCTAAGAATTAGAGGTCTGTTAAAACAAATCTCTCTTTCAGATCCACAAAGTTAAAATGAAAAGGCACTCTCTGTGAAGACCTGGTTTATTTATATCTCTGCCGTTAACCTCCATGGTTATTTACTAGCTACAAGACTTTAAAATACATTCAAATTTAGTTCGTCAAAATATGGACACATGACTTCATAACATAGCTTGCAGGCGTTTGATTTCTCATGCTGCTTATATAAATGATGAGGTTAGTTTACAATAACATATTTATTATCTGTTTGCAGTTTATAAGTGCAAACAATAAATAAAGATGAAACATTTTGCCAACGCCGAATAAATCTATTTCTGTAGCGCTGTTCTGTTTGTGTGTGTATGAGTGTCTCTCTCTCTCTTTGTCTTTCATTTGATTTTCTCGAGAACGTAATGAATGGAGAAATATTTAAACAAGCAGACACACACACACACACACAAAGGAAAAGGAAACAAAAGAGAAAAGACATTCAGTGAACGCATCATATAGCTTCGTCATTAAGCCATAGAGGCTGCAGCATAATATTGAACGTGGGGCCGTAACCGTGACAACACAATTCGCATCCGGCTTTTATGTGGTCCTCCGGAGCCTGCAGCAGCCTGGTGGCAGCGAGGCCACTTCCTAACTCACCCAGTGGTGATGTTGTAGCCAGTTGGAATGGGGACACACTTCCTCCTGGCCCTGTCCCATCCGCAGTACGGATCCCGGGAGAGGATGCAGTCCCTGCACGTGTCACCATAACGACCGCAGTCAGCCAGTTGCAGCCTCTGGACCTCCATCGCTGTGCCAACATAGAGGTGTCCCTGTGAGAAGCGGGAGGAGGAGAGGATGATGGGGTGTTAGACGATGATGTGGTGATGAATGTGTCATCGCCTATTAGGCTTCATAAAAAGAAAAAAATATTTTTGTAAAATTAAGTAATTACTGTTTGTTTAACAGTGATTAACACAAATAAAACAAATCTCCCTTTATACATAAAGTTATATGACTGATTGGAATTGGTTATAAACCTTGTAATAAATAAATACATTTCTAAGACTACAAACAAAAGCATTTTATTGCTAGCAGTCCACTAAGGCACTCGACCACTCTTAGGATCAGCTCCACTTCAGCTGCTGAGTAGCGGGTTGAGTGAGCGTTCTGTCAGCGTTTGCATTTGGCTGGGAAACGCTGCCATAATAATCAATGGGATGCGCCCCACCGATCATGTTGGGGTCGCGTTCGATGGGTGCGTCCAAGCAAAACAAATCTCAATGGCGAACTCTAGCAACAATTCTCCAACGTCACCCATAAACGATGACCTCAATCGTTTTACATTGATTGTTTCCTGGGGTAAAATTGAATGTTATTCCATTTTTTCAATCGTGGAATAACATTGTGACGCCAGGTGTGCCCTGGTGTCACGTGTCCAGTTTACTACTTTGAAGGTTTTAGTCGAGCGCTCTATGTTCTAACTTGTAGCTCATTACCTTTGGCCCGTCAATGGCCATGTTCTGGACGGGGCCCTCATTGTGGAACAGGGTGTACTGGGCGATGACGAAGGCGTCCTCACTGGTGTGCAGGACCTTGAGGACCTTGCCTTGTTCTGGTGGAGCAGAGAGAGGAGCACGTCAGGGTCGATCACAATCACAGGGAACATGGAAGATAGATCAGATATACAATGTGCACTGGCACATTTCTCTGTGGAGTTGTGAGTAGATAGAGAAACGCACACACACTAAGACATGGTGCAGAGATATTAAACATCGCACAAGACACGCATATGGATCTCACAGACACGAGGGCCGACACAGACGCACACAGACACGCACACAAACACACAAAGACAGAAACAGCCACACAGAGGGTATACATTAACATAATATGAGGCACTGAGATATTATGCAAACATAAGAGACACTCAGATGTCTCACACCAGACAGACACACACACACACACACACACACACACACACACACACACACACACACACACACACACACAAAAACACATCCAGACACTCAAACACCCGGCTTGCAGAGCTTTCTTGTGGGTCAAGCCTCTAGCACACTCACGCACTCAAAACAAATACAAAAATAGTGATGGAGTCTTGAGCTTGACAGCTTAAAACCCGCTGCTAATCTGTGCAGGATGTGTGGCATATAGCCTCGCGCCTGGTGATGCCTTGAGAGAGAGAAAGAGAGAGGTCTTTTGTAGGCTGCTGAAGGAGCTAGCACACTATCACAGCCATGAGAGTGCACCTGCTAATACTCCCTCTGCCATTTTGAGGTATAATGCTGTGCTTCTATGGGAGCAGGTTTGTATCTATTAAAGCCGCAATTGTTGAGCTGTATTCATATTTCGCTTATCATTCACTTTACACTTTCTCAGTGTTTTGATGCGCTACAAATATATCGAGCATATTGTGTTTGATTTGAATTTCCTTTCTCCCTGCTTCGACTCTTTTAACTTGATTTTCGACGAACAATGATTTTTTCACACGATTTGGGAGTCAATTTTTTTCAAACATATACATCTGCTCCTATAATTATGATAATACAGTTTAAAGCACTGGCAGATTAAAAGCTTTTTTAAATTTGTATTATCTTTTACGCTCTTTTTCCTCTGATATTTATCTTATCTTGTTAATTAACTCTTACATCCCTTCCCTCTCCTTTAACTGCCCTTCATTGGTCGTTTGGAACCAGCTGACATTACGCTGAAAAGACAAGATAATCAGTCCACATTCTGCCATGTGAGTCGTTTTTAAGCCTTCACGTGTCCCTGCATTTGTTCATTCATTCATCCAAATGAATACATACATGCACCCGAACCTTGAGCCACCCTGAATACAACCACAGCCTTCTAGATGTTTCTCAATGTAACCCCTTCATTGCAGTCTCATAGGTTTTGCAGGAACACGATATTCTCTAAGGTTGGGTGGTCTGACTCTTAGTCAAATATAATAGGTTCTTCACCAATTTCTACAGCCTGACCTGCACACCTCTCAGCGCATGTTCTGCTCATGTAATGGAAAAGGTCTGGGTTCCTAGGAGAGGCAAATTGCCTCATCATAAAAGACACATGGGTTATCAGAGTCGAAAACAGAACAAAGCCAAACGTGGATTTTTTTCTAGAGGTCTAGACTCTAGGCATTCATCGTCATGTGACAGGTGTTTTTCAGGTGGAGGCGAGGATGTCGGAGACCCGTGGGGCAGAATAGCACGTAGGCTATTTGAGTCTAATCATGGCGTAACCACCCTGGCGTGCCTGGTGTGTGCCGTCTACATCAGAGGTGATTTGTATTCAGAGCTCAGTGGGCCTGAGCTAGTCATGCAGGAGATAGTTAAGCTGACAAATGGTGTCCTTTTGAACGTCAAAAGGACACAATTTGTCAGGTTTGTAGTCTACTAACCACTCAATATTCAAAAGGTGGCTCATTGACATGTCACACATCGAATTTCCTGATGTGCTGCCATGTACCACTGGGTCTGCAGCATTGTGAAGGACTCTGACCCATATCTTTGAAAAAGAAAGTAGGGGGAGAACATTGAACGTAGAAGTTCAATAATAATAATAATGGATTGAATTTATATAGTGTTTTTCTAGACACTCAAAGACGCTTTACAGTGAAGGGGGGACCTCACTAACCACCACCAGTGTGTAGCACCCACTTGGATGATGCACGGCAGCCAAGTACTAACCAGGCCCGACCTTGCTTAGCTTCCGAGATCAGACGAGATCGGGCGTGTCCATAGTTGTATGGCCGTCAAAGATGAACGCCTCAAAGCGAACGAGACTGGCTCTGCAGGCGAATCGATTATCTTATTGACACTCCTTTTCAGGCCCAGGCCAGCGTTAAATGTGCATTTCACGAGAGAGACAAAGACATACTTTAGAAATCACCTCTTGGCTTTCCAGTCTTCTGAGTCAGCGGTGCTCAGCCTCTTTTGAGTCGTGCAGCCCCCAGATCCCATTCTACCTCACCAGTGGCAAAAAGAAAACACTGCAGCGCACAAGCTCAATGCACATGAGACGGAAAATGAATTTTACATACGAAAAATATCTACTTCCTATTTTTATCACACAATCAATTCATCATTTTTAGTTTGTTTCCGTTTTTTTCACATACCCCCAGGGCGACAAAACAGTAGCCCCGGCTGTAAATCACTCTGCTGCCCAGCCACCAGCACTAACACTCTTTATGCTGTCAAGTCTGACATCCTCCGCGATTCAGCCAATTGTTATTTGTACTTGTACTTACAGTCCGAGTTGTTGGAGCGAGTGGAGGACTGTGTGTATGTGTGTGTGTGTGTGTGTGTGTGTGTGTGTGTGTGTGTGTGTGTGTGTGTGTGTGTGTGTGTGTGTGTGTGTGTGTCTGTGGGTCTGTGTGTGTCTGTCCTCTGTGTGTGTATGAATGTGTTTGTGTGTGTCTGTGTGTGTCTGCCTTTGATTGTGTCCATGAAAGTATGTGTGCTTGTGTGTGTTCATCAGTCTATAGATGCGTGTCTGTGTGCGCATGGAGAGTGGAAATGAAAGGGCAGCAGCCTGTTTAGAGTACAGTGTGTTCTTCTCACAGCTTCTTCTTCTCACAGAAAATAAAAAAAATGACAACCAGCTTTTCCCAGCACCCTGTTCCCTTTCCCACAATCCTCGCTGTGGCGCTCCAGCGGCTTCACTTGGGAACAGGGGGGGGGGGGTTCTGTGGTCTAAATATGTTACCATGGTAATGCAACACTCAAAAAAGGGTCTGCTTGTTTAAGCTGGGAGGAGGAAATGGAATGGGTAACGTCCTGATGAAAAAATCCATCTAGCTGGATCTTTAGTCCGTACCACAAACTATATTCGATTTCATTCGACACTATTTGATTATTTTGGATTAGATCATCTGTGATAACGTCGTGCTTTGGGGGGGCTCACATTTCACAAGTCAAATAAACACTAGCATGAATCAATGTACCACCACCAGGTGAGAATGCCCTCAGATAGAGTGCACCATGGAGGGCTGGGGAGGGTCTTTCATTTCTTTGTCAATGGCAACAGGAATTAATACACCAGTCTTGAATGGGTTGGGTCTGGCAAATGTTGATCCATAGAGACCACACAACACAGCACCAGGTCACTGGTCTGACAGGGTCAACATTAAACCAACCTTCACCACGGCCTGCACCACCTCTAACTCTGGAACAACAGCAGCAGATGTCTGCCCCCCCCCCCCCCCCCCCCCCCCACCATTGCAAACTAAGAGTGATTTGTCCTCCCGCCACCACGCTGGTCTCTGCTATAATTATTGGTTCACCATCCGCTGTCGCAGTGCAGGATATACTCTGGTGATTCCATCACCAGGGGCGGCAAATAGAGCTTCCCAAAGTGCATCTAGTTACCGTTGTAGTTTTATCGGGGCCAAGGCCCAGGCCGGCTGGCTTTGTTAATGGCCACCGCTCTGACTTTCAAGATGGCTTCAAAGTGCCACTATCCATCACAGGAAGTTGGCTACTCCTCTTGACTACTGAGAAGGTCGTTCACAACAAAGTCAGACATTTGATGGCACATAATGTAAGATCACCACGTGAAAGCGATATAACATGTGGGTGATTCTAGCCATTCAGAGACGGTCACTGTTAATGTTACCGTCCCAGCAGTATTAATGCACAGGGACATACTTTACATAACACATAACTCACACACACGCACAACAACATACATACATACACAAACACACGCACACACAGTTAAACAAGCTTTGAGGTTTAACCTCAATAAAGGATGTGCATAAAGAAACGCGGACATGCACTCACACAAACACGCACACACACACAAAAACACACACACACACACACACACACACACACACACACACACACACACACACACACACACAGACACACACACACACACACACACACACACACACACACACACACACACACACACACTCACCAGTCCCCAGGTACAGGACGCTGTAGTGCTCATCGTTGACTGCCAGCACGATGTCGGCCACGGTGTGGGTGATCTGGTCGTCGGTTGGCAGGTCCAGCGGCGCCACGCCCACCGGCCGGATCACGTCCTCGATCTCAGGGTGGTACCGGATGATGCCCAGGTTCTTGATGTCGTTGTGGCCCCCAGCCGTGGAGTTCCTGCGGACACACTGGTGGGGGGAGAGGGGGGAGATGGGGGAGAGGGGGAAGAGGGGGGAGAGGGGGGAGATGGGGAACAGGGGGGAGATGGGGGAGGGAGTGGTGGTCAGAGGAGAGACGGCTTCAAACGGAAATATCCAAATTAAAAAACCTTCCTTCCATGTTTTGTGTTACCCTCTTGGGGCTTTTGTCTTCACATATAGGCCAGACATCATCGCTTCTTGGAAATAAAAGCTGACTCGTGTTGCTTGGTGGTTTTTGTGTTCCTGCGAGGTTTCCCCCGTTTAGCAGAATACTCAACTGAATGATAAACAGCCGGTTTAATTGACCTCAGATTAAATCTCTCTCTCTCGCTCTCCCTCTCTCTCTCTCTCTCTCTCTCTCTCTCTCTCTCTCTCTCTCTCTCTATCTCTCTCTCTCTCTCTCTCCTCTCTCTCTCTCTCTCTCTCTCTCTGTCTCTCTCTCTCTCTCTCTCTCTCTCTCTCTCTCTCTCTCTCTCTCTCTCTCTCTCTAACTATCTGTATCCCCCCTCTTTCTCAACTTAACTTCCTCTTTCCCTCTCTCATTCCCCCCCCCTCTCTTTTTTCTTCTATCTCTCTCTCTACCTCTCTCTCTCTATCTCCCTCTCTCTATATATCTCGGTACCTCTCTCTATCTCTCCCCCTCTCTCTATCTCCCTCTCTCTCTCTATCTCCTCCTCTCTCTCTTTATCTCGGTCCCTCTGGCTGTCTCTTCCTCACCGTTCCGGGGCGGTTTCCGGTGAAGGGGCTGCTGTATCCTCGTAGCTTGGAGGTGGAGAAGGCCTGGTCGATGTCCTCTATGGAGTAGGCACAGATCACTGTTCTCCCCCTGTGGGCACAACTCTCACTGTCACCAACTGGGCGCACATACCAAACAACATCATGTAAAAGTAGTCATTAGCAGTCAGCCCACGACGAGCACTGATTGAGCGTTTGGAATATCCAGGACAACAGGCGAGTTCAGTGCCTTTAACTCATTTGGAAAATGAAGAAAGCCGTTGGTACTTGGACTCCCCTGGACTTAGAATGCCAAACAAAGCTGTAGAATGATTGGATGCACTACGAGGGGTCAGAGTTGAAATTGTCTGAACTCAGGGTGGAGAATCCAAACAGTCCACTACTGAGGATTCTGTCCTGTTCTATTATGGTGTATTCTATGCCCAGTCACACACCAGAGAGGTGCACCACTGCCTCCTATTCAGCCACACCCTGAGGCCAGGGTTCTTTGTGGTAGGAGATAGGGTAGTTGCTAGGGTTTGCCAAAGGTACCGGGTTTGAATCCCAAACGTCCTGAGCCAACTTGTAGACATCTTTGAGCAAGGTGTCCAAATGATCTAGCTTCTCCATTAAGACTGCATTTGAAAGTCACTTTGGATAAAAGTGTCTGCAAATGTACAGAATATGACCCCTATGATTGATGCATGTGGTTTAAAATAGATTCCTTGCTGACTGCCATTTCCTGGGCGAGGCCTTGCCCTTCTGTGTATTTTTTCTGGGGGATTATTATTCAATCTGATGGTTCTATTTTAACTGTGTCTTCATATTACTATTAGACAGGAACTCTCAAGTATTATATGAACTTGAAGCTAAAGTCATTCAAGTGTTGCTTTGAACAACACAAAGGTGAATTCATTTTTTTTTTGCTAGCTCTAGTGAAGTGCAAAACAACCTGAAAACATCAAGTGGCCAAAGATGAATACAACTCAATATCTCACAGTTTTGATAAAAAATAAATAGTTTAAATTAAAATGATTTATAAAAATCCATGGTTTTCAGGGCCCTATTTTAACAGTCTGAAATGCAAGTGAGAAGCACCAAACGCAAGTAATTTTGTGGGCGGTTCTATGGCGATGTGCTATTTTACCGATGGATAAATGACTCTTGCGTCCGACGCAAATCTAAATAGGGTTGGTCTGAAGTAGCCTAATTATCCGAAGGTGTGGTTTGGGCGTGACGTGCAATAAACCAATGAGGGTGCCATCTCCCATCCCCTTTAAGAGCTATGAGCGCATTTGAATCTGACAAGCTTATATTTTGACAGCGTGTTTGCAGTCTCCGATGAGACAATTTATGACCACATGAATTTTAAACTTTAAATGGTTCAGTTTTTGCCCATATAACATGCCCTAATTCACACATGGAATAGCGTTTCCTTCCACAACTTCAGAAATACTGAGTACTCAAATAAATTTCGGCAAGGAAAACTTAACACATATATGATATGTGGTAACTGTCGTTCTATTTAATGACATACGCAATAGCCTACATTAACAACCGTTGTTTCTTACCAGTATTGTATGCATTATCGTAATCGACTTGTGTTCCTAATATGCATGTGTCCCCCCGTTAATATACATTGCCATGGACTGTAATATGCGTTACGTGTTTAGTTTGCGTGTGTTTAAACAGATGGATGCACACAAGCGCGCCCGCATTCATTCATTATTTTACACATTCACACACGCGCGCCCGCATTCGTTCATTCTTTTTAACACACACTCGCGGTAAAACAATGTTTTCTCACGATCAAATACTCATGAATCCTAAAAGTTATGGGCTTGTACACGATGTCTGTGTTAAGAAAATATGTGTTTGCTGTACGGTGTTTGCAGATGCATTCATTTAAAAGTACAACTTATTGCCGCTGTATCAGCTGTTCTTTCCCAAATAATTTACCAAGAATGTGCGGCTAGGTAGATGAGAGAAGCAAAGTGTATGCGCGAGGTGCACAAGCAACATTATACATGCGCCCTTAAAATAGCATCTGAGCAACGCGCCATTGCTTTTAAACCAGGTATTTCCTGGTTAGTGGTGGAATTGTTTTCTGAAATTGCAAAATAGCACCAGGGATACGCCAGAACACGCCTCCTCCTTTCGCCGAACCGCCCCTTTGGGCGCAAGATCATTCCCTAATTTACCGACGTGTGGCGGTGAAGGAAAAAGAACGCTTTGCGCCAGTTGCAAACTAGCAACGATACATGCGTCAGGGTAGAAAGTCAATTGCGCTGGATGCAAGATAGGGCCCTCAGTGTTATACACTGAAACACTCTGATTGTTAGCTGCTCACTCAGCAGCTAAACTTATACGAGCCAATACGTAAGGTTAGCACTTTCTCCCCAGAATAGATCTAAGAACGTAATTGTTTTTATGAGCCAGAGAGAGATGTGAATAAACAGTTAGTTAATTAAGTCTTTCATTAATTGAATAAACAGTTAATTAATTATCTCTTGAATTATGACTTTTCTGGACCATTTTCATCTATTTAGTCAGCCTTGGTATCTCATATAACTTTGGAGAGCATCTTCAAAAACTTTACATAATATCAAAGAAAATGATTACTACATATATTTCCCTGTTGATCTAAAAATAAATCTGTTGATATGTTTATCAACAGACATGGAGGCAGCTCCATGTTTTTACGTAAGCATGTGTGGCTAGCTGATGGCAGTGTGTCTCTGTGCGCCTGCTTGTGCAGAAGTGTTTGTGCGTGTGTGTGTGTGTGTGTGTGTGGAGGATGTTTGCGGGTGCAGGTAATGTTTCTGTAGTCTAAATCGTGGTCTTGTCTCAATGGGTAGAACATGGCATTAACACTGGCAGGGTTAGGGGTGTGATCATCACCGGGGGCTACCCATACTGCAAATGTATCAGTAATGTAAGACACAGAAAAGCTAATTCCACCAAACAAAATTACACCAAATCTCATATAAATAGATATGGCTTAAGGTACGGGTTCAATTCCCCCCCAGGGGCCACCAATGCTAAGAATGCATGACATTGTTGGGTTTAGATAAATAACATCATCCATCAAAACCAGATAGATGCCTTACACTGAAATGGAAGAAGTTCTGGCCTCACCATGGGTTGGAGAACAGTCCGTACAGGACGCCAGCGCGCTTGTCCTGGGCCGTGAGCACCACCGCCTGCCGGATGTTGTTGTACTGCTGCTGGGTGCTGCCAGAGCCACACATCATACGCGCCTTCATGAAGGTGGTCCACGAGTCGGTCAGCAGCGGCTTGATGCCCCCCTCGTCCACCTGGGGATTCGGATAGTGACACACATTTCAAATATATCCTTCCAAATACTCCAAGCTACACACCCAATCTTTTGGTCTAATCATGGGTTTGTTCACATTGACCCTATGAGCAGAGGCGGGGTCGCCATCGGGACGATCGGGAGGTTTCCTGGTGGGCCGTTCCACTTATGTGGGCCGCGGCAGTAATTCGGGTGGCTGTCAGCCCCCAGCGGCCGCTGTGTAGTAGGTCACGCGAACGAGCAATCGCGAAATGCACAAGATCTCTGTCAGGATCCCCCGGCCAGCGCCTCGCATTCTTGAAAAGACATGACCTAGATTGACTTTGACTTTTTGACTTTCTGCCAGGAAAACGGTGGCTGGAGACATTGCTCTTCAAAGTGTATTTTTCTAGTCCTTCATTCCTGGAATGAGCCCAAAGGGCCCATACATTGACATATTCATGGCAGGGGCAACAGGGTAAAGGGCATTGAGTCTTCAAAGGGGGTTCCCCAGATCAGCACAAAATGGTATGTGATATCAGGGAACAAAAAAGGACGTAAACAGGAGTGGAAACTACCGCTTAACTAGCAAACGAATGACCGTTAAATTAGCATTAACATAACTCTCGATCGTGATCGATTTTCCAAGTTAGCTCTACATAGGAGCGATGGTACTGCTCTGGCTGTGACTGATCTCCTTTCATGTATTCCCAAACTGCGCACTTGCAAATTAATATTTAATCTTCAACACGAGGCACGAGATAAAACACATATCTGTAGAAGCCATAGGGGGAAATATTGCAGCAGTATGCGACGGCTCATTTGAATACCCCATTCTTTGATGGTTATTCTGAGGATTGAGGCTTGATTGAGGCATTAATTAGCCTCAGTAGGCCAGTTAGCTTAAGTAACTGTATGGGAATTTTCAAGATAATAACCAGTAGCATTAAATGATGCAACAACATATAGGCTACAGAAGTACGTCGGCTGATAAAATGGCCAAGATGTCTGTTATTGTTGAAAACGGCCGGCATTGACTTCAGATTTATGTGTGCTATTTCCCCAAAACAGCCATTTTGTTTCAGCCCCATGCCGCTGTGAAAACATCCACTGTTGGGGAACTCGGGACACAACGAGGTCATGCCGGGGAAAAAATCGGTATCCGTGGCAACCTATTAGCTTATGAATATGACTATCAGTCCCTAGATGACTAAATCGGTGTATCACCGCATTAACAACAGAGAGGTATCACAAGGGCACACTGTGCCTGTGATGTGTTCTAATGAGAGGCTGAGCCTGGGAGTCAACACGAATCAGGGGGTTCTCTCACAGTGCAGATCCTCCCGATGCGGGCCCGATACGGCTCCTCATCCACCCGGGCCGTCTTGTTGAACTCGCTGAAGAAGAAGTAGATCTCCTCCTTGTACTTCAGGGAGGACGGGATGATGGCTGCTCCGGCAAACTGGGGATCTGTGGGGAGTCACAAAAAAAAACATCCTAGGAAAGAGGTCTTATGTTTGTTCATATATTTTGAGTGAGAAGTTTTGCATTTAGAAACCAAACCTAGAAATGACTCATTGTTTTTCATGACTCCAATACACAATCTTCACAAACCTCACAGACATGGTTCCCGTAAAATAAAATAATCCACGGCAGGCTTAATAACAAGTTATCTTGAATATTGTGAAGTTAACTAAATGGTTCTTATGTTCCGGAACCCCCCCCCATGCTCATATTGTGATGCAGCAGCAGTGCCACGGTCACTCACTGAGCAACCAGACGTTCTCAGCCTTCAGCAGCTTCTGGGAGCCGAAAGTGCGGCGAATGGATCCCGTGTGACCCCCCACCGATGACAGGGCTGAGTAGAGGCTCCCGCCGTCTGAGGGAGAGGGGGGAGGGGGGGAGGGAAAGGGAGGAGGGGGAGGGAGAATCAGAGACAGTGAGTGTGATAGATTGATAAAAGGGTGCGAGCAGGATTGAGGGGAAAAGGGTGCTAGAGTGCTACGGGAGACCTGGAAATACAGAGAGGGAGAGACAAAGAGAGAGGAGGAGGAGATACATAGGGTAAGAGACAGAGGTGGAGAGAGAGGTAGACAGGGAAAAGAGTGGGAGATGAAATCAAGATGGTGAGAGAGAGAGAAAAAAGAGGTGCAAGAACATCTGCAAGAATGAGAGGAAAATCAAGACATAGATGCAGAATAATTTCCCACACTGCTAAACTCACCGCCATCAGCATATTCCAAAGGAGCTTGTTTCCATAGCAATCCAACGGCTAAGCATTTGGCATTGTGACACTAATGGTTTCCTTCCACCATGTAATTATCAGAATTGTGCCCTAAAATTGATTGGCTCGTTGGTGAAACTATCGAACAGCTGAAACTGAAACAACATCAGTCATCGCAAATTAGCATACAATGAAATAACATTGATTCTATCCATGTCCGCCGTGCGCATGCCCACTGCATTAACTGTGTTTTCTCAAGAGAGTGACTTAACCCGGTTTTGCATCTACAGCTAGAATTTATGTCTTTGCTTGACTCCAAACTGCTCTTACTCATTGAACGCGATCATGTGTTGGAACAACTTTATGGTTAAATTAGGGTGTAGCCTGATGGTTCCCGTTTCAAATAGCCTGTGTGGTTAATTAAATGGGCTGCGCTGGTAAACGGCTGATGTTTGGGGACCCATTCAAGCAGAACAGGGGGATTAATCCATGCACTCAGCCAGTGTCTGGTGAACGGATCGAGATACTGAACTGACTATTGACTGCGGATGTGTCTTCTTAACAACGGAGATAAACAGGCAGATTAAACAGTGCCCTGGATGCGTGAGCCGCCATCATGGTTTGGTAAGGCAGAGAGCTTCCGCCCACTCCTCACACTTCAGAGTGATTTAAAGAGTGGCGCTAGCAAAAAAGAGGGTCTACCACTTGAAAAGACACAGCTGCCTCTCTTACTCGAAACCGCAACAAGGAAATCAATCTGGGTGTTAGTATTTTGGAGGATGACACAACACTATCAAGAGGGATGTGAGAAGTCCCGCCATAGAATAGGTTTAGTGAAAAGTGAAGGCTCATTTATACTGTGTCGGATATCCGCCAGAGGTAGGTGATGGGTGTCAGCGCCTGGCCTTGCTTTTATGATTCTGCATTCTCCTTGTCGATCATCAAAAGGATTCCTCGCCCCTGATTCAGTTTGACATCTGGTAATCTTAACAATGGCAAGATGATGAAAATATTGGCACACCTCCTCCCCTCAAATGGTCTGTTCGCGATCAAGAACGACTCTGAAAACGGAGCAGGAAAGACAAAACAGACCCTTCCCCCTGATGTATCAGGGTCACTACAACCTGTTTAGCTGCGTTTCTGTGAAGGTGGGTTTAACCGACGGCGGCATTAATGGTACATGGACTGCATTTATATTGTGCTTTTTTGTAACCAGTGACCACCCAAAGCGCTTTACAATATTGCCTAACATCCACCCATTCATGCACACATTCCCACACTGACGGCGGCGTCAGCCATGCAAGGCGACAGCCAGCAGTTAGGGTTAGGTGCCTGGCTCAGGGACACCTCGAACACCCAGCCAGGAGGAGCCGGGGATCGAACTAGCAACCTTGCGGTTACCAGCCAACCCGCTCCACCTCCTGAGCTAAACGCCGCCCAATACAATTGGCAAACATTGGGGACAGTGGCAGCGCTGACACTGTGTTCACCGCTTTAAGCTTACCTGTGGCGAGGCTTATGGCCTTCTGGGAGGGGTACGGTGGGGAAATGTCGGACGGCGAGCCAATCAGCCCACTGCCCTGGGCATCAGTCAGCACCGTCTCGTTGACCTTGGCAAGGAGGGAAGTGACATCACAACATGGAGCGGCAGAGATTGCATTCAACACGGTGAGGCATGCCAGAGGAAGAGTTGTCTCCCTGTGCGGAAATCATTTTTTAATTCATGATGGATGGAATTCAGAAGCAATTTGATTTGTTCTCTATAAGAGAAAATAAGAGTCTGCCTTTGAGCAAAATGACTCGCGTCACAATTGGTAGAAGCAGTTTATTTCCGCCTTTGTTTTATCACAGCTTTATCTTTATTTATTGTGACACCAAACTGCGTCCCTGAAACTACAACCACAAGCGTGTAGAGCAACCTCTTATATACCCTCTACCAACAGTTAAGCACATATTCGAAATCGGCCTCCTCCTCTAATAATTTTTCCCTAGCGACAGCCGTGAAAAATGTAAGTGCAGCTGCACACACACGGAAAGACAGCAGGAGATGCGGGGGCTTTGAGTCTCTCTCAGGCTATGTACAGAAGATGATGAAAAAACACACATTATGTGTGTTGCATTCAGAGACTTTGCTTACCAGCAACCAGCACTTGGGGCTCCCAGCATTGGTTCCACACACGACAAAGGTGTCATTAACCTTCTGGACGACAGTGATGAAATTATCACACTCCAACTGTGTTAGGGAGAGAAAGCGGGGGAGAGAGTGAGCGAAGGGGGACACGAGAGGAGAGAGAGGCAATAAGGAGAAAAACAATTGTGTGTGTGAGGGAGAGAAAGAGAGAGAGAGGGGGGGAGGATAGAGATACAGAGAGTGATTGAGAGAGAAGCAGAATGATGAGGAGCGTGGGAGAGGGACAAAGCATGGAGAGGAGAGAGGAGAGAGAAAAGGAGAGAGGGAGGGAGAGAGTGAGAGAAAATAAGAGAGAGAGGCAGTGAGAGAAAATAAGACAGAGAGCGAGAGAGGAGAGAGAAAAGAAGAGAGGGAGGGAGAGAGAGTGAGCAAAGGGGGAGACGATAGGAGAGAGAGGCAATAAGGAAAAACAAATATGTGTGTGAGGGAGGGAGAGAGGAGAGAGGATGAAAGAGCAGACGGACGAGAGGGAGAAGAGGACCAGAGGGAGGCGGGGAATGGAGGAGCGGAGGAGAGGAACACAAAAGCAGTGTGGAGAAGACAACGGCGGATAATAAAGAGGGATGAGGCGAGAGGAGACGGCAGGGAGAGGGGCGGTTGGGACAAAAGTGGAAATAAAAACACTGAAGATTAGAGAATATGTGGGTTGTGGCCAGGGTCTAAACATTATGTCACACCGAAAGAAGAGCTTGGAGCGTCGGCCACAGAACAACGCAGATGCTGCAGTGGCAGCCCTCCACATAAATTACTTATTCATTAGAGAGAGAATGGAACTAATCCCCCCGAGACTCGGCAGGTCGTCCAATGAGAATAATTTCCCCCACACAGCACAGAGAGCAGCACGCGTTCTGTCTTCGATTCAATCCAAGAGCCCAGTTAAGTGCCACCTCGGGAAAAATCAGACTTTGACTAACAATCTAGAAGGAAAGTGTTTATAATGAGGAGATAAAGCGTGTGCGGAATAAAAGAAGGAACGCAAATGAATAACACTCAACCTTACACTACTTAAGAACAACTAAAAACTGATTTATTCCAAGAAAGAAGAATGGAAGGCAATCTTTAAATATTAGGCCAAATCGTCTATCCAAAAAAGGGAATATTTTAAAATGGGATTTACTAAAACAGCAACTGATTTCATTTTACATTCTGTATATTGTTTCCTGAAATATATTCATCGAATCCGCTCTAATAATAAAAAAATAAAAAAATCCATGGAGGCCAGACCAGCCTACACATGAACATCATGTTGACAGATATTTATCGGTTTAAGAGGGGTCAGGTGTGCGGGGGAGGGGACGTGGGCAGCCTGTCGGCATATCTGCCAGTAGAGGTCGTCAGCATCTCAAGGCCTCTCTCTACATGCCCCAGGCGACTCAAGGAAGCAGCAGCAAAACCTGGAGTCTGCAACATGAACGCCACATCGCAGCAGGGCTTCAGAACCCACTCACGTGGGTTTTGCTCCATCAAAGCAAAAGGCGGGGCTTGGATGTTGTTCACTAATTGGTGTATTGATGAGCGGGGCTGCATGCCCAACCATTCCGTTGGGCCCAGCTAGGCTTACTAAGCGTAGATTTGATAATAATAAAATTTTGCTCTACTTTTGAAAAGTTTGTTACGTTTCAACAATTGGAGGTGGTTTCACCAGACGCTGTTTTAAGAAAGGGGATTTAGTTATAGTTATCTTTGTACTGTTGTGTTTTCTCTTCATTTCTTATTTTTCGAGCTGCGACAAAATGAAATAGAGTACTATGGTGATGATCATATTAGACATGTTACCATGATAAAAGACGTTTTGGGTTCACAACCCCTTTCAAGGATAACATGAGGGGAAACCATACTTTCCCCTCATGTTAGGTCTAAGGGACTAACGCAGAGAACAATATTTGAGATTGGTCCATTATTGAGCGAGAATGCTGCAGCCGTAATCCTCAAAACGGCCTACAATGTAATCCTTTGGGGCAGTTGGGCCCTGTCAATGTACGTTCTCTCTAAAAGCTCTTTTTTTCCCACTGAGGGGCTCAGATTGTTACTAAAATGTCTGACAGCTTTATGGAAAGGATCCCTACAGACAAATTTGATTGTTTCTTTACATTTCTCTTGAGCCAGGCTGTTTATTATTGTGTCCAACCAATTGTTGCTCAAGTTGTTACAGAAATCTCAACAGTCAGTCACCCAAATCGAGATACCACAAACTTTGGCTTTCTGTAGTCCACCACAACAAACCATTACCGGTTGCTCCTCTCAACTTTCACTGACGTTTCCTCAGTTCCCTTCCTGCCACAACTCAACTCGCGAGACATCCCAAGATGCCAGAGAGAGACTCCTCCTCGGGCAAGACACAACAACAAACAGACCATACAAAAGGGAAAGAAAATTGTTTGATTTCTCTGCAGAGATCCTCTCATGTTGTCAGACACTTATAATGTCAATCTGAGCCGATCGATAGCAAAAACAAACCCCTTTAGAGGATCATATACAGTGCGCAATTGCCCCAAAAATATTTAACGCTTTATATGCTCAGTGACAGCCAGGCATATGCAACATCAAGATCACAGTTTGTTTCCAAGCAATTTCACACACATGTTGATTTGACCAAAGGAGAGACAGCGCCGAGATGTCCACCTAGAAGTTACTGGTCACGGATTGATGACTTTGTGAGCAGGGCTACCTGCGAAACCGCTCAGCTACAAGTTAGAGCTAACCTTTTCTAATAATTATTAACAGATGTGGCACACATCGGCTGTATAGTTGGTTGATAAACCCCCTTCTTGTGTATGTTCGGGGTCATGAAAGGTTAGGTGGGTTGTGCAGATGCATGAATTGAACGAGGTCAAATGGAAGCATACCTTGGGCGGGGCGGCCTTGGCCATGCATGTGGCTTTGGCGGTGTCATCGCTCTCCACAGGGATCTGTGGCAAGGTGAGAGAGGAATGGCGTGTCACGTTCATCCACAACATTCCTCACACTCAAAAGCACCATCTTCACCTTCACTTTCACGATTCCACTTTGTTGTCATTGAACACAAGTTGCCTGCGTCCTCGACGCTGCACACTACCACCGGCGACACAAGTAGATAAAAAGAGTAGCCAAGACATGTAAAGGATGAAAGCTTGTTCTGTGTTTGGAGAAAAACTGTCCTCAATAAGAACCAAATACTCTGTGAGGCTGTGAGCAGCAAGAGTGCAGCCAGCAGGCTGACTCCAGGCTCTGTAATTATTTCCTATGAAATGCCTTAATTGCAGTGCCGCTCTCTTGTCTGCTTCGAGTGCAGACATCAGCCCCCCCCCCCCCCTGTGAGTAATCACTAATGCAGCATTAGCATTATTAGCTTGGTGTAATGACTTCCCCCACTGCCAGCTACCTTATGAGCCCGTACGGCTGCGTTATGTATGCACAAGGCGCCCTCCTCTTCCTCCTCTTTGTCTCGGTCCTGTCATCGACCCGTCTAACTAGGTCAGAACCCCGGCTCCGCCTGTCCTCTCGCTCCCTATTCTCTGATAGAAGTGTCTAATGATTCATTCCCGAGCTCTACTGTCGTTTCTGGACTTTCAGAAGAGAAGGGCGTAGCTGTCTAGCCGTCGGCTAGGCCGACACCACCAGCGTATGTCCACACTAAACTTGGTAGATGTGGTTGGTCATGTCTGTCCTGGTGATGCGTGTGGGGACTTCGAACAGCTCTTCGTAAAACTAATTAAATACACAACATCGTCATTTTTAAAAAACTGTCCTATACTGTATACATATATATTTTGTTGTTTGCATAGGCTATATTTCATTGTCATAAGCACACTGAACTGTGTAGCACTTAAGAGGATTCACACGTTCATGTTAAAAGGATAGTTTGAATTGTAAGGCCGCAGACCAGAAAAACAGCATAAAAATTGATATAAATGACAAACGCAATCTTCATCTGTATTCTTATCATAAGGGGGTCTCAGATAAGCTTGGCTTGTTTCTCTCTGTCTCTGCCTCTGTCTCCCTCTCTGTTTTTCTGTCTTTCTCTCTCTCGTCATCCCTCTCTCTCTGTCTCTCTCTCAGCCTCTCTCTCATGCCTATTCCCTGTAGAAGCCCCCCAGAGCAAATAGAGCAGTTTGTTTTGTTTCAGTCTCTCCAGCCAGTACCAGAACTGAACAGAACCAATGGACCATGTGTTACCTGCAGGTCGCGGACCCCTCGGTCGGTGAAGGTGAGGATGAAGACCATGGCCTTCCCCCCTACGTACAGCGTGTTGGTACCTTCCTGGTGGTACATGCTGATGTAGTTCTCAGGCTTGGCAAAGTGGAACCGGGGGGGTCCTGGTGGGGAAAACCAAACCGAAGGGGAGGGGGGGGGGGCAATTAAAACTGACCTGTGGTAGTTGAATGCATGGAAATTAATTGATATCATGGGAATTTCATGTATGTATTCATACTGGAATATGATAGAATAGAATAGCTCAAATGGTCAAGCTCCCTATTGGGAATTTGACACCTAACCCAATACCTGGTTTCAATTTCCACTAAGGCAACCCATGCTCAAAAAGTTTGCTTTGCATGTCCATAGTAGGAACTCGCCTGATCCTAAATGAGCAGCTTCTGAATTCACAGGGGGTCATTTTGGATAGCATTGGATAGTGGTAATGAGATAGCATAGAACATAATTCAAGGAACAGCAAATACTGTGGATCGATTCCGCTCCCCACTTCCAGTGGCGTATCTGCAGTGGGTGTGTTAATGAAGACATCAGGAGATAATGAGAGGGCTACTTCATTAGGAGCTTCTCACATATTTATGTGTGTAAAACAAGGCCAGCCTGACACATCTAATTATGAGTCTGGGTATTGGGATTTCACTTTGGCCAGAAATTTAGCAATGTTAACCTACTGTGTGTGTGTGTGTGTGTGTGTGTGTGTGTGTGTGTGTGTGTGTGTGTGTGTGTGTGTGTGTGTGTGTGTGTGTGTGTGTGTGTGGGGGGGGGGGGGGGTTCTGCGAGTGCGCCTGTGTGTTTGTGATTGGGTTTGTTTGTCTGTGTTTGTGTTCTTCGGTATGTGTGTGTGTCTGTTTGTGTGTGTGTGTCCATGCATCCATGTGTGTGTGTGTGTGTGTGTGTGTGTGTGTGTGTGTGTGTGTGTGTGTGTGTGTGTGTGTGTGTGTGTGTGTGTGTGTGTGTGTGTGGTATTCAAATCCACACTGTTTATTTGACCGAACGTGACCTATGTGTTCTCCCATTAACAGCAGTGCTCGTTTAATTATTTTCATAGGAAGCATTGAGATCCTTCAAGTGGATTATACAACACATGCAAATATGCTCGATTTACACGTACTGTCCATGAAATATAAGGCACAGTCCAACACAGACAGATCCCTATATTTAATGCACTTTCAACACAACAATGCAACTCGAATACAATTTGTGCTGATTCTCTGTGCTTCTTTCTGTTACTGTGGTTTAATGGAGTCCGGGGTTGTTTGAATGTGAACCTTGTCAGAGAAACTAACAACAATAAACGAAAAAAAACTGCAACGCCTACAAGTTCTAAATCTAGGTTTCGTTTTAGATGCAAGTTATTTTGACCCAAAGTTCTTTCCCATTTTTTAACTGTCGTTTTAGAGTCAGAACACAGGCAGGAAAATCAGCGAAGGACCTCTAGCTGTTTTCATTTTGGAGCATATTCATATTATATTCTTCATCTCAAGTGTAAATGAATTACATTGATAATTCTTTGTACCCCAATTGCAATTGTTTTGCTTCTTCCTTTACTTTTTACCTGAACTAACTCTATTATTCTGAGTGCAGCAGAACAGTTTCCACACTAGAGCAGTCTCAGCGTCCTCTGACCCGTGTTTGTTGTGAACTATGGCTCGGCTGCTCTGCTGATGCTGAGCTCCAGACCCGAGCGAAGGTCAAATCAAACAGCTGAACTTTAGGAAAGTGATATATTTGGCATACCAAAATGTTGATAACCTTCTCCCTCTCTCTCTCTCTCTCTCTCTCTCTCTCTCTCCATCTCCCCTCGTCCGCTCTCTCTCCATCTTCTTAACTCCATTCGATATGTCAGGCATTGAACAGAAACACAGTATTCTGATACTTGTTGTCCAACAAATACACGCACGCCCGCACGCACACACACACACACACACGTCACAAACACACACACACACACACACACACACACACACACACACACACACACACACACACACACACACACACACACACACACACACACACACACACACACGCAGGCATTCAGGCATACACACGCAGACGAGCGCTAGCCTAATTACGCATGGTGCTGAAATATCGCTACACAGGCGAGGAGATGCCTTCGAAGTGGATCTTGACATATGATTGTTGTTTGTGCGAGTGCATTTTGCGAAGTGGACATTGATATGGTTCTTGGAAGTGTGCCGTGGATGTTTGTGTGTGTGTGTGTGTGTGTGTGGGTGTGTGGGAGGGGGGGGGGGGGGTCCATTGAAATGACAAGCACGTAGGTCGTGTCCGCTGGTTCTCCCCCTATACCAGAAGGAGCTCAGCTCTGCGCATCGAGTCTCTCTCTCTCTCTCTCTCTCTCTCTCTCTCTCTCTCCCTCTCTCTCTCTGTCTCTCCCTCTCGCGCTCTCCCGTTCTCCCTCTCTCTCTCACCCTCACGCTCTCTCTCTGTGCAGCTCAACTTGATTTACGGTCGTGTTCTTATTGATTGTGAATACATTAAAATGGTAATGTGTGCGTGGTGTAAGCGCATACATGTTAGTGGAATAAATTACAGGCGAATTTGGTTTCCACTGTGTGGAATTTTCTATTCATCGTTTTTGTCAAGAATATGCCTATATATTTCTCTATTTCACTTTCTCTCTGTGTGTGTGTGTGTGTGTGTGTGTGTGTGTGTGTGTGTGTGTGTGTGTGTGTGTGTGTGTGTGTGTGTGTGTGTGTGTGTGTGTGTGTGTGTGTGTGTGTGTGTGTGTGCGTCTCTCTCTCTCTCTCTCTCTCTCTCTCTCTCTCTCTCTCTCTCTCTCTCTCTCTCTCTCTCCCTCTCTCTCTCCCTCTCCCTCTCTCTCCCTCCCTCTCCCCTTGGTTGCATATATCCATGGTCGCTGTATAGTGCTCGGCTGCTCGCGGTATACCTCATACCCAAAAACGATGATTCCATCCCTGCATGCTGCAGTCCCCCCACACCACAGTGGGGACTGCACACCACAGTCTGTCTCGTTTACTGTCCTACGGCTCACACACACACACACGCACACACACACACACACACACACACACACACACACACACACACACACACACACACACACACACACACACACACACACACACACACACACACACACACACACACACACACACACACACACACCTGCAATGCAGCTATTCGTTTTAAAGACACACTCTCTCGACCTCCAACTACCGATTTGAAACGTCTCCCTTCTGACACATCTGGCGGGTATAGTTGTAGGATTGTGTCGCCATGTTGGTCAAAGCTGTGCGCGATGCAAACATTCCCCCCTATACCACCAGATGCGTGCTGACAGGTGCACTCACACTTTAAAAGCATTTCAGCCACAGAGGACATGGAGGACGTGTAACGGGTTTTATCGAAACACAACTGGTTACATTTTCCAATGTATCAATATCCCAATTCAGACAATGGAACACAATTTACACAAATCCTAAGACCCCTGCCTGTTGTTCATGCGAGTCGTGGCCCTGCCCTGAAAAGCCTCAAAGGAAACATGACAAAACCAGTATTGATACACTTGTTTTTTTCTGTGGGATGCTTGCCCAACACGGTGAGTTCTGCGATGAGAGATGGTCGTCAGGTGGCCAGCATTGGCGGGGAAGGGGGCGGGGTGGGCAAGATTTACTACTTGAGCAGTCTTGGGGGAAGGGGTCGTTTAACATATTAATGCAATGTTTCCACCGACGACAGTCGTTGGTGTGTTCATTTCTCTGCAATCTATGCAGCGACGCGAGTAACGCCATCGAGACAAAAAAACATCAAACTCATCACTTCATCCATTCACAGTATCTTGCATTCATGTATGAATTCAAGTCAGTAAAATTACGAATAAACAACACCCCGCCACCCCACGAAAATCTTCTCCCAAACGGCTCAATATGCAACTATAGAATAGATGAATCGCCTACCGTGCACAAGGAATTTCAGGCGTGCTGATTTTTCCGCGAGAACCGCGGAAAAAAAAACTGACATAAAAATTAAGTATTTCATCTTTGGGAGTGTGCGTTCAAGGGTCGCCTGACTCGTGCAAATATTCTGCCAAAGAACAAGGCTCTGCCGAAATCCCTCTGTGATGATAGAGCTGCAGCCGCTCCTCCGCCTGCTCCTCGGGTTCAGCCTGCTTGATGTGCGCTACCCGCTCCTGGCCACAGCTCCGTGCGCTTCCTGTTTACCGCCGAGCATCCAGCTGGGGAAGGGGGGGGGGGGGGGCTCAGGCTCCACCTCAAAAACCAAATCAAGAATGGGGGGGTCAATGTCGCTATAAAGAAAAGCGTGACTGTAAATGATAACAGCAGTGTGGAAAAATAAGACTGTGCGTAATTGCATGCATCACGGCGCGCCTGTTGCTGGAAGGACGGCGGAATCGCAGGTTTTCTTATTTCTGACAGTGCCAATTTTGGGGTGTTCTGAAAAGAGGCATATCTTGTGCCTGCATTCTCTCTATAACCTTAGGCAGATAATCCCGCATTTGGATGGGGAATCCAATAACCAGTTGCCCGGGCCTTCTTACAAACCTTATCAATACCGGTCAATATAAATCTGATCGATTGGTGTGATTTAGACATTTACCAGAGAAAACCAATAACAATTTCCCTACGTCAAGTGTTGTTGGGTTACATTTGACTCCCCAGGATTTTGTCGGGATTACATCTTAAATCTGGGCTAATAAAGCAGTTGAAAAGGACATTATTATATATATATATATATATATATATATATATATATATATATATATATATATATATATATATATATATATATTATTGGAACGTCGCGCAAATGTACCTACATTTGCATAATTGGGTCTTTACAGCATTGCATAGCAGATGCAATGCCATTAGGAGGAGCTCTAACAGTCTGAAAACAGAAGCACAATTATGGTAATTATGGTGGTTTAGTTGGGTATTATTTCTCAAATTGTAAACGATAAAGATTGCATAGCATAGGACGATAAAATAGGAACCATTAAGTACAGTGTATGTATGACCCGATGAGATCATGAAATTTGTTCACACCACGGCAACCGAGGGCGTCTGTGTGTGTGTGTGTGTGTGTGTGTGTGTGTGTGTGTGTGTGTGTGTGTGTGTGTGTGTGTGTGTGTGTGTGTGTGTGTGTGTGTGTGTGTGTGTGTGTGTGTGCGCGCGTTTGTGTGTGTTTGTGTGATAGAGAGAGTTGAGGAGAAAGAGATAAAGGGGGGATAGAATGAAACTGGGAACATTCACGAAATTTTAGAATCTTTTCCAGGTCATTTTTAAACGCAGTTAATAAATGCAGAATACTAGTAGTTTGGTTAGTTGTTCTGAAATACCTAGTAATCCACATGACCAAATGCTTGTCTGATAGACGAAACCTAGACTCTAGGATGGAGTTATAGCGCCACCAGGTGTTGAACAAATAAGTGCTGCAACGACCTGAACACTGACTAACCGTATTGATTAAGAGAGTATCCATTTAGATAAATGATAGCCTATATTTGATGTTCCATTTAATAGGTCTAATATATTCAGGATCAGTTTTATTTTTAGGTAGACTACAATTCAATGTGTGTGTGCGTGTGTGTGTGTGTGTGTGTGTGTGTGTGTGTGTGTGTGTGTGTGTGTGTGTGTGTGTGTGTGTGTGTGTGTGTGTGTGTGTGTGTGTGTGTGTGTGTGAACGTGGTGCGGGTGGGTATGTGTATGTGTGTTTTTTCGCATCCGCATGTGTGTGTCAGAGAGAGAGAGAAAGAGAGAGAGAGAGAGAGAGAGAGAGAGAGAGAGAGAGAGAGAGAGAGAGAGAGAGAGAGAGAGAGAGAGAGAGAGAGAGAGAGAGAGAGAGAGAGAGAGAGAGCATAACGGGATAACATTATGAGTGGCCTATAAACACCATGAGAACGGGTTGCGTGACGGTTGCATGGCGGTCTGTCCATCCAGGATATTAATAAACAGATGATGTGATTGCGGGACGGGGAGACAGTCTGCAGACCGACACCGCAGACAGAGACTTGCTGAGGTAATCCAGAAGAGTTTAATCTCTGCCGCTCACACACGTGATTATATATACTGTATGTATATATATATATATCTTTCTGGGTTATGCTGGGCAACTGGAAGAGAAAATGAGAGGGGTGGATTCTCTACCCAATGTACAGAGTTGAATCTGTCCTGGGCACCAGTTATAGCAAGAAAACCCAAATGTTAACCCAGTATCCAAATGTCAAAGCTCAGTCCTAATTTTAACTCCCAGTCATTTCTTATACCAAACAGAAAACAGTACAATCATATTTGTGTATTTCTTTTTTTACTTGCATGTTGTTTCCCCATTGCCGCTGTGTGTGTGCACAACCTAAGCAGCAGGTGTGTTTAGTGTTGGCTCTCAGTCAAGCTTCAAGGCTATCAAAGGTGTTTTTGTATAGATGTCATCCTATTTGATGTTATATGTATTTTGTGTTCAACTTCATGTTTCCTAAAGCCTGGAGCAGAGACCAGATCTCTTACTGGACCACACAGAGTGGTCATCTCCTCCCCCCTATAGTGACCGGCTCCACGGGAATCTCAGGCATTTAAAACATATGCCTTGGGGAATTCAAACTTTAACCTCCCTCTGTGAAACGAGGCCTTCCTGCTCCTTCATCTCTCTCCCGTGTTCCCTCTCTGGCGTTCCTCTTGCCCTCTGCTCCCCTTATGACTGGCTCCCTTCCTCCCTACCGCCTCCCCTGACCCCTCCCATCTTCCCTCCTCCCCTTCCTTCCCCTGCTCTGTCAAGGTCCAGGAGGACATGGCTCAGGAGTGAGGAGGAGGAAGGAGTTGTTCAAGAAGCTTCAAACAGAGCCCTTGAAGGATCGGAGCCCATGATAGAATCGTTTGCTCATTTGGTATCGTAACAAAAACGTGAGGCAGTTGAAATACAAGCATTTAATATTTTGAAATAAAAAAAAACAATCAAGCAATAACTTAAAAATTGAAGAAAATTGCAAAAGAAAAAAAATATTTGTACAGTGTTAATTGCGTGATCTTTCTTTCCTTTTTTCCACTGGCAATACAAAGTGTTGATGTGCCGGTCCGTTTCCACACCTTTTCTTTAGTCCAGAGTAGAGTGTGACGTTGGTGAGGATTAGTAATCCTCAGAGCTCGACAAATGGAGAGAATAAAACCCCTTGTACAAAAACGCCCTTGACCTGTATGCCACATACAAGATAGAAATGATTACACGATGACAATGTTGCCCAGGCACATTTGTTTTTGTTAGTGCTGCATTTGATGTGATATTCGCAAATCTGTCAGTAAAAAAAATCATAAAAGTAAGGGCCTGTAAACATAAAAACAGCATGTAATTCTTCTAATGTCCTAAAATCCTTAAAAAAAAGTTTAAAGTTGTCTTGTTAAAAAACGGCATTAATTATGAAATGCGTAACCTATGAAATTATATTCAATGATTTCTTATATACAATGAGATATACCTTATACTTTGCAGTATGCCATCAATTACCCACTCAAAGGATCAGTGTACCATATACATATTACCGATATGCATATGCCAAATTGACATTCAAATAACCAAGCCAAGTAGACAGCTATCCAAATGTACTGTAAATGGCTGGCAACTCTACGGTCTCAATTCCTCATATCATTATCAATCAATGTCTTGTTATCTTGTGAGAGAGTGCCTGAGTGCTGACTGGACACCGTCTGAAGTGATCGAGCACGACTAGGCAGAAAGAGTTTGACCCTCAGGTCAATGGGCGTAGTACTTCCTCGGCCTGCATTGGCAGCTCAGACCACTCGTCAAAGAAAGCAGATGAATCAACACTAGATTTATATATGATTATGCAGGTTGATTATTTTACACTAAGTTAAACATTAATTGCCATGCAACACATGTGATGCTCCCAAACTCTATGAAGACAGCATTGCTTCTCTTATTAAATCCTACATGCGACAGTTAAGGGGATACTTCATTATTTTCCGTAAGTAAAGATCAATATAAGCACAGCAAACATGAGACAGACCTGCTCCCACATATTCACCGGTAATTACATTTCTAGTGAAGTGATCTTCATTCAGCCACAAGTGTGCACCGCAATTAAACACAAATTCCTTTTAATTTGCCTCTTGATGGGGGCCGCAGCCTTCTCGATGTGGAGCTCAATGGCCTCAACTGTCCCTCCGGAGCACCTGTAATTCCCGGAGACGCTCCTCTCATTAAACGCCCTCTGATCCCCTCTTCCTCCTCCGCCTCAGATCAGCTTCATGGTGAACCTGCCTGCATCGGCGCCGTCGCCCCCTCCCCCCATGGAGGAGCGGGGAACAAAGTCGATGGTGGCAGTGTGCTTGATCTGCCCTTTGCTCTGGCTCCAGAAGAACATGAACACGAAGCAGATGGCCACCGAGCTCAGGAAGGACAGGAACCCCATGGTGGTGGCGATGACCAGCGTCTTGGCGTCGAACGGGTACGGCTTGGCAATCTGAGCGGAGGAGTTGGTGGCGGCGGCCTGGGAGTACGGTGCCTCCTCTGAGTAGAAGGTCAGGGTGCGGTTGCGGGAGAAGCCTTTCACCTGCAGGTTGACGCTCAGGGTTTCGTTCCCGGCCGCGTTCCCCGCCACGCATCGGTACGCGCCGCTGTCCTGCACTTGGGCGAAGCGGACCTCCAGAGACCCGTTGGACAGGACCCTGAGCCGCCCCGTGGAGCTGAGCACAGCCTTGCTGGGGGAGATCCAGGTGATGGCCGGGGCCGGGTCCCCGTCGGCTCTGCAGGAGAAGAGCACCGTGGTGCCTTCCTCCACTCGGGACTCCTGGGGCCTTCGGTCGGCTATCCGGGCAGGCCGGCAGGTGAACATCCTGGGCAGCTCCTTCTCCGAAAAGTCCCTGAACTCTCGCTGCCGGACCGCCTCAGGGGACACACAGGTGGGCTGTCGTCCGTCAAAGTTCAGTCTCAACCGCCGGCGCACCACCCACAGCAGCCGGCAGTCACAGGCCAGGGGGTTGGCGTCCAGCCTCAGCACCTGAAGGTTACCCACCGAGTGGAAGGCACTCTCCTCCAAGGTGCTGAGCTGATTGGATGTCACGTTGAGCATGCGGAAGTAGGCCAGTCCCCTGAAGGCCCCAGGCTCTATTCGTAGGAGACTCCCCCCCGCTAGATGCAGCTCCTGGAGCCTCAACAGGTCCCCTAGAAGGTTGCCCTGGATGGCGGTGATGGGGTTGTAGGACAGGTCCAGGAAGCGCAGGTAGACCAGGTGTCGGAGTGCGGCATAAGGGACGGCGCTGAGGTTGCAGTTGCTGATGACCAGCGAGGTGAGGTTGAGGCCGATCAGGCTGTTGCTGGCCAGGGTGTCCAGTGCCGGCCAGTGGGAGATCTGCAGGCTGCGGAGGCGGTGGAGCCGGCGGAAAGCGTTGTTGGTCAGCATGGAGATGGAGAGCCGCAGCATGCGTAGATGTGTCAGGCTCTGGAGCTGGGACAGCGCCTCGGTGGGGATGGAGGTCATGTTGCTACGGTCCACATTGAGCTCCTGCAGGTTCTGCAGGCCCACGAAGGCCCTCTGGGAGATGAACACCAGGTCGTTCTCCCCCGCCTCCAGGAACTGCAGATTCACAGTTTCTCTGAAGGTGTAGTCCAGGAAGACCAGGATCTCGTTCTCGCTGAGGTCCAGAAAGCGCAGGTTCGAAAGGCCTGAGAACACTCCAACAGGGATGATCTTGAGCCGGTTGTTCTTGACGTGGAGAGTCCTGAGGTTGTGCAGCCCCTGGAAGGCCTCCACCTCAATCATGGAGATGACGTTATCGTTGAGGTTCAGCTCTTGGAGCTGTTGGAGACCAAAGAACTGGCGGCGTCCCAGCGTCTTAATCTTATTGCTGGATAGATCCAGCCGCCTGGCGTCACTCGAACACCCCTCTGGCGCCGATGTCAGATATCTCCCAGAACAGTTGACTTCGCTGGGGTCCGGGCGACAGACGCACCGCGCCGGACAGCCCCGAGCGAACACGGCGACCCCCCCGGACTGGAGCAGCAGAATGAGGCTCCACGCCCCCCATCGGACGACCAGCTCCACAAACATCTTGCTTCCTTCCTGAGGAGGAGTGACATGAGTCCTTATTATTTGTGTATCACATTACGCATTACAAATTTAAAACATGCTCTTGTTCTGCCTCTGCCATCGCTTTCTTTCCAAAGATATTCAAAGCGTCATAGTTGAAATAATAATAAAAACCAATCTGCTTCATTAATCAAAGTACATTTTCTTCATTCATAATGTCACGTAATGTCCGACATTTTGAATATCATTGAACAATATCCATTTGGAGTGGAGTAATTCAAGGATGAGTGTTATGCACTTCAGCACTGAAACTAAAATGAATAACAATTGAAAAAACGATGCAAATCATGGCTGCATAAAAAGGTGACCTACAGTTTATGCATTTAAATAAGCGCTTAACGGAAATATGTATATTTACAGGAAAATATGTGCATTTAATGTCTATTCACCAATGCTATAAACCTACCCTTGTAATGCGTGGTGCAGATTTTCATAACCACAGTCAGTCAAGTTAAAACCAGGGTTGAGTTGAGGACATCGGAGAGATGCGGTTCCGTTTTCAGCATTGTCTTACAACAGGGCCTGTAGGCAAGAGAAAGCTGAAGAGAGACACACATAGAGAGGGGGAGATTGATAGATATTATGAGAGACAGAGACAGAAAGACAGTGAGAGAGAGACACACAGACAGGGAAAGAGAGACATCAATTAAAGACAAACGAACAGGGAACAAGATGTCTTTTGGATTGCCACTTAAGTGTGCAACCTTTTAAATAAACACTTGTTTCCAAGCAGTGTTATGGCGTGGATGCCTTGGAGGACACAGCTGGAGGTGGAAATCTGAAGTATGAGTCAGTAAGCAGAGTTCCCAGCTGATACTTGACTTCGTCCCTGTGTACTGAGGACAACAAAATCCCTGCTGAACGTACTACCAAAGAAAACCTTCCACGGCTGTTCGGCGGCTACCTGCACGCAACCCACATAGCAACATGCCTCGCAGCGAGCCGGGTTCAACTCCCACCGGTGGTCCTACTGCTGCATGTCACCGCCTCCCGCCTGTCTCTCTTCACTGCCTCCCTGTCCATGGAGGCATACACAGCGCATACAAATATTAATAGAAGAAATTGGTAGTGAGAATAATAGGTCAGTTCAGTGAAGCGATAGTGGGTGTGCTCCGGTTTCAATGTACAGTGTCCTCGAAATGGTGACTTTGTGAGGCAGCGGCAGATAAGCCCAAAGCGGGAGAACTGAGGACTGCTGATTGTTTCCTTTCATGGCAAAGCATCTGATACTGAATATAATCCTACAGGGAGGGTGTTGAGATGATCCACGCTTGTGTTTTTTGTTTGGTAAAAAAATTAAAATAAAAATCAGCTTTGAGTGCTGCAAACAAGTGGAAGATAAGGTCCTGTTTATTTTCCATAGTTTGGATGGTTTTAAAGAATGTTTTATTTTCTGATATCAGAAGCAATTTGTAACTGAATTGAATGAGAAAATATAAATACATATAGATAATAGTTTTTTCTGAAGTGAATGTTTGAAATATTGATTATTTTAAACTAAACTAACCCTACCATGGCCATATAATAAATTATCTATATCTTCTTACAGACACATTCTAAGAATGCATGGACATGTTTGTCATGCATGAAAAGCAAGAGAGCACAAATAGACTAAAATACAAAATACATCTGATTTGTATTTGATTTGCACAAACAATCATGAAGATAAATAAATGTAGAATAAAATAAATACCCATTAAAAGCCTTCCATGATTGCCTTCTTCTGATATAAGTCACAAAGTTAGCAGTTGTCCAGATCGGATGTTGCTCTGCTTGCTTGCTGAACTTTGTGGCAGTTGAAGTCTCTTTTTGCTGACCATTATGCTCATTGACACACACACTCAGAAAGACTTGCACACAAACACTGACTCCCACCACGACCCCCTTCCCTCCTTCCAAACACACACATACACCCACAACCACACACACGCACACACACACACACAAACACACACAGTATTTTGGATGGCAACAGGGACATAACAGACCAGTGTTGCTCTGATCAGCGTAGGAACTTTGATGACATTCTCACACCCCCCCTCCCCCCCAGCCTCTATCGGTCTATCAGTATGTTTCTGCTGTTGGATGGGGGATTCAGTCATTACGTGTGCTAATCCCATACTCTGCACACTTTTTTCCACCGTCCACCACCAACAACACCCTCTCGCACGCCATTCCGCAAATGCAGGATCGAGAGACAGGGTCGGGCAGGTGTGTTTGTGATCTATGACGTTCACATGTCACAATCCAGTCCGGAGCTGCCAGGGGCCCAGGGCCAACCCCGACATCCCACCCCACCCCCCCCCCCCCCCCCCCCTCCGACCTGTAGCTCTCTGGCCTTGGCAAGTCCTAAAGCTGGATGGCAGCCAGGGGTCGCAACCCTAGAGCCTGACGAGAAGAGCTGACCCCCGACCTGAGATGCATGCTGCGATGTGCGATCCCTTCTTCCTGGCACTGTGCTTGGGGAGGCTAAGGGGCCGGGTGTGCCCTCAATGTCAGAAGAGGAGTTCTGAGTTGTTTGCTCATGCTTTAAAACTCTGCTCTACGGGCAGAGAGTATAGGTGTCGTGTTGTTTTTTGTCGTGTTTCTGTGTTTGGATGATTTACTGGATTTTCTGTTTCCGAAGACAATAAGCCTCAGATGCTGCTGCACAATAACTCACCTCGGAAGAATCCTCCCAGGCGCACTTCAGCTAACATCTTCCCCTGTTCGCCCACGCTCAACGCATGGGCTGTTTATATGAAACCTTGTCTTTATTACATATCTCCTTCTTAGACGCAGCTCACTGAAGCCGTCACGTATAGCTATAAATATTCATCACTGTAGCACAACCCAGGAGGGCCGCGGGAAAACAAACAATCCACATGATGCCGCGGTACCCGCTGTCTGCTGCGAGCCTTTGGGAAAAGTCTCTCTCTAACAAACGCCCTGAAAAATCATCTGCTGGTCCAGATCCAAGCCGCGTCCTTCTCTTACCTAACACCGGTCTCACGTTGCCAAACGCAAACAGCATTATTGGAGCGGGTTGGACGGACCCTTGGCTCAGACAATCTCTCATTGGCAGGGCGTCGCATTGTGTGGTGTGTTCAGCGCTAAAGCTACTACTGCCTCAGTCTTTCATATTCACAGCCTTTGTTCATCTGCCAAGCACAAATCCAACCAAACAAATCATACAGTGTACTACAATACCACATCAAATAGAACTTAAACAGAATTTTAACTTTGAGAGTTCGCAAAGCTTTACATTTTGATATAAAATACATGTATGTCCTCAAAAAGCACTGCTTCTCAAAAAATTATTCTTCTCAAAATAAGTTCTTCCCATTCACCAATAGGTTCTAAATAAATCTGGAAAACTGCTTCGGTCTCTTATTATCCTCAATTGAACCGTAACAGAGGAAATGCCATTTCAGATAAGACATTCAGCAGAACGTTTAGATTCTGTGGCATTTATTGCTGTTGTATTATCTTTGAGATGGAAGTCGCCCCAAGCTTGCCAAAAGTTTTAAACCAAACCTTATCTGACATTTAGCAGCAAGCAGTGCAACGGAAAATGAATAACAGACGGTTTACACTTACAGACAACCAAGACCTCAGGCCAAAAAGAAAATATAAAAATCCATGAGCAATTCAATAGGTGTGGGATGTTTTACACAGCAAACACACACGTGGAACATGGCAGACACACGTTGTAGCTGAACTCTGTGTAGCCTAGGGAGTCTTTATTATTTTCTGTTGTTGACAGCTCTAGTGGAAAGCGTTCTGCTTCACGTCCCATCTGACAGAGAGCTCAGAGTCCAGCTGTACTTTTGGACACTTGACTGAGTGCTATTCCTAGCCTGAATCCCCAATTAGGGCAACTGGAACAACAGTGAGGATCAAAGAATGTGGTTGGTATGTGTGTGTGTGTGTGTGTCTGTGTGTGTGTGCGTGTGTGTGTGTGTGTGTGTGTGTGTGTGTGTGTGTGTGTGTGCGTGTGCGTGCGTGCGTGCGTGCGTGCGTGCGTGCGTGCGTGCGTGCGTGCGTGCGTGCGTGCGTGCGTGCGTGCGTGTGTGCGTGTGTACCACGCATGCACCTACACTCCATTCCGTCAACAACAGTGCACACAAGCACCTGCTGTAGCCTGGCGTAGCTTAGCATAGCTCAGCGTAGCGAGACACAGCACTCTAACTGCCCGTATGAAAAGCTTATTGTTCTGTCTGATGTCTGTCTCCCAGCCTCGCCACACCCCCATCCCCCTGTGGCTGAGATAAGGAAAGGCCGCTAACACCTCTCTCTGCAGCACCTGACCTATGGATGCAAACACTGCATAGGCACTGGTGGGGGTGGTGGGGTTGGTGGAGGGGCTGGTGGTGGTTGTGGTGGTGGATGGGGCGTGGTGGTGGCTGTGTTGGGAGTAGGGGTTCTGATTGGATATCTAAATTTGGCAAGTGTGTGTGTGTTGTTCTGGCTGGAAGCTGGCAGTCGGTGTCAGACGTGATTATAGTCAATTGTTGAGCCTTCGAGACGGAGTGTGACTGACTGTGTTTCTGCCAGTTTAAAGAATTGGTGTCGTGCGGTTGTTTGGGTTGGTTTGTTTTCTTTGCGAGAGAAGGGATGGTTATTTCCTCACATTTAAGGTGCTGGATGGGCAAATTGCCCTTGTTGAAAAAGGCTGCCTGGATGTGTTTCCCGTCATTAGTAGTCATTATTTATGTCTGTGTGTGTGTCTGTGTGTGTGTGCGCGTATGTGTGTGTCTGTGTGTGTGTGTCTGTGTGTGTGTGTGTGTGTGTGTGTGTGTGTGTGTGTGTGTGTGTGTGTGTGTGTGTGTGTGTGTGTGTGTGTGTGTGTGAAAGCCTGTGTGATGGAGTGGTAGAAACCATGTGATGAAGAGAGACAGACAGATAGACAGACAGTAAGATTGACACACAGGCAGACTATAGTCTGGAAGGCGCACACTGAGACAAACAATCAGATTCAATTGGGGCCTTGGTGTCAGAATCAGAGGGTTTTCATTTCCCTCAAGTGTTACGTGCAGAGACAGAAATGGGTCGCAGTCACAGGTCCCCATCAGAAAACTCTCTGCTGCACCCCAAGACTCACATCAAGCGTACTCCCCAACCTGCTGCACACACACACACACTGGGAGGAGGTGCTGGGAGGAGGCGCTGGGAGGAGGCGCTGGGAGGAGGCGCTGGGAGGAGGCGCTGGGAGGAGGCGCTGGGAGGAGGTGCTGGGAGGAGGCAAGGCGTGAGGTGGAGGAGGCACGGAGCGAGGAGGAGGCGGAGTGGGGAGGGGGTGCTGGGAGGAGGCGCTGAGCTCGAGGAGGAGGAGGAGCGGTACAGGAGAAGGAACGCGGCGGGGAGGAGGTGCGGCGTGGGGAGGAAGCACACCGAGGGAGGCGCGGGGCGAGGAGGGGGAGCGGCGTGGGGAGGAGGCGCGGTGCAAACAGTGGACTGCATTAATAATAGCCCTCATAAATGAGCGAAGGGAATTAGTCTCGTTGCCGTGCCGATGCGACGTGACAAATTAGGTCGTCTCATCTCGCGGCTGCTGATAGGAGGGCGGAGGCTGGCTCCACCCAGGTGCCCAGGCGGAGATTGATGAGGGTCAAACTTTCCCACCGGCAGCTGATTGATGCTGGGACAGGCAGAGGGTCCCTGGGCTTGGGTGGGCCGCTCCTCGTGTCTGTAGCGTACATGGAGACAGCCCGGGTCTCTGTAAGATGTCACAGCGCTCCATGCAGACACCACATACCTCTCTTTGACTGGATCGCTCCGAAACTAGGACGCCATCAGACTATTTAGGAGACACTTCTACTGGTGAGTCGGACTTCTGAAGTACGTCTGAGCAGCAGGGCGTGTCTTGCCCTCAGGTGGACTGCTTAGAGTGGGTGTTGAACCCGGAAGCTTTTGGCTGTGTGTCCAACACCCTGACCACTACACTACCCTGACTCTCTGGATAGTAGGATTGCTGTGTATCTTTTTTCTTGTTGAAATACAGCAATACGAACATCAGATTCAAGCCACAAAATAAACAGGAAAAGCTTGAGTTTTTCATCACTGTGTTTCAACTGATCAAAGTTGAAACGCACAAGTCAACTACTTGTTTTTGTCACAGGGAACAAAATCGGTTGAGATTGGGTGTAGTAGTTCCCCTGTTTAATCCCCCCCCCTCCCCCCTCACACCAGCTGACACACTTACCGGCTGGCCTGGTAATCTGCTAAATAGTGCTCTGTGGTAACACCTCGCTTGGACAAAGACAGAGGGAAACAGGAGACAATAACACACACACAGTCACACACACAGTCACAAATGATGGTGACATATAGAGGTCTGTGGTAGATTGAACAAAATGGACACCAAGTGCGCTTTGAACTGTAACACTAGGGACGTTTACTTTTCAAATCAAAGTTGTTTTGACGATTGGGAATGACCTCATTCAATTCAGAAGAATCAGTTAATTTAATTAACGAGAGGTTCTGAGGTTGTTATACTGTGGCAGAGAGTTTAAACAGTCCAATGGTTTTACCCATAAAGCTAACACTACAATTATTATGATTGTTACGAAATTGCACAAAATATTTGAGTTCTAGCCAATAATAATGCATTAATATTAAAAAATAATGACACTTAAACCAAAGATACATAGGACATAGCTTTTGGCAACTGGTCTTTCCTTGGCCTGCATAAGCTGACCGCTGTACAAGCAATCAACACAACACACAACCAATTAATTTACTAATTACCCCCCTCACTTCTTATACTAAATATTATACTACTATTACTACTATCAACTCTACTACTACACTACTGTGGCTGCTCCTCTACGACTAATATGACTACTAGGCTGACTTCTACGGCTAATAGTATCACTAATACTATTTATACTAATACTTCCATTATGATGAAATATAATCTCTGCTGAAAAGAAAGATCTCAATTGGAATACTACTATTTCTCAAAAAAAGCACCGAGCGTGACTGACAGAAAAGGGTCATTTGGGGCAACCGCATACGATGATCATGTTCAGGAGTTGTAACCAAGGCTACCGTCTAATATCTTGTGTCTGAGAGAGAGTCAACCTGGGACTTGTCCACCTGTTTTGTATGCTTTCTGCCTCAGCAGTATGCCTCTATGACCTTGTTACACAAGTTCTATGAATATGCTGGATTTCATGTTTTTTCCACTGTGCCAACAATTTGCCAACATAATTTGTTTCATAACTGTGGAACAATCCAATTATAGCTCAGGCTGACCCGGATTCATTTAATTTTTCTTCTTAAAATGTTTTGTTTAGAAGTGAGGACCTGCAAGCTTCAGCAAAAAAATAAGTATTCTTATCATGCCATGCATCGCTTCGACAAGGAAAAAAGCCACCAGCAGATCACACATCTAACCCACGTCATCAGAGCGGTAATGTGCATAAACAATGAGCATAACGAGGGATGGTATCATGAGAATTATATTCCAACAACATAGGCCAACGGCTGCCCGAAGCACTCCACCCCCCTCCCCCCCCCCCCCACGCACAAACACACACACCCTAACCACCACCACCCCCACCCCTCCGTCAGCACTCACTCACTCATTCATGCCTTGGTTCTCGTGCGTGTGTGAGACTGAGATGCCTCTGTGTGATGTACAAAAGAGCCTCGCTGGTCTGTGTCGGGTTGAGCTGAGCAGGGCTGTGAGTCACTCTGCTGTAGTACCGGTATTATAGTAGAAGTGCCAGGACTGGATGTCTGAAGGGTCGATGTTATGAACAAAAGTGCTCCAGAAGGGGAATAGCAAATGATGTCATAGGTCGAAAAGCAACGTAGTACAGCACAATGGTGCAGCCACGTACAAAAGTGAACTGATGAACTTGCAAAATAATGGTTTCGGTAAATGGGATTATATAATATCACGTCTGTGTGTGTGTCTTTGGACATGCTTAGTGTGTGTGTGTGTGTGTGTGTGTGTGTGTGTGTATGTGTGTGCGTGTGTGTGCACATGTGTATGTGTGTATATGTGTGTTTGTATGGGTGTATGTGTGTATGCTCATGTGTGTGTGCGCATGTGTTTGCATGTGTGTGTCTGTCTGTGTTTGTTTGTGTGTTTATGTGTGAAGAATTGGTGTACTTCTGTAAATGTGTGTGTGTGTGTGTGTGTGTGTATCTGTGTGTGTTTGTGTGTTTGTATTGTGGCAACCCGGCTTGGTGAGTGACCCACCTCCTTCCAATAAGCACACCAACTGGAGCTTACTTAAAGCCAAAATTGCACTTTTATTCATTCATAAATTATATATCTAACAAAGCAAACCAAAAAAACTCAGCTTTGGAGGAATCGACAGTCTTTTTCCTCCGGGTGGAATCCCATCACCCACGAGACTGGTCTCTCCGCACACGCGAACCAGGAGAGCCCTGAATGAGTGTGGAAGCATGCTTTTTAAAGCATGCTTCCACACCTGCTCCTCAGGTGCTCCGCATTTCAATGATTGGCACCGATGTTCTTACTGGCGCCATCTGTCGGAAATCTGTGGTACACCGCCTCCACAACTTGCCCCCTTGGCCTCCAGGGGCGCTGTGCCAGAGACGGGTTGCCACACTCCTCCACCCTTTGATGAAGGCCCGGGGCACCTCTGACTGACCAGCAACCCGCGTCGAGGCTGGATAGGGTGTTGGCGTTGGTCCGCCCCGGCCAGTGTCCCCCCTGGAACCTGTAGGACCGCTTGCCGGAGCGGTAGTCCTGCCCGAAGCGTAGCTGCTCCTGCTGCCGGTGCGGCTTGACCCGCTCCCGCTGGATCCCGTACCGCTCACGCCGGCGCTCAAACCGGATGCGCTGCCGCTCACGCTCCAGGAACTGCAGCGCCATGCAGTCGGCGTCCAGACGCCGCTTCTCCACCTCCAGCCAGTTCCTCTTGCGGATCAGGTGCTCCCGTTCCTCCCTCTCTTTGAACTGACGGATGCGATCCCGCCTCTCCACCTCTCGGACGCGTCGCCTCGGCTGGGCTGCCGGTCCAGGTGGCGCTGTTCCCCGTCTGTCCGGACGAGTCTCAATCGGCTGGGGCTGGGGACCGACGTTGAAGCTCAGCTGTTGGGCGACCTGCCGGTTCTCTTCCAGCTCCTTCATCAAACCCAACAGCCGGGCCTTCAGTGCCTCCCTCTCCCGGGACCAGTCCATGCTTTCGGCCTCGTGTCCGGCGGCAGTCTCCTCCAGGGCAATCTTGTGCCCCACCTTCATCTTCTCCTGCATAGTCTTGCTGGCCACCAGCTCCTCACCTTTCTCCTGGTCATCCTGGAACCTTTGTTCCTTCAGCCGCTGGATGATATGCTCCTTCTCAGCGAGGGATTCCACCAACCTGGTGAGGGCACTGTCTTTGTTGGAGGTGTCCGCCTGCAGCGACATGATCCTCCCTTTCAGGCTGCCCATCTGCTTCTCCTTGTCCCGAAGCTGTCCCTGCAGGTTCTCCATCCCGTTCTGTAGGTCATTGACCCTCCGCTCCTTAACCTCCAGCATGTCCTTGAGGTCCTGGATCTCCCTGATCAGGGTGCACTTCTCCTCGGGCCTTTCCTGGATCTGCTTGTTGAACGTGGGCCCCTGCTCGAGCCGTTGGACTGCCTCTCGGAGGAGGAGGAGTTCAGTTTCTCTCTGGGTGGCAGCTGCAGCTCTGTTGGGGCTCTGCATCGGGGTTCGTTCATCCATTGAAGAGGAAAAATGGTAACTTGGTCGAGCTGCCTCCATTGGAAGTCGGCGTTTACTTAAAAGATGGTCCGTAGATTGGTCGAGCTGCCTGCATGCTCCACCATATGTGGCAACCCGGCTTGGTGAGTGACCCACCTCCTTCCAATAAGCACACCAACTGGAGCTTACTTAAAGCCAAAATGGCACTTTTATTCATTCATAAATTATATATCTAACTTTTTCCTCCGGGTGGAATCCCATCACCCACGAGACTGGTCTCTCCGCACACGCGAACCAGGAGAGCCCTGAATGAGTGTGGAAGCATGCTTTTTAAAGCATGCTTCCCACCTGCTCCTCAGGTGCTCCGCATTTCAATGATTGGCACCGATGTTCTTACTGGCGCCATCTGTCGGAAATCTGCGGTACACCGCCTCCACAACCTGCCCCCTTGGCCTCCAGGGGCGCTGTGCCAGAGACGGGTTGCCACAGTATGAAGAGTCAGTGTTCTTCTATAAATGTTTATATATGTGTGTGTGTGTGTTTGACTGCGTCTGTGTGTCTGTGAGAAATGTGTGCATACACTTGTGTGTGGTGAATTACATGTGCCTGCTTGTGCGTGTGCATGTGCACATCCTTCATGCACATTGTGTTACACGGAGACGTTACTGTGCGACCACAGTTGCAAGAAGGTCAGTGCCGCAGTATAATTCTCTATCATCACACAATATCATTTCTTCTAATGGGAGTGTGACTCTGCCAGGAGCCTGCCTCACCCCTCTGGAACATTCTCAATAATTACTTGGTCCATCCTCCCAGTCTGCACACTCACCCCCGTGACAACAAGCAACACTCTGTGTTTAAATCAGCGCAATTACCTTCCTTCCTCTGGACCGGATTCATCTAGATCAGACACGATCTACCATGACGGAGCAGGTAAAACGGTTATCAAACAAGGGAGGGGGGACGCAAATAGCCCCCTCCATTGCATCAACGAGTGTCCCCTGATTAAATGGCCCGTTTGGCTGAGTCCCATGCCTCAGATCCTGGGCAATCTCTCGAGGTGGATCTTTGTTCCAAGGCAGCCACACGCTTCTCAACCGCAATATGCGTCCTCGTTATAGGAAAGGCGAGACGGGAGAGAGATGGCTTCAACTTGCTTACGGTCACTCACCCCCCAACCTTGATGAGGTCAAATAAAACGGGCTGTAATTGTAGCTTTTGACTTTGATCGATTTGTTATTTGCATTTCTTTACTTTTTTACTGTTTATCTACGAAATAATGAAAGTGGGAAGAGTTAAACGGGATAATGAGGAAGTTATAAAAGGGCATGGCACGTCATGGGGTCACCATAATCCGGATGAGGCGCAGTTTGAAAATATAGTCCTACACTTTCAATTGTTGTGACCGATCAAACATTTAGGCTAATGAAACCGACAGATATGATGGTCACGTAAATAGTAGTACATCAGTAAAACATCCGAGGTCATTGCATGAGACGGTAGTGGAGGATGAGAACAAACCGTTTCCCTGTAAACGGCTTACATTGACATTTGTGAAGATTTTCGACATTATATTTCTGTATGTGTGCCGTATTTTTGCGCTTTGCACGTATACAGTAATTCAGCAATAAACTGTTGCCTATAACACATTTGCGCGTATAGCCTGCAGCAAATGTTAAAACAAAACGTTCGCTGTTCGACCTGCTTTCATAAGATTAATTCAACAACTTATCCTACCAGCTGAAGGTTTCACTGAGGTTCCATCTTCTCCATGTTCTTCATCCATGGCAAACACCACACGTTTATATTCCTTGCGCTGCTTTCAAACAATTTGGGTTTCGGCGGAGTTGAAACCAAACTATTTCACTTAACGTGCGCTCCTCTTGTTTGCTGCATTTGATGGACCTATGGGAGTTTAACAAGTCTATCGCTACTAGTCGAATAATTGAGGTCGACTTCTTGATTCTCCTCTGACGCTTTTAAAAGCCCGCCTTCC